>NC_083569.1:101431146-101773646 GCF_027579695.1 Neoarius graeffei
TACTCCATACAAACATCACTCTTAGTCGAAACAAAACCAATGCAACTCATTTTACTTATATTTTTTACATCACATTCAAATACAACAGCTTCCCATCTGTTTAACCCCAGCGCTATTCAACCTGAGCAGCTAACAAAGGCAACAGCTAACGTTAATTGTGATGTAGCTCAGGAAGAGACTCGGCTGTATCCCAAACCGCACTGTGTTTGTAATACCGCTACACTACCAAGGGGACGATGGAACGGTTTCCACGCCCTACCTAGTGCACTATGAAGTCATTAACACGGCATTCGGAATTCAACCTAGGCCTTGGAGTAAGAGTTAAACATGGCGGTCAGAGAGAGAGAGGAAATAAATAAACGTTTTGAGTATTAGTCACATGGGTTAAAAATAATTATAATAGGTTATTTGATGTGTAAAGATTTTTATGACTAAAATTAAGCCCCGAAGGTAAAAGTGTAGCAACGCGAACAGGCTAATTAGCTAAGCTGGCTAACAGATTAGCATCGGGGTTGTTTTTAATGATTTCCAAAACACAATTACCTTCTGTATCCCTGCGGGTGTAATATCACCCTTCCCGCGTTGTCTGTGAGGCGCGAAAGCCACTGACATGCTGAATTTTTTAACTAAATTTATGAAGAGGCGATTGTTTTAAAAAATAATAATAAAATAAAAGACTAGCTACAGCATACAGGATGCGTTAGCGGAATCTGCACAGAGCAGAGCAGAGTAGAGTAGAGCGGGCTGGAATGTTCCACTAGCGTGCTGTTTGGGGGGGGGTACATCGAGGTGTTTTGTCTGGATTTGGACCAAAATGACAATTTTTACTCGCTAATACGATTGAAATCGATATATCGATCGTATTTAAGATTACATTTAATTCAAATACAACACAAATTGCATTTAATGCGCAGATGCTGCTATGTTGCTATGTCATGTCTCCCCTGTGAGAGAATGGTTTGTTCCGGTAAGTCACTCTCAGACAGGCCGCAAGGAATTTCCCAGAGCAAGCATAGAGTGGCATATAAATAAACACACAGACAGAGCGTTCACATGTAAAAAGCACTTTAAACCTGACATAGAGATCATTCCCATGTTCATAAATGTGATTTTATGGTGTCAGACGACGCCCTGGGCATCCCCAGTGAACAACAGAGTGTTATTTTTGCCCTAACTGGTTTGCCCCAACCCTGCTGGATGATGTGTGATGGGTGTTTTGAAGATGGCGGGGGTTTAATCATGTGGTCTGTCAGTGTGGAGCAGCTGCTAGTTAAAGAAGAAGAAGAAACCTTTATTTGTCACATGCACACTTCAAGCACAGTGAAATTCATCCTCTGCATTTAACCCATCTGACACGCCCAGAGCAGTCAGGGTTCGGTACCTTGCTCAAAGGCACCTCAGCCTAAGGTGGGGTTTACATTAGACCGTATCAGCGGATCATCAGATTAACGTTTTTAAAACGATTAGTGTGCACACAGCAACACCAATACACGATTCGCGTGCACACAGCAACACCAATACACGGATACGCTCGGCTCCGCAGGCATCCTGCGCTCCAAATCACTCCGCCCTGAACAGCGAGTGCCCTCTGGAGGGTGCGCGCTCCGGCCCTGCGCAGCTCACAGAGCGCGCGAGTGAAGTGCACGAGCAGTGATTCGGGACTGAGCCGCTGTGTGTGTGATCCCAGCGCATATCACTTACCACTTGCAAGTGGAAGGATGGCAAGCCTAAAGACAATCATAACTACACAATGGGCAGTATTTGCATCAGTATTTGCAGTATTTTCATACATTTATACTCTTTAATGAAAGGTGATACAAGGTGGAAGTCCGCGCCGTTTTTCAACAGTCGCGTCACATGACCAACGCCAGCGAATCAGGAAGGTGGATGTCACAGTGACGTTGTCCAATGACGACGCCAGCTAGAGCTCAGCACAGCGTATCCGCGTATTCTCAATGTTCACACAGCACCGGACCAGACACGATCTAGATTGAATACGTGGACCCTGGCGGATTCCCGTTTCCAGGCGTTTTAATGTAAATGGACAGTGCATCCACGAAGAAAACGAGACAGATACGGTCTAATGTAAACTTGGCCTAAGGGCCTCTGCATGCTCTTGCGACAAGGCTTTCGCAGATAGCTTTTCGCAGACGGTTGTAATTTATCGTTGAGCGGGGAGTAATAGGCGTGCGAGATGTTATTCACCGCCACAACGCAAGGGGGCGCGAAGTCGCGAAATCGCTAGGAGTAGTTGGTGGGTGTGGTTAGTGGAGTGTTTATCCTCCGGTTACTTATAATGACTAGGAGTCGTATAGATGTACGTACTTCCTCACTTCCTCGATCAACCGCTCTTCGTGCTGCTCCATCTTCGCTCGTGTTTTTAAAAATGGTGGCCGTGAAAACAAACCAAACCGGGAAAGTAGGGAAGCGGAAGTGCGTGTACAGCTGATGTAGAGTGGACCAATCAGAGCCCTCTTGTCTGCGACGCTTCTGCGGTGGTCACAATTTTTGGGGGGTGCGCGCAGAGCATCTGCGAAGGTGGGGGGACTACGCAGACACGATCTGCGACGCCGTCTGCGAGGACTGGGTTGTCAGCATAAATTGGCCTTAAGGCCGCCCCACGTTAACCTAACTGCACTGTGGGGGAAACCGGAGCACCCAGAGGAAACCCACGCAGACACGGGGAGAACATGCAAACTCCACACAGAAAGGCCCCGCCAGCCACTGAGCTCGAACCCGGAACCTTCTTGCTGTGAGGCGACAGCGCTAACCACTACACCACCGTACTGCCCCAAATCAATGGATAGTTGGTTCTCTCTTACCCCTTCTCCATCAAATCAGTTCCAGGGCTGGTTCGGGGCCAGTGCTGGTGCTGGTTCACAACTCGTTCAACTTGCGAGCCAGCTGAGAACCAGTTTGCTTTTCCATAGCTCGTGGTGCTAAGGGAAGACACGTCATTACGTCGCTGTACACGTCAGTTACATCGTTGTATATGTCATTACGTCGCTGTATATGTCAGTTACGTTGCTGCATTTGCATAAACCTTGGCGCGAATATCGAAGCAAAAACAACACGGAAGAAGCAGCAGCAACAACGATAATAATAATGGATGACTTCGCGTTTGTACACCTGCTGCTTCTCATCGCTTAAAAATGGCGATCTTTCGCGGTCTTGTTATTGTTGTTGGTCTTAACAACTCCGCCCCCCCGCTGATGTAAGCGGTTCTTTCCTCTGGCCCAGCAGAGAGTTGGTGCTAGCCTGGAACCAGTTTTTCTGGCCCCAGAGCCAGTTCTTTGTCAGTGGAAACAGAAAACCTGGTTCCAAACTAAGCACTGGCCCCGAACCAGCCCTGGAACTGCTTTGGTGGAAAAGGGGCAACTGTCCTCCTGTGAATGATACCCCTTTTCCACCAAATCAGTTCCAGGGCTGGTTCAGGGCCAGTGCTGGTGCTGGTTCACAACTCGTTCAACTTGCGAACCAGCTGAGAACCAGTTTGTTTTTCCATAGCTCGGGGTGCTAAGGGGAGCCATGTCATTATGTCACTGTATACGTCAGTTACATTGCTGCGTTTGCATAAACCTTGGCGCGAACATCGAAGCAACAACAACACGGAGAAGAAGAAGAAGAAGAATACCCCTTTTCCACCAAATCAGTTCCAGGGCTGGTTCGGGGCCAGTGCTGGTGCTGGTTCACAACTCGTTCAACTTGCGAGCCAGCTGAGAGCCAGTTGCTTTTCCGTAGCTCGTGGTGCTAAGGGGAGCCACGTCATTACGTTGCTGTATATGTCAATTACGTCGCTGTGTTTGCATAAACCTTGGCGCGAATATCGAAGCAACAACAACACGGAGAAGAAGAAGCAGCAACAACAGTAATGGATGACTTTGTGTTTGTACAGCTGCTGCTTCTCAACGCTTAAAAATGGCGATCTTTCACGGTCTTGCGATTGTTGTCGGTCTTAACAACTCCGCCCCCCCCGCTGACGTAAGCGGTTCTTTCCTCTGGCCCAGCAAAGAGCTGGTGCTAGCCTGGAACCGGTTTTTCTGGCCCCAGAGCCAGTTCTTTGTCAGTGGAAACAGAAAACCCAGTTCCAAACTAAGCACTGGCCCCGAACCAGCCCTGGAACTGCTTTGGTGGAAAAGGGGCAGAAGAAGCAGCAACAACAACAACAATAATGGATGACTGCTGCTTTACTGCATCCATGATATCTCGTCGCTTATTTAAAAATGGCGCCCTCTCGCGGTCTTGCTATTGTTGTTGGTCTTAACAACTCCGCCCCTCCTGCTGACGTAAGCAGTTCTTTCCTCTAGCCCAGCAAAGAGCTGGTGCTACCCTGGAACCAGTTTTTCTGGCCCAGAGCCAGTTCTTTGTCAGTGGAAACAGAAAACCCGGTTCCAAACTAAGCACTGACTCCAAACCAGCCCTGGAACTAATTTGGTGGAAAAGGGCTATCTGTCCTCCTGTGAGTCTCTGAAAACAGCTGTGCATTCAGTTGTCTGGGAAGTGTGCCAAGGACTGCATTGTAGGTGGCTGATAAATGGTGTCTTATGGCGTATTCACACGTACGTTGTTTGGTCCAGACCAAACGACCAAACGAACCAAATTTCCCTTGGTCCGGACCCTTTGGGTTGGTCTGAATACAAACCACCGAACTCTGGTCCGGACCAAACAAGCGGACCGAGACCGAGCTGCAAGGTCGGACTCGGTCTGGACCAAAGGAACCCTGGTGCGGATCTTTTGGAGGTGTGAAAGCAGACCGGACCTAATCCGACAGTTTTGCTTTTTTGTACCTTGGGAGCTTCCGTCGTTTGTCAAGCATTATGGGAAACAGAGTCTTGACACTCCACCGCAAAGTGCAAACACTGTTTCGGTTATCAAGGGAACCTTACAACAGTCGTTCAGTCATTCAGACCAGTGGTAGGCTAGACTACAGAGTACAAAAAATGAGTAGGGGGCAAACATGGGCCGAGGAAGAAACGTGTACCCTTGTGGATATATGGGCAGATGTCCACATATCTGAGCTTTTGGAGAGAACACACAAAAATGCCGACGTGTTTGCTGTATTAAGTGAGAAAATGAAGGAGAAGGGGTTCACGCGCTCCCCAGAACAATGTCAGCTAAAAGTGAAGAAACTCCGTCAGACCTACATTAAAATCAGGGACATTCTTTCAAAAAGTGGCGGTACTAGCGACGCAAAAAAGAAATTCATCTATTGCGTGAAGAGCCAGAACTGTCACAACATGATGTGTGCTCATCAGTGCTATCCTCCGTAGCCGCCTTGCCCTTTGTCGTCGTCGTTGATAAATTACTTGTACAACAGCATAGTAATCGCACAATTGTGAAAACAGTAAAAACTGGAAAAAACATTAATGATGACATTAAAAAGAATAACAGCACGGAAAGCCTCCATGACTACTTTTGAACTTAACGCTTTGTGCTCGTGTCGTCTCTGACCAATAGCTGAACGGCCTCAGGGCGTGTGGCTTTGTTGACAGATTTTGGTCCGCTTACTAAAATGTACAGTGTGAAAGCGAACCGCACCAAAATGAAAAAATAAAAAAAAACATTTGGTTCGGACCAAAGCAAGTGAACTATCGAACTATCCTGGTCTGAATACACCCTTAGACCACCACCTCTGTTCAGTGATGGCCGTTCCAGGTTGACAAAAATGGCTTCTTTAACTACCAATGATCCTCTCTGGCTAAAATGCTTACATTGCAATCCTGAAATGAGTGTCCTTTGTTGTTAAGATGAAGATAGACAGCAGAGTCCTGGCCTGAGGAACCGGCTCTCCCGTGTTGAGCCATGCGCCTGTGAAGCGGTTGTTTTGTTTCCCCAATATACGAAGTCGTGCATTCCTCGCTACACTGAATTGTAATTCCTCAGGCCAGGACTCTGCTGTCTATCTTCATCTTAACAACAAAGGACACTCATTTCAGGATGGCAACATATGCATTTTAGCCAGAGAGGATCGTTGGTATGAGCAAGGAGTTAAAGAAGCCATTTTTGTCAACCTGGAACGGCCATCACTGAACATCATTTATCAGCCACCTACAATGCAGTCCTTAGCACACTTCCCAGACAACTGAATGCACACCAAAACCCAGCTGTTTTCAGTGACTCACAAGAGGACAGAGAACCAACTATCCATTGATCACCCCAACGACTCTCTAGGCCGTTCACACCCAGCCCCCAATGACCCACACCAACAAGATGACTCAACGACACCTTAGGATTGCATTTCATCCATGAGAGGATAAATACCCGATACTCCCTATTATACCCCTTTTCCACCAAATCAGTTCCAGGGCTGGTTCGGGGCCAGTGCTGGTGCTGGTTCACAACTCGTTCAACTTGCGAGCCAGCTGAGAACCAGTTTGCTTTTCCATAGCTCGCGGTGCTAAGGGAAGCCACATCATTACATCGCTGTATACGTCAGTTATGTCGCTGTATACGTCAGTTACGTCGCTACGTTTGCATAAACCTTGGCGCGAATATCGAAGCAACAACAACACAGAGAAGAAGAAGCAGCAACAACAATAATGGATGACTTCATGTTTGTACAGCTGCTGCTTCTCGTTGCTTAAAAATGGCAATCTTTCGCGGTCTTGTTATTGTTGTTGGTCTTAACAACTCCGCCCCCCCCGCTGACGTAAGCGGTTCTTTCCTCTGGCCCAGCAGAGAGTTGGTGCTAGCCTGGAACCGGTTTTTCTGGCCCCAGAGCCAGTTCTTTGTCAGTGGAAACAGAAAACCCGGTTCCAAACTAAGCACTGGCCCCGAACCAGCCCTGGAACTGCTTTGGTGGAAAAGGGGCATTAGTCAGACAGAACTGAAGAAGCCTTTCAGATGAGAGGTGAAACGTCTTCAAGAATCTTCAAGCAAGTCCAGTTGTTCTCTTTTACCACCCACAGTTCACTATGACCTGGATGACTGAGAATCTTCACAGACCAACACCTAAAAGCACACCATGAGAACAGAAGAGTGCAGAGGCTCCAACTCTCCTGCTGTGGGCGAGAGATCTCCTGCTTTAGGGAACATTTAGAAAATACTCCTGACCTCCCGCTGACAACATAAAAATCTCCCGCCTGCCCTTACTACACATGATTAGTTTAAAAATATATAACTTGATACGTTTATGTTGACGAAAATTAATAGTTGACTTTCCGCTTTTCGTGTGTCTGACATTGTATGGGTGGACTCAAGTGTGTACCCCGCGGTATATGGCGATTCCCCGGTCAGTACACCGATCGGCGTAACAGGGAGATTGGAGTGAATGCTGGAGGCATGCGCACGCCGATCAAGCATGCATATGAATCGAGTGGAATTCAGTACGCCGCGGGGTACACACTTGAGCCCACCCAGTTACTGATAAAGCATACAGATGGCGCTATTAATGATACGCATGAGAGAACGAGAAAACCTGCGACACTCAACCATTTTGTGTGGTTTTTTGCATCTGCATTTATTGCCTGCTCGCCTTTAACTTTATGTTTTCTTGAATGAGATAATGAAACGAAGTTCCATTGGTGGAAATGACAAAAGCCAAACTACAAAGAAAAAATATCAGAAAATCACCAAGATAAAGTTCGGATCGTCCGTCGCAATGGTCGCCAGGGATGAATGGAGGACTATTTTGGACGGCAGCAAGACGACCCCATATCTGACAAGGTTAGATCACCAGACCAGATGTTAGATTCTAACGAACTTGTTTGACTTTTTTTGTCTGACTTTTACTAACTTAGACTTAGAAATAGAATATTATTAGAAGAACATTATCATCAGAGGGTCTACCATTGGCAAATTATAATAGTCATTATTGACATTAACATTGACTTTAGGCATATTAAAGTTTGGTCTATAGTCACTGGATTTATCTAGATCTGTTACTATTAATAAGATTTAATTGACATGAAATGTGGTGAATCATTCATATATATATTAGTGCTGTCAAGCGATTAAAATATTTAATCGCGATTAATGTCGTGACTGTCATAGTTAACTCGCAATTAATCGCAATTTAATCGCACATTTTTGTCACATGAAAAACCATTGTAATTCTCTTATCAGCATAAAAAAGTGAATGGGCTTGCTCACCGTTCGAACTATGGGGGTACTCGGGGGATCCGAGATCCCCTGAAACAGACATGAGATCCCTTGAAAACATGATTTGGGAAATGTTGGGGGGTCTCTAAAATATTGGCAAAATGATGTTTATTGACATAGCAATCGTGTGTAACAGGAAGCATTTGCATATCCGAAGTGAGCGCGCGATGGAGAGCCGCGCTCTGAGACAAGCGCAAGCACCCCCAAGGGAAAATAAGGGACCCCCCGAAAATATCGGCATAGTTCGAACACTGGTTGTACCAATGTTTTTTTTTTATTGCAGAGCATAACACGTCTTGTCACAGCCACTGCAAAGTGGGGCTGGAGCCGCCGATGGGAAAACGAAACCTAAGCCGAGCACCGTGGCTCTTCGGGGGAGGGCAGAGGACTCTGGCTGTGCAGGGCGTGGCATCATGTCACAGAGCGTTAATCTCGCGATAAAAAAATTATCGCCATTAAAATTGAGTCAAGTTAACGTGTTAATAACGCGACATTTTTGACAGCACTAATATATATATATATATATATATATATATATATATATATATATATATATATATATATATATATATATATAACTTGCCTTTGCGCCTACAGCGCTCAAACTTCTTGTCTCCCTCCGAGCTACTCGCAGAGAGGAAGAATCTCCCTCTTTGCAATTTCCCAAGTTGGAGCCTTTGTTGGTGAGGGGTGTCGGCGCACGGGGGGTAGAGGAGGACGGGGGAGGGTTATGATTGGTGTTGTAAGTGTTAGTGGCAGATTTTGAGGCCTTCAGTACGGGGGTAGGGAGCTCCCACTTGAAACACAGTGGTTCCAGGCCTGCCATTTTAACAGCCATGATTGAGGAGAGAGTTCCGTCAAGGGCAACGCGTAAACAGAAGCGCGTAACAATCTACTACTATATCTGTGTATTTTGCAGTTTGGCAAGTACCCAGTGAAGGAAGACATAAAAAAAAATCACACTGAGTTTTCATTCAAGTTTGCAACACTAGGACTAAAAACAGGTGTCAAACATAGCTGCTGAAATTCGCAAGGATTCAAGACTGAAGTGGCGAGACAAGCTCACAGATTCTGGTCAAACTGATAGTTAACATTATTAGCTGGAGACAATATTCCCCAACATCAGCTCTCATTATTTTTGTGATGCAAGTACTCATTTCCTTCAGGAAATACAAAATCATATGATGAGATGATTTACTATACTGTAGGCTACTCATCGAATATGGCGCTCCCGCGTCGTCCAATGTGTGTCGGTCTGCATTTCACTGCATCGTCTTCTTCAGAAAGTTATTGGCAGGATCACGTACATTTTACCCGGATACAACAATGCTATTTTTTGATTGGCTGTTGGGTAGCTACATTTCTCAATTTATTGATCGGTGTGTGGCAAGCTATTTCTGAACTCTGCGGGAAACCGCTTGATGCCTGCTCTTCGTCCACAGTTTAAAAATAGCGGTGCACCTTGGTGGGCGTTGTCCTAGTAATTTCTGTGTGTGAGAGATACAAGGTGTGGCGTGAGAGTGTGTGAACTGCTTGAAATGCGTGTGTCTCACGCTCAATGAGTGAGACTTGAGAGCCCTGCCATGAGAACAGAAGAGTGGTGTCCTGGTAATAAACCGAGCACTGAGGAGACGCGTCCTGCTTCAGTTGGGAAAATCTTCACACACACAGTGAACCGATCCGGAGCTGTGTGTGTGTGTGATATCAGCACTTGGAAGATGTTTGTGGAGGAACTTACTGTGAACTTCTTCTTCTTCTTTTGGCTGCTCCCGATTAGGGCTTGCCACAGCGGATCTTTCGTCTCCATTGCTCCCGTCTTCTGCATCCTTCTCTACCACACCTGACACTTTCATGTCCTCTCTCACCACATCCATGTATCTCCTCATTTTTGTGTGCCTGGCAGCTCCATCTTCAACATTCTCCTTCCCACATGCTCTGCATCTCTCCTCAGGATGTGCCCATACTATCTCAGTCTCATCTCTCTTAGCTTAATTCCCAAGCTCTCCACATGTGCTGTCCCTCTGATGTGCTCGTTCCTTATCCTGTCCAACCTCCCATCGCAAACCTTAACATCCTAAGTCCGCCACCTCCAACTTTGCCTCCTGTCTCTTCGTTAAGGGTATGGTCTCCAATCCATACATCACAGCTGGTCTCACTACTGTCTTATACACCTTACCTTTCACTTTTGCTGGGACTTTCCTATCACAAATGACTCCCGAAATCCTTCTCCAACTGCTTCACCCTGCCTGCACTCTCTTTCTCACCTCACTATCGCAGCCCCCATTTTCCTGCACAGTTGACTCCAGGTACTTGAATTCACCAACTTTCTTTATGTCTACTCCTTGCATCTTCACTACACTCTCATCCTCATTCTCATTGATGCACATGTATTCTGTTTTGCTACTGCTCACCTTCATTCCTCTTCGTTCCAATGCATACCTCCATCTCTCCAAACCCAACTCAACCTCCTTTCTACTTTCACCACATATCACAATATCATCTGCAAACATCATGTTCCATGGTGACTCTTGCCTCACTTCATCCGTCAAGCTATCCATCACAATGGCAAACAAGAAAGGACTCAAAGCAGATCCTTGATGGAGTCCCACCTTCACCTTGAACCATTCAGTCGTTCCAACTGCACACTTCATTGCTGTTTCACTGTTCTCATACATGTCTTGCACCACTCTAATATACTTCTCATTCCCTCCACACTTTCTCATACAATACCACAACTCATCTCTTGGCACTACAAAGTCATCTTAAATGTTCAAATTGTTTTATTGTGCATGGCATTTTCCTATATCCCGCAAGAATATCATGCAGACGAAATGTGATCATATCGATGTGCTGAGGGTTGTTTTCCCTTTCCTCCATTTTGGGGCCGAATTCTTCGTGTGCAACCACATGACCTGTTTTGTCATATTTTGCGCTTCATAATGCGCCAAATGTTTTAAATAGGAGATAGGTCTGGGCTGGAGGCAGGCCAGTTTAGTACCCGGACTCTTTTCGTGTAGGTGGTATGCGACATGTTGCAAATGCTAGCTGGTAAATCCAGTGGCCACACCAAAAGTGCCATTGCGCCCATTGCCACTGATGGAGATCCCATTTGAAAGAATTGGCATGGATCTCATCAGGCCATTAGATCGAATTGCATACAGGTATCACTTTGTATTAGTCATTGTGGATTATGCAATGCGATATCTGGAAGCAGTGCCGCTCCACAATATCTCAGCACAGTGTTGCAGAGCCGCTCTTCCTCGTTATCTCCTGAGTCAGGATTCCAAAAGAAATCTTGACTGATCAAGGCACTACATTTATGTCACGCACACTGCACAAATTATATGAATTATTTGGGATTAAATCAATTCGTACTAGTGTTTATCATCCACAAACGGATGGAGTGGTTGAATGATTTAACCAAACCCTTAAGAATATGATTTGTAAGTTCGTGCACAGGGATGCTGAAAATTGGGAAAGATGGCTTGTCCCTCCGTTGCTTGCAGTGTGTGAGGTCCCACAAGCCTCCACCAGGTTTTCCCCTTTTGAACTGCTGTATGGGTGCAAGCCCCATGGTGTCTTAGACATCATTAGAGAAAATTGGGAGGAGAGGCCTTCTCAAAGTAAAAACAAAATTCAGTATGTTCTTGACCTGAGAGCAAAATTCCATGCACTGAGTCACATAACCCAGGAGAATTTGCTACAGGCCCAAGAATGTCAAGGCTTGCCTGTACAACAGAGGGGCATGGCTAAGGGAGTTTGCACCAGGAGATAAAGTCCTCATTTTATTGCCCTCCTCAAGTTCAAAATTGCTCGCCAAGTGGCAAGGGCCCTTTGACCTCGTGTGTGACCTCACACGAGGTCAAACGGCCAGATAGGGGCGACACGTCAAATTTACCATCTCAATCTCCTGAAACCATGGAGAGAGGAGGTTTCTGTGGCTCTGGCAATGGTAGTTACAGAGAGGGCGGAGCTGGGACTGGAGGTAAGTCTAAAAAGTGCAGCCCGATTCACCCCAGTCCCCTGTGGAGACCACCTCTCACCATCCCAGAGAGTACACATAATTAGGTTGCAGGAGGAGTTCTCCAATGTGTTCTCGCCCCTCCCTGGTCACACTAATGGACTTAATGAACTGCTTGATTGGTAAGGCATGGCTCACTTTTACTTGACACTGGATTTAACAAAGGGATATTGGCAGATCCCCTTGACTCCATTATCCTGCGAGAAAACGGCCTTTTCCACTCCATTTGGCTTACACCAATTTGTCACCCTTCCTTTCAGGTTGTTTGGGGCTCCAGCAATATTTCAGCATCTCATGGACACATCCAATACAATGACAAGCCACAATGAATGTTTGCAAAAGAAATAGAGGCTTTGCACCATCACATGACCCCATAGCAATGGTAATTATGCCACCATGACACGGGGCATGCTTGTAATGTTTCATTCAAACTAGTTAGTTGTTATTGATTGGTATGGGAAGGTTTTGCTACGTTTTTGGATGTACAAATTGTTCTGAATGAAATTGTTCTGAAAGACATCAGATTTTTTTAATTTACCAAAAGTAATTCATCATCGGGGGGGGGAGTAGAGAAATTTCTAAACATAGAAGGAAAAACGGGAAAAAAACTTTCGGTAGGACGTGGTGTTGAACAAAGAGGTCAAAAACCCTACAATATACTCACTTCATTTCCATGACGGTAAGAATTCCAATAATAATAATAATAATAATAATAATAATAATTTCAGAACTAGAGCAAGGTGCTCATTCTTAGACAGTGAAGTGAACATGAGCAACACAGCGGCTCGGCATAACCGAGACTTGAAAAGTGCATTTACATTCGGGGATTCTTCAAAGCACATTGTGCATACCGTACGCTTGGGACCCAGTCTTTATGGGAAACACCTGATGCTGATTTGAGCACAGTCAGCACACGCATCTAAGGACACAGATGTTTTGTGAAGTATTATCATTATAACGGGCGGCACGGTGGTGTAGTGGTTAGCGCTGTCACCTCACAGCAAGAAGGTCCTGGGTTCGAGCCCCGGGGCCGGCGAGGGCCTTTCTGTGTGGAGTTTGCATGTTCTCCCCGTGTCCGCGTGGGTTTCCTCCGGGTGCTCCGGTTTCCCCCACAGTCCAAAGACATGCAGGTTAGGTTAACTGGTGACTCTAAGTTGACCGTAGGTGTGAATGTGAGTGTGAATGGTTGTCTGTGTCTATGTGTCGGCCCTGTGATGACCTGGCGACTTGTCCAGGGTGTACCCCGCCTTTCGCCCGTAGTCAGCTGGGATAGGCTCCAGCTTGCCTGCGACCCTGTAGAAGGATAAAGCGGCTAGAGATAATGAGATGAGATTATCATTATAACTGTCATGTTTGTTTGTCATGTTTATGACTCTCGGTTTTGTTTTTGTAAATATCACGCCTGCTAATAAACACTCATCTTGCACTTAGATCCATTTACCACTGCATACCTGACACAATACTTCAAAAAGTCTCTGTGAACACAGTGTGCTGATTGCACTTAAATCAGCATCAGGTGGTTCCCATAACTACTGGATCCCAACCGCATGCACAACGCGCACCGAAGGAGCCCCAAATGTAAATACACTTTTTAAGTCTCTGTGAAGGTGAGGCTGTGCCGAGCTGCTCTGTTGCTTATGTTCACTTCACTGTATAAGAATGAGCACCTTGCTGTAGTTGTGATATATATATATATATATATATATATATATATATATATATATATGCGGCATGGTGGTGTAGTGGTTAGCGCTGTCACCTCACAGCAAGAAGGTCCGGGTTCGAGCCCCGTGGCCGGTGAGGGCCTTTCTGTGCGGAGTTTGCATGTTCTCCCCGTGTCCGCGTGGGTTTCCTCCGGGTGCTCCGGTTTCCCCCACAGTCCAAAGACATGCAGGTTAGGTTAACTGGTGACTCTAAATTGACCGTAGGTGTGAATGTGAGTGTGAATGGTTGTCTGTGTCTATGTGTCAGCCCTGTGATGACCTGGCGACTTGTCCAGGGTGTACCCCGCCTTTCACCCGTAGTCAGCTGGGATAGGCTCCAGCTTGCCTGCGACCCTGTAGAAGGATAAAGCGGCTAGAGATAATGAGATGAGATGAGATAATTCTTACCTTCGTGGAAATGAAGTGAGCATACCACAGGGTTTTTGACCTCTCTGTTTGACAAGAAGTCCTGCTGAATATTTTTCCCCCATTTTTCCCTTCTATGTTGAGAAATCTCTCAAGTTTTTTCCCCCAATGATGAATTACTTTTGGTAAATGAAAAAATCTGATGTCTTTGTTTTATTCAAAATGATTTGAACATCCAAAAATGCAGCAAAAACTTCCCATACTGATCAACAACAGCTAACTAGTCTGAATGAAGCACGACAAGCTGCCCCGTGCCATGGCGGCATAGTTACCATTGCTATGGGGTCACGTGATAGTGCAAAGCCTCTATTGTAAAGCTAGTACAGTGATGCTTGAAAGTTTGTGAACCCTTTAGAATTTTCTATATTTCTGCATAAATATGACCTAAAACATCATCAGATTTTCACACAAGTCCTAAAAGTAGATAAAGAGAGCCCAGTTAAACAAATGAGACAAAAATATTATACTTGGTCATTTATTTATCGAGGAAAATGATCCAATATTATATATCTGTGAGTGGCAAAAGTATGTGAACCTCTAGGATTAGCAGTTAATTTGAAGGTGAAATTAGAGTCAGGTGTTTTCAATCAATGGGATGACAATCAGGTGTGAGTGGGCACCCTGTTTTATTTAAAGAACAGGGATCTATCAAAGTCTGATCTTCACAACACATGTTTGTGGAAGTGTATCACGGCATGAACAAAGGAGATTTCTGAGGATCTCAGAAAAAGCATTGTTGATGCTCATCAGGCTGGAAAAGGTTACAAAACCATCTCTAAAGAGTTTGGACTCCACCAATCCACAGTCAGACAGATTGTGTACAAATAGAGGAAATTCAAGACCATTGTTACCCTCCCCAGGAGTGGTTGACCAACAAAGCTCACTCCAAAAGCAAGGCGTGTAATAGTTGGCGAGGTCACAAAGGACCCCAGAGTAACTTCTAAGCAAATGAAGGCCTCTCTTACATTGGCTAATGTTAATGTACATGAGTCCACCATCAGGAGAACACCGAACGACAATGGTGTGCATGGCAGGGTTGCAAGGAGAAAGCCACTGCTCTCCAAAAAGAACATTGCTGCTTGTCTGCAGTTTGCTAAAGATCATGTGGACAACCCAGAAGGCTATTGGAAGAATGTTTTGTGGATGGATGAGACCAAAATAGAACTTTTTGGTTTAAATGAGAAGCGTTATGTTTGGAGAAATGGAAACACTGCGGTGGTAGTATCATGGTTTGGGCCTGTTTTGCTGCATCTGGGCCAGGACGGTTTGCCACCATTGATGGAACAATGAATTCTGAATTATACCAGCGAATTCTAAAGGAAAATGTCAGGACATCTATCCATGAACTGAATCTCAAGAGAAGGTGGGTCATGCAGCAAGACAACGACCCTAAGCACACAAGTCGTTCTACCAAAGAATGGTTAAAGAAGAATAAAGTTAATGTTTTGGAATGGCCAAGTCAAAGTCCTGACCTTAATCCAATCGAAATGTTGTGGAAGGACCTGAAGCGAGCAGTTCATGTGAGGAAACCCACCAACATCCCAGAGTCGAAGCTGTTCTATACGGAGGAATGGGCTAAAATTCCTCCAAGCCGGTGTGCAGGACTGATCAACAGTTACCGGAAACGTTTAGTTGCAGTTATTGCTGCACAAGGGGGTCACACCAGATACTGAAAGCAAATGTTCACATACTTTTGCTACTCACAGATATGTAATATTGGATCATTTTCCTCAATAAATAAATGACCAAGTATAATATTTTTGTCTCATTTGTTTAACTGGGTTCTCTTTATCTACTTTTAGGACTTGTGTGAAAATCTGATGATGTTTGAAGTCATATTTATGCAGAAATTTAGAAAATTTTAAAGGGTTCACAAACTTTGAGGCACCACTATACATTGGTCCAATTTTCCTGATCAATTTTCTTCAAATATGGCACTCAGAATGCTGGAGAATGCACCATTTTACATTGTTTTTTTTCTTCAAAATTTTCCTGGGGGGCATGCCTCCAGACCCCCCTAGAAGGGTGTGACTGTGTCACACAACCTGATCTACCACTTTTCATTCTCTGGGGGTTGGCAAGTATGCAGTTTGTATTCAAAAATTTATTTCAACCAATCAGGTTATTTAGATGTTGTCCCTTACAGTAACTGACTTATTTTGGATCTGTGAAGCTCGACACTGCAGTAAGATTTGTGCAGTTCAATATTTTTTCCACCAAATCTTGTATTTTCTACTTCACAGTCCACCTCCATTCTATGGTGTAATGTATGCTGGTGCATTTGGGATTTGTTAGGAATTAAAGTATGTAGCCTAGAGTTACCATATACTGTATACACTGCAACCCCACTATAATCAGTGGCGGCGGCAGAGGGGGGCAAAACCCCCCCGAAAAAAAAAATTATGTTGGGGGAGCTGTCCCCCCCAAGTTACGATGGGAGTCCTTTGACTATTTACAAGGAAGAAAGGGAGAGAGTACTGTGAATAAACAGCCCACTGCACGCCTTTGTTTTCCTTTATTAAATCCCACTGCGTCCCTTCATCCTGGCGCCCCGGCGGCATCCGCAACATCTGAAAGAGCTTTCTCCACCTTGAAAAGGGTGTTGACATACCTTCGGTCTTCAATGACCAAACAACAACTTAACAACTGTACACTGCTACATGTACATAAAGATATCGTGGACACCATGGACTTGACCCCTATTGCTGCTGCCTTCTCATCTTTCAATGACGAGAGAATGCGCTACTTTGGTTCCTTCAATTAAGCAAGATAAATTTGAAAGTTGCATGTGTATTTACTCACATGTAAACACAGTAGAAAGTACCAAACCCATGGTAAGAGGGTGTTATCCTCTCAACGATACTAAGTAGACGTAATTATGTTATAGTAAGGACAACCAGTGGCGGTGGCGGGGGGTGGGTGGGGCTAAAATTCCTATAAAATTCCTTTAGCTATAGTATAGTTCTGTTTCATATAGAAAAAAATACATGGACAAAATGGACTCTAATAGAGACATTAAACTTAGCTTTACGCCACCAAAATTTGCCTCTCAAAATGCAGGAAAGTGCTGCTTCCACCTCTGATAATGAACTCTTTTATGATGAACTTTTGCATATCATGAAGTAAGTTCATGTCCCCTACCTTTAATGACAATGAGACTGAGTCTTCAAAAAAAAAAAGTACAGAAGAGCTATTGTGGCACAAATTGCTGAAAAAGTTAATGCTGACACCTTTCTGTTTTAGCCAGCTTTAGCTTTTTTCAGCAGTTTGTTCTATGTTACAGTAGCTCTTCTGTGGGATTGGACCATATGGACTAGCCTTTGTGCTCCATGCGAATCAATGAGCTTTCGACACCCATGACCCTGTCACCAGTTCACCGGTTGTCCTTTGGGTCCTTGGGCCACTTTTGGTAGGTACTAACCACTGCATACTGGGAACACCCCACAAGATGTGCCATTTTGGAGATGCACAGACCCAGTCATCTCGCCATCACAATTTGGTCCCTGTCAAAGTCGCTCAGATCCTTACGCTTGCCCATTTTTCCTGCTTCCAACACATCAACTTCAAGAACTGACTGTTCACTTGCTGCCTAATATATCCCACCCCTCAACAGGTACCATTATAATGAGATAATCAATGTTATTCACTTCTTCACCTGTCAGTGGTTTTAAGGTGATAGCTGATTGGTATATTTAATGCGGTATTTTCAGGACTGCTTGCACACACCGGGTGTAAATTAGCACAATTAGCATTATGGACCCTTTTCATGTGACGTCACGACAAACGCGGACACCATTTTGGACATGTACTACAAGTAGTTTACCACAGCCAACATTGAGGAATGGCAGCAAAGAAAGTTTTTACTTTCAGCAAGACTTCCATCATGCCACTATATTGTTGTGCACCTGGATGTAGTAACCATCAACAAACAAGGCAAGGTTTATCATTTTATCGGATCCTGACGGAGAAGATGGATAGCGGCCATTAACAGGAAAGATTGGCAGCCCTCGGCATACCAACGCTTGTGTAGTGACCACTTTGTTGGAGGTAAGACGAATAAAATTAGCCAGAAAAGGCATTACATTGCTGTTAGCATTCTGTGGCGGCGAGTGTGTAACCAAATAGGTTAAAATAACCCATTGTAACCTCTTTGTTCTTCTGTAGTAGCTATTGTTGACTAGCTAATGTCAACAAGTAGCTGGTATGTTACTGTAGCAATGTTTACGTTCAGTCATTTGGATGACTGTTAAAACCTTTCAGTCTCAAGTTTTTCCTTTACTGTATTTACTAGTTTACTGTAATTATGATCCGGCAGCTATTTACACCGGATCCAGTGTAAATAGCTGCCGGAGCCAACGTCCGAGGTTCCGGAGCGCACTCCGGCTCGCTCCCCCTCAAATTAAGCAGCGTGCTCCGGCTTGCTCCCGGAGTGCTCCGGCCGAGGTTCCGGAGCGCGCTCCGGCCGAGGTTCCCCTCAAATTAAGCAGCGCGCTCCGGCTTGCTCCCCCTCAAATTAAGCAGCGCGCTCCAGCTTGCTCCGGAGCAAGCCGGAGCGCGCTGCTTAATTTGAGGGGGAGCAAGCCGGAGCGTGCTCCGGAACCTCGGCCGGAGCACTCCTGGAGCAAGCCGGAGCACGCTCCGGAACCTCAGACGTTGGCGTGTATGTGTATGGCGATGGGTTTTTAACGACATAGGTATACAGATCATGTGGGCCGAAGTCAGGTAAAGACGGGGGCTTCGTGTACTTCCGTACGTCAGTGAACAATCCTGGTGGAAGCAGGTAAACGTCGTTCTCTAAGCCTGCTAACCTCAATTTTTGCAAATACCTCTCCCTCTGCTCGCCCTGTAAATGCCCTACGTCGCTGGATAGTGAAGGTGTTTTCTGCATCTCGCTCCTTTTTCTTTTATGTTTTTCGTTTGTCGCCTTCCTCGCATTCAAAGTGATTCGAGCCAAAGTCCACTACATGTCCAAAATGGCGGTCGCGTTTACGAAGGTCACGTGACTGAAAAGGGTCTATAGTGGACAAGCCGGAAGCAGAAGTGCCTCTTTTGGTTATCGTACAAAAGTGTTTGTGGAAATATCCTACTGAGCAGAGTGCTGGATGATAAAGTGCTGCTGCATCGCTCTCTTTAGGTAGAGCTAAGGCTGTGTTCAACTGGAGGTCGGAACTTGTAAATTCCTTCTCATCAACTTCGACTAGTTTTCTCTATGAGTTCCTTCCCAGTTTACCGAGTGACAACATGTCTGTCAACAGCATCAGAAGTAAACAAAGCAGCTCTACTTACCTTTAAAAGTGTTATTCTGTATGTACAAGTGTTTGATTAAAATCAATTAGAGCTTTACCTTTGACACTGGAGACTCTTGATATCAAGACACACTTAAAAAAATCTGTTTATGTGAAGCATCTACTGTACAAGGCAGTGCGTAAAATGTTACGAGAGAATTTATAGCATATTAGAATGAATCTGAAATCAGATCTACTGTTCGATACAGGAAGGATATAGTAACTCATAGCAACTCTTTACAACCGTGGTGAGCAGAAAAGCATCTCAGCATGCAACAGCAGAAGAACACATTGGGTTCCACTCCTGCGAAGAACAAGAATCTTAGAATCAAGCACAAGTTCCTGTTAAAGTGGTCAGTGAGTGTACATTTTCATTCTTTGTCAGACTGAAATGGACAAAGACGAGGCATCGGATTAACATTTGATTTCACAGTGAGTAGCCTAATCCTTTAGAAACAGAGCTCAGCCTCGAGCTCATCGATAGATGGAGGGAATTTTATGATCTGAGAACCCTGCTGGGTTTTTTTTTTCACGTGCCGAGGGGTAGACTTCACCATCACTTATAATTAGTACTCATATGCTCTAAGAGACAAAGCTAATCCTCATCTGCTGTTGCAGCCAGTCAGGCGTCATCATGACTCCAGAAGACAGGGTCAGTAATTGAGAAGAAGTGGTCAAGCAAAACAGAGGGTGCAGAAATATAATTTAGTCAGTCAAAGTTGGGAAAATGGGTGGCACGGTGGTGTAGTGGTTAGCGCTGTCGCCTCACAGCAAGAAGGTCCGGGTTCAAGCCCCGTGGCCGGCGAGGGCCTTTCTGTGCGGAGTTTGCATGTTCTCCCCATGTCCGCGTGGGTTTCATCCGGGTGCTCCGGTTTCCCCCACAGTCCAAAGACATGCAGGTTAGGTTAACTGGTGACTCTAAATTGACCGTAGGTGTGAGTGTGAGTGTGAATGGTTGTCTGTGTCTATGTGTCAGCCCTGTGATGACCTGGCGACTTGTCCAGGGTGTACCCCGCCTTTCGCCCGTAGTCAGCTGGGATAGGCTCCAGCTTGCCTGCGACCCTGTAGAACAGGATAAAGCGGCTAGAGATAATGAGATGAGATGAGAAGTTGGGAAAATGTGAAAGATGTAAAAACGATCATCCAGTATATCAGTGGCATGAACTCAGTTATTCTTAGAACCCACCAACAGATGGCAGTATTGACCCAGCCACTATGAGTGCATTTGTATCTCTTGGTCGTTCTCGCTTCTTTCATCCTGCTGCCCTAAAAGAATGATGAGATTGTGGAAGAAACTTAAAGCAGTAAACCCTGAGCCTTGACATGTTTTTCTTTCGATTCGTTTGAACATTTTGCCTCTGGGGCCTCACATTACAACCACTGAATCCATCTCATGAGCAGAATTGTTCTTGATTGTCACAGAAAAGAAAGAGGCAAAAAGGTGTGTGTGTGTGTGTTTGTAGGGGGGAGTGTGACACTGTCCCTGGAGCATCGAGCAAGCTGTCAGGGTGCGTCGAGTCACCAAGGGCCACACACTTGGACGACAGCGTCCCTTGGCAACCCGTCACATGTCCGCTCGTGTGTCTTCCATTTTCTGCGTGAGGTGTGTCTGATCTGAGTGGCTTGAAGTTAAAGTATACATCTAGCTGGATGGATGACAAAGGATGTGATCTTATTCCAAGCTTATGTTCCTGCCCAAGTGTGTGCCTCAGAGCACACCCACTTTACCATCGAAACCCTTCAATAATAGCAAAAGAACACAATGGAAGAGAGTGGGTGGAAAGAGAGGAATCGTGGGAAAGCGCTGCCTCCGGCTGAGCGAATTATCCTACGGGCCAATGCTTCTTTCTCGTACGTCTGCCATTCTCTGCAGCTCCACCCTGTGTAATATGGAGATGTGGACAAGGAAGCAGGAAAATGAAGGGAACACCAGGAAACCCACAGGCCTACATTATCCAGAGGCATATCTCAGATATCTTACTCCTCAACCCCTCGAGGAACATATCATATAACCCTGGATTTGTTTACTTCTCACAGAAACCATATCAGCTCAGGCTGGTACAATAGGTGCATATTAAGACGGAATCTATTCGTAATTAGCTCCTGGTAATTGCTACATTTATTTATTTGGTGAGGCAGATTGGAGTGCTGTTAAAGGAGCTGACAGTGATGCAAGGGATACAAGAGTGACCATCAATAACAAACCACCAAGTGACCAGGGTTGGAGATTTGGAGAACGTGCTAAAAACACACTGGCGCACATAGTGAGGAGTTTATACTGAATGTTTTATTTTCCCAATGAGGGATTAATAAAAGTTTATTTTATCTTAAAGCCTGTCGCTCACTGATCATCATCACAGGTCACAGTCACTCTGATCTTTGAACGTTTTTGTATTTTGTGTGAAAGCCCTGAATCACAAGATTTCACTTTTTTTTCCCCAAGTGCCATCATTATTTTGACTAGAAACTCATTTCAAGATATGATATCATTTTGGGGTGGCACGGTGGTATAATGGTTAGCGCTGTCGCCTCACAGCAAGAAGGTCCGGGTTCGAGCCCCGTGGCCGGCGAGGGCCTTTCTGTGTGGAGTTTGCATGTTCTCCCTGTGTCCGCGTGGGTTTCCTCCGGGTGCTCCGGTTTCCCCCACAGTCCAAAGACATGCAGGTTAGGTTAATTGGTGGCTCTAAATTGGCCGTAGGTGTGAATGTGAGTGTGAATGGTTGTCTGTGTCTATGTGTCAGCCCTGTGATGACCTGGAGACTTGTCCAGGGTGTACCCCGCCTTTCGCCCGTAGTCAGCTGGGATAGGCTCCAGCTTGCCTGCGACCCTGTAGAACAGGATAAAGCGGCTAGAGATAATGAGATGAGATATCATTTTGATTTCGTATCTTGTTAGTATGACTTACTAAGTCATTATCACCTCCGTCAACTTTGTTCTCAATGTAACTCAAAAAGTGTTGAACAAATTTGGATGAAATTTGGTGCACAGCTTTCATATTATCCTAGGTTCAAGTCATTTGGTTTTGATGTCGATAGTATGTGGCTTGGCAGAGATATGCCCTCTACTCTACTGAGTGCCCTTCTTGTTTTGACTCAGTATCTTGTTTTTCTGACTTACTAATTTGTGATTGCAAAATATTATCTGGTAATAGTAGTTTCATGAGTTCATCAACAAAGCTAAATCTCTTCTTCTTCTTCACCTGTCCAGGGTGTTCTGGGTTGGGACCCTTTTCTAGAGTTTCTTTGCTAAGTAAGTACAGCCGGCTAGCCACTCCTCTACTGCACTGCTTTTGATTATGAACTATTTAGAGTAGTCAATTAACCTAACCTGCATGTCTTTGGACTGTGGCGGAAACCGGAGCACCTGGAGGAAACCCTCACAGACACGGGGAGAACATGCAAACTCCACACAGAAAGGCCCCCGTCGGCCACTGGGCTTGAACCCGGATCTTGTTGCTGTGAGGCGACAGTGCTAACCACTACACCACCATGCCACCCACATGTAACTAAATGTGGATGATGATGATGAAGAAGAAATTATAAAACTTGGTAAATAACAACTTAGTAAGTCAAAACAATGAGATACGAAGTGAAAATTATGACATACAGTAGTATGTCAAAACAATGAAATAATGTCAAACTAACAATATACTGTAGTAAGTCAAAAATAACGACTTAGTAAACCCAAACAATGAAACATTAATTCAAAATAACAAGATACTGAGTCAAAATAAAAAGTCAAAAATAATGAAACAGGTTAAAATAACAACATAGTAAGTCAAAAATAATGTGATATTAAGTCAACAAAGCTTAAGTCAGAATAACACCTTACTACATTAACAAAAGGAGATAGTATCTCGAAATAATGAGTTACAAAGTCAAAATAACAAGATATTATCTCATCTCATCTCATTATCTGTAGCCGCTTTATCCTGTTCTACAGGGTCGCAGGCAAGCTGGAGCCTATCCCAGCTGACTACGGGCGAAAGGCGGGGTACACCCTGGACAAGTCGCCAGGTCATCACAGGGCTGACACATAGACACAGACAACCATTCACACTCACATTCACACCTACGGTCAATTTAGAGCCACCAATTAACCTAACCTGCATGTCTTTGGACTGTGGGGGAAACCGGAGCACCCGGAGGAAACCCACGCGGACACAGGGAGAACATGCAAACTCTGCACAGAAAGGCCCTCATCGGCCACGGGGCTCGAACCTGGACCTTCTTGCTGTGAGGCGACAGCGCTAGCCACTACACCACCGTGCCGCCCACAAGATATTATTCTATCCACATTCACTGGATCATGCACAGTGGATCATGCACGCTGATTGGCTACTCTACGACTAGGCTATCAGCTCATATACCATGAGTAGAGAAAAACAAAATGGTGGAGTGTGTTGCTGAACCAACTGATGATGAAATAAAAAATTTACTCAAAAACAAAACCCCAAAAATACAGCAACAAAATATGGAATGAAAAAAAAAACTCCTTCTCACCCCCGGCGGGGGGGTGGTGGTATCCATGTCATCCTCAAGCCCGGGTCCTCTACCAGAGGCCTGGGAGTTTGAGGGTTCTGCGCAGTATCTTCGATGTTCCTAGTACTGCGCTCTTCTGGACTGAGGCTTCAGATGTTGTTCCTGGGATTTGCTGGAGCCACTCTCCCAGTTTGGGGGTTACTGCCCCAAGTGCCCCCACTACCACGGGGACCACGCAACCCTTGACCTTCCACATCCATTCCAGCTGCTCTTTCAACCCTTGATACTTCTCAAGTTTCTCATGTTCCTTCTTCCTGATGTTGGCGTCAGCTGGGATCACCACATCTATCACCACCACGCTCTTCTGCTCTTTGTCCACCACCACTATGTCCGGTTGGTTAGCCAGGATCTGTTTGTCAGTCTGGAAGCTGAAGTCCCACAGAACCTTGTCCCTGTTGTTCTCAGCCACCTTCTGTGGTATGGCCCATTGGGACTTGGGTACTTCTATTCCATACTGGTTGCAGATGTTCCTGTATACTATCCCAGCCACTTGGTTGTGCCTCTCCATGTACGCTGATCCAGCTAGCATCTTACATCCTGCTACTATGTGCTGGACTGTTTCAGGGGCTTCTTTGCACAGTCTGCATCTTGGGTCTGATCTACTCTGGTAGATCCTGGCCTCTATGGCTCTTGTGCTTATGGCCTGTTCTTGTGCTGCCATGATTAGTGCCTCTGTGCTGTCTGTCAGTCCTGCATTATCCAGCCACTGGTAGGATTTCTTGATATCAGCCACTTCCTCTATCTGACGGTGGTACATGCCATGTAGGGGTTTGTCTCTCCAGGTTGTCTGTTCCTCCTCCTCCTCTGCACTCTCATCAGGGTTCTGCTGCCTGAGACATTCACTTAGCAGTTCATCCTTTGGGGCCATCTTTCTGATGTATTCTCGGATTTTCGATGTTTCATCCTGGACCGTGGTCTTGATGCTCACTAGCCCTCGGCCTCCCTCTTTCCGCTTAGTGTATAGTCTCAGGGTGCTGGACTTGGGGTGGAACCCTCCATGCATGGTGAGGAGCTTTCTAGTCTTGATATCTGTGGCTTCTATCTCCTCCTTTGGCCAGTTTATGATACCAGCGGGGTATCTGATGACTGGTAGTGCGTACATGTTGATGGCTCGGACCTTGTTCTTACCATTCAGCTGACTTTTCAGGACCTGCCTTACTCTCTGGAGGTATTTGGCTGTGGTTGACTTCCTTGTGGCCTCTTCATGGTTTCCATTAGCCTGTGGGATGCCAAGGTACTTGTAGCTGTCTTGGAGATCACCTATGTTGCCCTCTGGTAGGTCAATCCCCTCAGCCCAGATCATCTTGCCTCTCTTTGAGACCATCCGGCCACACTTGTCCAATCCGAATGACATCCCTATGTCATCGCTGTAGATCCGGGTGGTGTGGATCAGCGAGTCTATTTCTCACTCGTTCCTGGCATACAGCTTGATGTCATCCATGTAGAGCAGGTGGCTGATTGTTGCCCCACTACGGAATCGGTACCCGTAGCCGCTCTTCGTGATGATCCGACTGAGGGGGTTCAGGCCTATGCAGAACAGCAGTGGTGATAGCGCATCTCCTTGGTATATGCCGCACTTGATGTTGACTTGGGCAATGGGTTTTGAGTTGGCCTCTAGGGTTGTCTTCCACATTTCCATTGAGTTCTGGATGAAGGTCCTTAGGTTCCTGTTGATCTTATACAGTTCCAGACATTCCAGTATCCATGTGTGTGGCATTGAGTCGTAGGCTTTCTTGTAGTCAACTCTTCTTACAGTCTCAGGCAACTGTTCTATCGACCAGTAGCTGGTGCTTGGCTCCTCTGGTGTTACTGCCAATCCCTTTCTGTGCCTCGCTCATGTATTGAGCCACATGCTTACTCATTTTTGCCGCAATGATGCCTGACAGGGCCTTCCATGTTGTGCAGAGACAGGTAATTGGCCGGTAGTTGGATGGGATGGGTCCCTTCTGGGGGTCCTTCATGATTAGGACTGTCCTGCCTTGGGTTAGCCATTCTGGGTGGGTTCCATCCCTCAGCAGCTGGTTCATCTGTGCTGCTAGGCGTTCATGGAGTGCAGTTAGCTTCTTCAGCCAGTACGTATAGATCATATCGGGGCCTGGTGCTGTCCAGCTCTTCATCTTTGACACTCTTTCTTGGACGTCTGCCATTGAGATGGTTACTGGTTCTTGTTCTGGGAGGTTGCTGTGGTCAGCTCTTAGGTCCACTAACCATTGGGCATCGGTGTTGTGTGATGCCTTTCTTTCCCATATGTCTTTCCAGTATTTTTCCACCTCAGCTCTTGGTGGGTCTGACCGGTTGTTGTTCCCCTGCCACTGAGAGTACACCTTGGCTGGTTCAGTGGAGAACAGCTTGTTTATTCTTCTGGCCTCTCTCTCCTTGGTGTATCTCTTCAACCGGGTGGCCAGAGCTGTTAGTCGCTGTTTGGCAGTTTCGAGTGCCTCTGGTATGGAGAGTGAGTTGTACTTCCTGGGTACCCCTTTATTCACCATGTTCCCTTTCTGTAGTTCAGCTAGCTGGCTAACTTCTCTCCATGCTGCCTTTATCTTGGCCTCTAATCGTCTCTTCCATGGTGGATACTGTTTGTTATGTCCCGAGCCCACCTTGTGTCCAAGCATCTCCATGATTACTGTTGCTGTACTGTGTATCAGCTTGTTGGTCTCAGTGATGATTCTTGTGGAGATTGTCTTCAGATCAGCATTCACATCTACTAGTAGATCTTCTGAAGGTACTTGGCAACTCAGCTTCGGTATTCGTCGGGGGCTCCAAGTTTCCAGTTGGGTCACGATCTTCCTTCTCAGGTCAGCAGCTCTTGTGTTGAGGCTGTTAGGTGTTGGGTACCCAATCTCTTGTATTTCATTAATCTCTAGTTGTGATAGTAGATTTCGATTACGGATGTTGGAACACTGGGCTAATAGCTGTTTCTTTGTTAGCCTTGATTGTGGGTTTCAAAGTATCCAATGGTCCCACATTCGCTGCATGTATCCCCTCTCTCTCTGGGATTGCTTGTATAGTAGCATTCCAGCAAATCCGTATTTTCTGTCCTCATCCATCGATGTCTCATCAGTTTGCCCTGGTTCCCTAGCAACTGACGCAGACCTTGTTGACCCAGGCGACGTCTGAGCCGGTATGACTCTATCAGTTATGTCTTCACTCATTCCTGAGGTAGGTTGATATATCATGAGGGGTCTTACCTAAGGACCCTTACTGGATGATGTTTTGCCCCGACCGGGATTCGAACCCCGATCTCCTGCGTCGTAGTCAGTGAGCATTACCACTGTACTATCCAGCTAGGTATATATATATGTTATTTACCAGCTGAGAGGTCCATATCGTGAAATACCGTGACCAAGGTCTTGAAAGTACTGAGCGAGGCCCTCTGGGCCGAGGTCAGTATTCAAGGCCGAGGTCACGGTATTTCACCATACGGACCGACCTTAAGCTGGTAAATAATATATTTATTTTTTCTTTATCAAATTCTAACAGAAAACGAGAGCGCCCGAAAGGGAAAACCGAGCCGAGCCGCCATTTTGAGTCCTCATTCACGGCTGTAATGCAAATTGCTTCCTCCTCGGTATACAAGTGCACTTCCATGCCAGGAAATAAAACTACATTTTGCCACCTATGTAGTCCGCTATTTATACAAATAGGAGTCATTCAGGATTCAGCCATGTTTTTGCTCAGCGTTAGCAAGTTACAGGTTTTTAGCTTTCTCCCGAAATGTTTTCTTTTATTTCTTCTTCCTCAGGGTAGTAAAACTCGCTTTCGCTGTGAACACTGTCGTTATCGCTATCCATGCTGTAAAATTAATGCTATTCTCCTGAGAAATGCTGGCAAACATTTATAAGATTTTTGATAATCTTATAAATAAATCTTGCAAATAAAAAGATAAATATTGACAAAAAATGCAACTATGTTTGTTGTTGTTGTGAACAAGAGAGTCACCAGAGGTCTGTAACCGGGTTCTGTAACTGGGGTCCGTACCGTAGGATACGGAGCCGCTCGCCAGCCAATCAGAACGCAGGATTTGGACTGCGAAAAAAAAAAATTGATGTTAAGAATGTATTTTTAAAAATTTTCAAGAATTATTTTTATGATCACATTTTTCACAAATTCCTGCTGTTATTTCACCGGTTTGTTTACATTCTAAGCAGAAATTATTTTGTCGGACGTTTTTGTACAAAGTTTTTATTTATCGAATTTGCAAAAAAATTAAAATAAAAATGCTCTATTTCTCAAAATCCAGTGAATGTGGATAGAATGAAACAATTATTCTACTCAATCTTGTCGTACATGGCTTGTAGACAACTTGGTGCTATGCGCCTCGTCAGCTATCAGCTCATGCATGACTCGATTTCGTGGAATAACTGTTAAATATCTTGAACTAACTAAAATGTTCACGCCTTTTGGTTCAGGTTTCAGGTTTTGGGCTGTATATAGTGTACACTCAAAGCACGATGGAATGCCATTTAAGAGTGATCTTAAAATATGTAAGGAATAGAACCCAGTGGGACATGCTAATTGTAGGAAAATAATCAAGAACACGTTGATGTGATGTGATGTGGCCTGACATGAAGCAGAGATACAGATACACCAAAGTTGATTCATTTCCAAATCACAGCATGTCCCAGAGTGTTTTATTCCTCTTTCACCACAGCAGTTTGTCAACAACTACAATTTTTATGAATTAAAGCATAAAAACATAAATGATAAGATTTTCACCAAGTGTATTAACTTGTATTGCAGCTGTAACTATTGTCAGAGCTGCTTTTATAGAAAATGCATCAATACATTCTGATCGATCAAGAATTCAACAGTGCTGTGGTATAAATACTGGACCTGGGGATGTTCTGTCCCACGCTGATCTCAAGGATATGGTGTTGTTTGCATTTAATGATGTGATTAATGAGCAACCGTTGAATCCGTATTGATGTATGGTGCCACAACCTGGACTCTAACAAAATCACTTGAGTTGAAGCTCAATGGGACATACATGCACATGCTGCGAGCCATATTAAACATGTCATGGTGTGACCACCCCACCAAAGCGCAGCTATATGGAGATTTACTCCCAATATCAGATACTCTGAGAGAGCGCAGATTGCGATTCGCTGGACATTGCTTCAGAGCTAAACAAGAACTTGTGAGTGAATTGCTTCTTTGGACCCCCCGACATGGCCATCTTCATGTGGGTTGTCCCACGACAACATATATTGATCAACTCTGTTCAGACACTGGGCGAGAACCAATCAATCTCCCAGCAATGATGATGGATCATGATAGATCGCATTGGACGGGTCAAGTTTATCCGAGTTTGCTTGACCGATGATGATGATGATGTGATTAATCAATGACAGTATATCTCATTAAAATTAATTGAAAATGAGTGGTTGGTCAGTTTAAGCTGTGCTCTCACTAAGTGGTTTTTCTTTCCTTGATCGCCAGCATGTGTTTAATCCATCAGTTAAGGAAAGCTCTTTTACTTTTAAAACTCTATTTGCATTTTTTTTCCACAGAGAAGCACTTCCGAAATACTTTTTTTTGAAAAGCTCTGAGTGACGTCAATCAGCGTGGACAGCATGGACAGGTACAACAGTGGATCCTCAAAGTCCAAATCCTCAAAATCCAATTACATACCATAAGGCGTCATCGGCTCAGGAGCAAATGAAGGCTTCATGTTTCATGTAATGTTCATAAAGCGTCATCAAACCTACATAGCAAGTCATAACAATGGACACAAACAGATTCACACAACAGCTGCACAAACATTTGTGAAAGCTGCATTAGATTCTGATTTTATTCATAAACACTGATTTTGTTGAATTGACACAGCATCAAGTTAAAAAATGTGGAGTTCGTTAACCCCTAACAGAAGCACTTCATGACAAATGACATAAACAGACAAACATGGCTGTCCTAAACACTATTTAATCTGATATACACAAACCTTTCCAAAAGTGTCCCCTGATTGCGATTTTATTTTGAAGCAATAGCATCATCAATATTTACACCGACAACTACAACAACAACATCAACAATAAAAACATTCATAACACCTGCATAAGCATTTCATGACAACTGACATAGCTTAAGCGAAACATTTATAAGGGCTTCTTTCAATAGGAGTTGCCAGTCATAAAACACTGTACAGGATCTACTTAAGTACGAGTGCTGTGAAGTTATGAGTCATTTACCATGTGTGTGGAATCACATGGTTCTGCAAGTTATACAGGATAGAGATCATACAGTTGAAGGCATTGAGGGTTTCATTGATAGCAACAGCTTCAGTTTGCTATTTGGTGAAAATGAAATTAAAATGAAAACTACTACTACTACTACTACTACTACTACTACTACTACTACTACTAATCTCTGCTAAATAAGGTTCCTCAAGAGGAGTTCTACTTGGAATCATCTAATCTCAATCATCTCTGAGGTTCCATCTCAGTGGAACCTTCTAATCCTTGGGGAAACCATGGCCTAAAGGTTAGAAAAGCAGCTTTGGGACCAAAAGTGTGAGAAAACATAATGATGTGCCCTCTAGGATGTCCATTTATTAGAGAATTTATGATTCAGTACTCTTAGGGTTCTCTTACATGTAGGGAAACATGAACGGCCCTAATGGCTGTGCTTCAAATGGAAGAAAATGTAATTAAGTGCCCTATAGGCTGCCCATACAGTATATGCGAGAAAAGCTGCATCACACAGCATGTGCAGTACCCTATAGGATTAACCTACATGGGATGAATCATGATGAAGTGCCTTAGTGGAGAATATGTGATGCAGTGCCCTATAGGGTTAACGTATATGTGAGGAAACATGATGAAGTGCCCTAGTGGAGAATATGTGATGCAGTGCTCTATAGGGTTAACCTACATATGAAGAATCATGATGAAGTGCCCTAGTGGAGAATATGTGATGCAGTGCCCTATAGGGTTAACTTACACGTGAGGAATCATAATGAAGTGCCTGAGTGGAGAATATGTGATTCAGTGCCCTTTCGGGTTAACCTATATGTGAGAAAACATGATGAAGTGCCCTAGTGGAGAATATGTGATGCAGTGCCCCAGTGGAGAATATGTGATTCAGTGCCCTATAGGGTTAACCTACACATGAGGAAACATGATTAAGTGCCCTAGTGGAGAATATGTGATGCAGTGCCCTACAGGTTTAACCTACAGGTGAGGAATCATATTAAGTGCCTTAATGGAGAATATGTGATGCAGTGCCCTATCAGATTAACCTACATGTGAGGAAACATGATGAAGTGCCCTCATGGAGAATATGTGATGCAGTGCTCTATAGGGTTAACCTACATGTGAAGAATCATGATGAAATGCCCTAGTGGAGAATATGTGATGCAGCGCTCTATAGGGTTAACCTACACATGAGGAAACATGATGAAGTGCCTTAGTGGAGAATATGTGATTCAGTGTCCTATAGGGTTAATCTACATGTGAGGAAACATGATGAAGTACCCTAGTGGAGAATATGTGATGCAATGCCCTACAGGTTTAACCTACAGGTGAGGAATCATAATGAAGTGCCTTAATGGAGACTATGTGATGCAGTGCTCTATAGGGTTAACCTACATGTGAGGAAACATGATGAAGTGCCCTCCTTCAAATGAAAAAATACATCTATCTATCTATCTATCTATCTATCTATCTATCTATCTATCTATCTATCTATCTATCTATCTATCTATCTATCTATCTATCTATCTATCTATCTATTTATCTATCTATCTATCTATCTATCTATCTATGATGACTTGGTGAAAATGAGATGCAGTGCCCTACAGGCTTTCCTACATACAGTGTGAGGAAAAACGAGATGAAGTGCCCTATAGGTGCTCCAGGACTTTTTTTTTTCTTTTTGCCCCTCAGACAGCTGTGTCCTCCTATGATTATAGGGAAGCTGTGGCCTGATGGTTAGAGAAGCAACTTTGGGACTAAAAGGTCACTGATTTGATTCCCTGGACCATCAGGAATGGCTGAAGTGCCCTTGAGGAAGGAAACTAACCCTCAAATGCTCCCCAGACTGTCCACTGCTGCGAGTGTGTCAGGGTCCTGTTGTACGACGCTCTGGATAATAGCTTCTTCTAAATGCATGTAATGTAATGAAATTAGTCGTAAAAAGGACAAATTCCCTGATAATTCCTCAGAGTTTCCTTTAGACCTTGAATTTTTTTTTTCACAAATGAAAAAGTGGCCTGTGGCATAGAACTTGAAGAAATGAACATTGTTTGAGTACACTGTATTTCTGAAGCCATGAGAACACCAGAGATAAATATTTCTCTCCAGTGTGTCCATTTTCAGGAAAAAAAAATTATTTGGCTAATTTTGGGGTTCATCTGAAAGGGAAACACTGGTATTTCATAGCTGTCTGGTTCTGAATGGAAATTAAATCAAGAACATTCTATATTTAATTTTCTCCACCCGAGAGTTTACCTTTGAATAAATAAATAAATAAATAAATAAATAAATAAAGTGTGCTGGCCGGCTTTACTTATCTAAGACCTGACATGACTGTTGATCCTCTGCATAAAGTGAGAAAATCTGATCAACACTTTTCTGCCCTACACCCTACCTCCCTAACACACACACTAACACACACACATATCCAGCCAGATGTGATAAATGCACTGTTTGATATGGAAATCCTGAACTCAGCCTCACTTCACCTTTTTTAATACCAGGTGTAAACAAGGAATCACAGCTTTTTTTAGGCCCTAAAGGTTATTAACTGCCTTGGGGCATCTCAAGCTGCATATCACGCACGCACACTTCCTCCCCAGCCAGTGATGGGACACGAAGACAGCTTTAGACTTACATTACTCTTTCTGTACTCATAAGCATGGAAAAAGGCAGCGTATGCACTAATGTCTACAATCTGAGCAAGTAAGCGTGCTAACTTTATGTTTCGGGCTGATCGTGGGCAAAAAAAAAAAAGAAAAGAAACGAAACGAAAAAAGAAAAAGTGCTGCTTGAATGGCAGGAATCCATTGTGCTGCGATGATCAAAATAAAAGAGATGCTAAGCAGCTGGAGGGCATTACAGCTTCAGATGAGAGCTATTCCTCCCTCCCCCTTTCCCTTTCTCCTCGAACCCTCCTCTGTTTCTTCACTCAAAGATGATAGGATGTGAAGAAAAGCAGAAAGGAAAAAGAGAGCTACAAAAGCCTGCACTTTAGGCTGAGAGCTTCCTAATCCAAATTAGGCAAAAGAAAAGAAGCACAGTTATAGGCAAAAAAAAAAAGTCATGATTAAAAACAGGGGCGCTATTAAAAGTTGAAACATCCAACATGCAATTCCAATGTGCAGTCGAGTCCAAATCCTAATGTGGAACACACAAGTTTATTGAAAAGCGTTTACTTGTTGGGAGGTAAATGTGCTGGAAGAAGATGCACAATTTGTCAGAAAAGCATCAGGAGCAAGCAGGAATGTCATGGTTCACATTTTATAAGTCGAAACAAATGCACATTTCAATCTTTATTAAATCATGAATATACGATTTTAACTCTGCGAACTGTATCTGCACTGACGTTCTCTGGAAGCATCTATAATTAACCTCAGGAACATGTTTTAAGATTCATAATCGCAGCCCAAATGACATAACTGCAATGGACGAACAAATATATATATATATATATATATATATATATATATATATATATATATATATATATATATGTTATTTACCAGCTGGGAGGTCCGTATGGTGAAATACCGTGACCGAGGTCTTGAAAGTACTGAGCGAGGCCCTCTGGGCCGAGGTCAGGTGTTCAAGGCCGAGGTCACGGTATTTCACCATACGGACCGACCTTAAGCTGGTAAATAATATATTTATTTTTTTCTTTACAGAAAACGAGAGCGCCCGAAAGAGAAAACCGAGCCGAGCCGCCATTTTGAATTCTCATTCACGGCTGTAATGCAAATGGCTTCCTCCTCGGTATACAAGTGCACTTCCATGTCAGGAAAAAAACTACATTTTGCTGCCTATGTAGTCCCCTATTTATACAAAATTGAGTCATTCAGGATTCAGCCATGTTTTTGCTCGGCGTTAGCAACAGTTAGAGGTTTTTAGCTTTCTCCTGAAATGTTTTCTTTTATTTCTTCTTCCTCAGGGTAGTAAAACTCGCTTTCGCTGTGAACACTGTCGTTATCGCTATCCATGCTGTAAAATTAATGCTATTCTCCTGAGAAATGCTGGCAAACATTTATAAGATTTTTGATAATCTTATAAATAAATCTTATTAAAAAAAGATAAATGTTGACAAAAAATGCTACTATGTTTGTTGTTGTTGTGAACGAGCGAGTTGACAGAGGTCTGTAACCGGGTTCTGGAACTGGGGTCCGTACCGTAGGATACGGACCCACTCGCCAGCCAATCAGAGCGCAAGATTTGATGGAAACCGGACCGCAAAAAAAATAAATCTAATTATTCAATCCACATTCACTGGATATGAGCAATCAAGCGCTCTGATTGGCTACTCGACTGTGAGGATATCAGCTCATATACCATGACTAGAGAAAAACAAAATGGCGGAGCATGTTGCTGAACCAACCGAGGACGAAATAAAAACTACTTGAAAACAAACCCGCCCCCAAAAAATACAAAAAAGCAACAAAATATGGATTAAAATTATTTGGTGGTAAGAACGTATCTTTTTTATTTTTCAGGAATTATTATTATTATTATTATTATTATTATTATTATTATTATTATTGCATTTTTCACAAATTGTTCCTGTCATTTCACCGGTTTGTTTACATTCTAAGTGGAAATGATTTTGTCGGATGTTTTGTATACGTATGACCTTTTTTATATTACAGTAATTTAACTAGGCTTTATTTTGATATTGATAGACCACAGACTTTTAAATCCGTGTGTGTAAAATGTCATACATGTCGGCCAGTCTTCACTCTCGGCACCAGTTTGTGCTGCTATTAGTCTGTATACTTCTAGGCCATTTTTTTTCTTTTCCTTTTTTTAATATGTATTATTTACTGTTGATTTATTTATTGTACTATTTAAAATTTTTGTAATTTTGTGGGACCTCAGGTATGGAGCTTATTGCTCTGTTGAGGATTCCCTGCCGTTTCATCAGTGAAGTTTATAAATAAAAAAAAAATAAAATAAAAAATAAAAATAAAGCTTTTATTGATCGAATTTGCAAAAAAATTACAATAAAAATGCTCCGTTTCTCAAAATCCAGTGAATGTGGAGAGAATAAAAGAGTTATTCCACTCAATCTTATCGTACATGGCTTATAGCCAACTCGGTGCTACGTGCCTCATCAGCTATCAGCTCATGTACGACTCGATTTCATGGAATAACTGTTAAATTTACTGTTCATAGTATACACTCACCGGTCACTTTATTAAGAACACCCAAACAACTGCTGTTTCCTGCAGTTGTCTCATCGGTCAATTCCTTGATGCATCAAATCATACAGATACAAATCAGTGAAGTGTGACCAGGAGCAGTCCTGGGGGCGGGCCGACCGGGGGGGTGCGGTCGGGGGTGCGGGAGCGCGGGCGCGAAAAAAAAACAAAACGGTCCCCCACCCAAAAAAAGGTCCCCCCAAAAAAAACCCCCGAAAAAAAAAAAACCAAGACGGGCGGGTGTGTGTGTGTGAACATTTTGGATGGGGAAGCCCAATAGACCCTTTTCACTGACGTCACCGGAAACCGGAAGTAAACAAACCCTGCGCCATATTGGAAGACCAACAAACTCGTGATTAGGGGGAAATAACGGCAGCGCGCGGAATTTAAACCCACAAGGCACTTGATTCATCATAAACCTACAATGGTAAACTTTTGTGCTGTGTTAGGGTTCCAACAAAGCTGATGGGAAAGGTGAAAAGAAGTCTTTCTACAGAATACCAGCTGTGATTGAGACACAAGGGGAGCAAACCAAGGAGCTTTCTGCCAGGAGACAGAGAATAAGTGCATTACTGAGTGTCTGTGAGCAAAGGAGAGCCTGAACGTTGCAACCTCCCTATTGGCTGTTTATTGGCTGTTTGTAAAAATGTATCAGTTGTTGCCCTTCCCACGGGAATCATCGCGGACTCGAGAGACGAGACCTGACGAGTTAGTTCGTTGGTAGCAGAACAAAATGTCTGGACACAAATCGGGTTTTCAGAAAAGGAAAGAAAATAAACTCAGGGTTGAAAATACAAAAAAGGAGGCAGAAAAAGCAAAACGAGTTTTAAAGTAGGACAAATGGTTACTTTTCTGAGGCAGCCCGCCGTGGCTGCAGGCTTTCAGTTGTGTCATTGAATGGTTACTTTTCTGAGGCAGCCCGCCGTGGCTGCCTGCAGGCTTATTTATTATAGCCCATTTAGTTAAAATAGTTGATATAAAATGTTTATAGTTATAGCTATGTGATGGTTGTCCTGATTTAGACTGGTGTTTTTTTTTTTTGGGGGGGGGGGGGGGGGGTTGCGCGATGTTGCACCCGGGTCCAGATTAGGGCAGAACCGGCCCTGGCTACATTTCAGGTGTAGTTTGTTTTATGAATGTATGTACTTGCATAGATGTGTACTTGGTCTTCCAATATGGCGCTAAACAAAATCTCGCGGCGCGTTGACATCATGTGGTAGCCCTCGATCCCAAAGTTGCGCAGGTGACGTCATCAGTGTGTGTGTGTGCCTAACTTGTTGTAGCCCCATAATATGCACAATCCCGCCAGCGGAACGTTATACTAGTCATCAAAAAGACTTTACTACCATAGTACTACACTACTATGACATTACACAGAGTCTTAAGTAATACATTACGACTTGATCATTGCCATTCTGGTAACAGCAAATTTATAACGGGCCGTGTCCGCGACGTACAACACACGACGAGAAATGTTTAAACGACCATGTAAAGCTGTTAACATTCTGTTGGCTAATACAGAGCCCAACGCGGGGGGGGGGGCGGCTTTATGAGCGCGGGCGCAAAAAAAAAAAAAAAACGGTCCCCAAAAAAAAGGTCCCCCAAAAAACCCCCTGAAAAAAAAAAGATGGGGGGGCGCCAGCAGGGGGTTTCGCCCGGGGAGTAAATCACTCTAGGATCACCACTGAGTGTGACTTTCTTTCACTGTGGCATGGGTGTTTGGTTTGGGCCAGATGGACTGGCTTGAGTATTTCAGAAACTGCTGATGTTTCTCCTGGGGTTTTCACACACAACAGTCTGTCTGACACAGAATGGTGCGAAAAACAACAAACATTGTGTTGAGTGAGTGATAGTTCTGTGGGTGGAAACACATGCCTTGTTGATAAGAGAGGTCAGAGGAAAATGGACAGATTGGTTCGAGCCTGGGCGGCACGGTGGTGTAGTGGTTAGCGCCAGTGGTGTAGTGGAGATTTTTAAAGTGGGGGTACGCGATTCGTGACATCATCGATTTGATATCATGTCAGAAGCGGTAGCCTTTGTTTGGTTGCCTATGTTTGGTATGAATGATTTGTATAAATGTTACGTTCTTTTAACAACACAAGAGGGCACAAGAAGACACTTTTTTTCAGACATTTTTATGTGTGCAATTTTCATTCGTGTTTGTCAGTACACCCCAACTGTTATGGCGAAAAGCCGCGGTTTATTTTGTCTCCAATAAATATGCCGAAATGGCTAAAGAGGAACAAATTCGCCTTCTCCTTCCGAATGCATCGTTGTAGACAGCACCACTCTGCTGCTGGAACTCAACATAAACCTTGCATAGGTTTAACATGGACTATCAGGCGTGAAGCCAAAATATTGGAAATTATGATACACAAACACCTTTGTTCATGTTCGATTCATGTTCATTTGAGCCGAGCTGCATTCGGAATTCGATATTTTTACTAGCCTACTTACTGCCGTGGCAACAGCTACAGCATGTGTCCAGAAGTTCAAAAAAAGTCACGTCACTCACTCACATCGCATACAAACCAGCAATGGGCTGAAATTTATTATAAAAGGCACCAATCGAATAAATCAAGCATTTACCATTGGGTTAAGCCCTACCATGCACTCCTTCTTAAAGACTTGAGTATTTCTTTAAATTTATTGTCATTTTTTTTTTTTTTGACTCTCACCTCGGGAGAAGTGGGTGGACGGTGTACCCCCGCGTACCACGCCCACTACACCCCTGGTTAGCGCTGTCGCCTCACAGCAAGAAGGTCCGGGTTCGAGCCCCGTGGCCAGCGAGGGCCTTTCTGTGTGGAGTTTGCATGTTGTCCGCGTGGGTTTCCTCCGGGTGCTCCGGTTTCCCCCAAAGACATGCAGGTTAGGTTAACTGGTGACTCTAAATTGACCGTAGGTGTGAATGTGAGTGTGAATGGTTGTCTGTGTCTATGTGTCAGCCCTGTGATGACCTGGCGACTTGTCCAGGGTGTACCCCGCCTCTCGCCCGTAGTCAGCTGGGATAGGCTCCAGCTTGCCTGCGACCCTGTAGAACAGGATAAAGCAGCTAGAGATAATGAGATGAGATGGTTCGAGCCTTTTTGCTAGGAAGGATATAGCAACTCTTTACAACCGTGGTAAGCAGAAAAGCATCTCAGCACGCAACAGCAGAATACACTGGGTTCCACTCCTGCAGCCAAGAACAGAATCTACAACAAGTTCCTATTAAAGTGGCCGGTAAGTGTGTATTATTTATAAAGCCTTCTTTCATCAGGCACTGGTTTGTCATAAACATTGCTTTCATTAGTTTTAAGGTCAAGATGACATAACAGCTAATCACACTTATGTGAAGGCTTTATAAGAATAAGCTTCAATTCATAAGCATTCAGAAGAACGTATTGAATCAATTTTTGTACGAGGTTGACATCATGGAAAGATTGTAAACTTAAAAACGTAAAGTTTAAAGCCCCTACATAAGCACTACACGACGACTGGTATAGCTTGACAAAGGCTTCTTTAAAAAGTTGACTGTCATAAACATTTCTTTCATCAGTTTTAAGGTCCAGCTGACATAACAACTACATAAACATTTATGAAGGTTTCATAAGGTTATGATTTCATTCATCAGGAATAACTTCATCCATTTTTAAGGTGTTGTTTTAAGACAAACAAAAAGCTTTAAATATAAAAAAAAGGTTAGAGTTCATAATGCCTACATAAGCACTTTATAACAACTGACATGAAAGTTTTTCTTTACAGGAGATGGTTGTCAAAAACTTTCGTTTTTTTTTTGTCAAGGTGACATAACAGTTAATCAAGCTTTTGTGAAAGCTACATAAGATTATGATTTGATTCATAAGCACTGATTTCATCAATATTCATGTCATAGCATGTGGCAGCATGAAAACATTTCAATGTAAAATAAGTTGGGGTTCGTAACACCTACATAAGGATTTCATGACAACTGACGTAACTGACTTGGCTAACATTTATAAAGGGTGTTAACAGTCATTGCTTTTCATCAATGCTGCTTTCATTAGTTTTAAGATGTCAAGGTGACAGAACATCTATACAAACATCTATGAAGGCTTTATGAACACTGATTTCATCATCTTTATAAACGAAAAAGGTTTAAACTAAAAAAAAAAAAAAGAGTGGACCCCACAACCCTGACATAACCACTTCTATGACAACTGATATTACCTGACATAAACATTCATAAAGGCTGTCAAGTTGACATAACAGATACAGAAACCTTTATTAATGGTTATAAATGGTGGGATGACAAATTTCAAACATCAAATCTAATCTCTGTCTAACTTAAATATATATATATATTTATATGTATATATATATATATATATATATATATATATATATACAGTAGCATGCAAAAGTTTGGGCACCCTTACTGAAAATGTCTGTCATTGTGAATAGTTAAGTGAGCAGAAGATGAACTGATCACCAAAAGGCATAAAGGTAAAGACTAGACATTTCTTTTCAGCGTTTTCTGCAAGATTTGTGTATTATTTTTGTTTTGGACAATTGGAGAGTGAAAAAAGAAAAGGAACACCATGCGAAAGTTTGGGCACCCCAATACATTTGAGTTCTCAGGTAACTTTTACCAAGGTTCCAGACCTTAATTAGCTTATTGAGCTGTGGCTTGTTCAAATTCTTCGTTAGGAAAGGTCAGATGATGCAGATTTCAAAGCTGTATAAATTCTCTGACTCCTCAAACTTGTCCCTAAAATCAACAGCCATGGGCTCCTCTAAGCAACTCCCTCGCATTCTGAATAATAAAATAATTGATGCTCACAAAGCAGGAGAAGGCTACAAGAACGTAGCAAAGTGTTTTCAGGTAGCTGTTTCCTCAGACTGTAATGTTATTAAGAAATGGCAGTTAACAGAGTGAGGTCTGGAAGATGAAGCAAACTTTCTGAAAGAACTGCTTGTTGGATTGCTAGAAAGGCAAATAAAACCCCCTGTTTGACTGCAAAAGACCTTCAGAAAGATTAAGCAGACCCTGGAGTGGTGGTGCACTGTTCTACTATGCAGCGATACCTGAACAAATATGACCTTCATGGAAGAGTCATCAGAAGAAAACCTTTCCTGCGTCCGAGCCACAAAATTCAGCATCTGAAGTTTGCAAATGAACATCTAAATAAGCCTGATGCATTTTGGAAACAAGTCCTGTGGACTGATGAAATCAAAATAGAACTTTTTGGCCACAATGTGCAAAGGTATGTTTGGAGAAAAAAGGTTGCCAAATTCCAGGAAAAGAGCACCTCTCCAACTCTGAAGCATGGGTGTGGATCGATCATGCCTTGGGGTTGTGTTGCAGCCAGTGCCACAGGGCACATTTCATTGGTCGAGGGAAGCATGGATTCGAATAAATACCAGCAAATTCTGGAAGCAAACATCACACCATCTGTAAAAAAGTTGAAGTTAAAAAGAGGATGGGTCCTACAATAAGACGATGATCCAAAACACACCTCAAAATCTACAATGGAATACCTCAAGAGGCACAAGCTGAAGGTTTTGCCCTGGCCCTCACAGTCCCCTGACCTAAACATCATTGAAAATCTGTGGATAGATCTCAAAAGAGCAGTGCATGCAAGACAGCCCAAGAAACTTGTAGAACTGGAAGCCTTTTGCAAGGACGAATGTGTGAAAATCCCCCAGGTAAGAACTGAAAGATTATTAGCTGGCTACAAAAAGTGTTTACAAGTTGTGATACTTGCCAAAGGGGGTGTTACTAGGTACTAACCATGCAGGGTGCCCAAACTTTTGCTTCGGGCCCTTTTCCTTTTTTGTCATTTTGAAAATGTAAAAGATGAAAATAAAAAAAAATGTTTTTGCTTAAAATATAAAGGGAATGAGTCATCTTTAACTTTACGCCTTTTGGAGATCATTTCATCTTCACCTGGCTTAACTGTTCACAGTAACAGCAATTTTGACCAGGGGTGCCCAAACATTTGCATACCGCTGTGTATATATAAATATATATATGATAAATAATTACAAAACTTTTCCCACCTTTAACGTGACCTATAACCTGTACAGTTCAGTTGAAAAACAAACAAATCTGTTCGGGGGAAAAACATAAAAAATAAAAAATGTACAATAAGCTGGTTGCGTAAGTGTGCACACCCTTAAACTAATACTTTGTTGAAGCACATTTTGATTTAATTACAGGGTTCAGTCTTTTTGGGTCGGAGTCTATCAGCCTGCCACATCTAGACTTGGCGATATTTGCCCACTCTTCCTTGCAAAAGCGCTCCACATCTGTCAGATTGTGAGGGCGTCTCTTGTGCACAGCCCTCTTCAGGTCACCCCACAGATTTTCAATTGGATTTAGGTCTGAGCTCTGGCTGGGCCATTCCAAAACTTTTTTGGGGTCATTGTCGTGCTGAAAGATGAAATTCCTCTTCATCTTCAGCTTTCTAGCAGACACCTAATTAATTAATTTTAATGAATTAATTGGTAAATTCCTCGGTAAAATAAATATTTGGTCACCTACAAACAAGCAAGATTTCTGGCTCTCACAGACCTGTAACTTCTTCTTTAAGAGGCTCCTCTGTCCTCCACTCGTTACCTGTATTAATGGCACCTGTTTGAACTCGTTATCAGTATAAAAGACACCTGTCCACGACCTCAAACAGTCACACTCCAAACTCCACTATGGCCAAGACCAAAGAGCTGTCAAAGGACACCAGAAACAAAATTGTAGACCTGCACCAGGCTGGGAAGACTGAATCTGCAATAGGTAAGCAGCTTGGTGTGAAGAAATCAACTGTGGAAGCAATTATTAGAAAATGGAAGACATACAAGACCACTGATAATCTCCCTCGATCTGGGGCTCCATGCAAGATCTCACCCCGTGGGGTCAAAATGATCACAAGAACGGTGAGCAAAAATCCCAGAACCACACGGGGGGACCTAGTGAATGACCTACAGAGAGCTGGGACCAAAGTAACAAAGGCTACCATCAGTAACACACTACGCCACCAGAATCCTGCAGTGCCAGATGCGTCCCCCTGCTTAAGCAAGTACATGTCCAGGCCCGTCTGAAGTTTGCTAGAGAGCATTTGGATGATCCAGAAGAGGATTGGGAGAATGTCATATGGTCAGATGAAACCAAAATAGAACTTTTTGGTAAAAACTCAACTTGTCGTGTTTGGAGGAGAAAGAATGCTGAGTTGCATCCAAAGAACACCATACCTACTGTGAAGCATGGGGGTGGAAACATCATGCTTTGGGGCTGTTTTTCTGCAAAGGGACCAGGACGACTGATCCATGTAAAGGAAAGAATGAATGGGGCCATGTATAGTGAGATTTTGAGTGAAAACCTCCTTCCATCAGCAAGGGCATTGAAGATGAAACATGGCTGGGTCTTTCAGCATGACAATGATCCCAAACACACCGCCCGGGCAACGAAGGAGTGGCTTCGTAAGAAGCATTTCAAGGTCCTGGAGTGGCCTAGCCAGTCTCCAGATCTCAACCCCATAGAAAATCTTTGGAGGGAGTTGAAAGTCCGTGTTGCCCAGCGACAGCCCCAAAACATCACTGCTCTAGAGGAGATCTGCATGGAGGAATGGGCCAAAATACCAGCAACAGTATGTGAAAACCTTGTGAAGACTTACAGAAAACGTTTTACCTCTGTCATTGCCAACAAAGGGTATATAAGAAAGTACTGAGATGAACTTTTGTTATTGACCAAATACTTATTTTCCACCATAATTTGCAAATAAATTCTTTAAAAATCAGACAATGTGATTTTCTGGATTTTTTTTTCTCATTTTGTCTCATAGTTGAGGTATATTTATGATGAAAATTACAGGCCTCTCTCATCTTTTTAAGTGGGAGAACTTGCACAATTGGTGACTGACTAAATACTTTTTTGCCCCACTGTATATATATATATATATATATATATATATATATATATATATATATATATATATATATATAAACATCATGCAGTTCAGCCGAGAAAGAAAGTGTCATAACAGCCTCATAGCAACCAAAATCTCTTTGATGCAGCTGTTATGACAACTTTACCTTAAAACTATCCCAGGTGTCATGAAGTGCTTATGTAGCCTTTATAAGAATTTGGTCCACACTATGATTTTAAAGTCTGTGAAAAGTCTCTGTGTGTCCTGGAGCTGTACCTCCTGCACCTCTGTATGCTTAACAGTGCAGATGTGTGGAAGTGTGAGAAGATCACAAGCCTGCAGGAATCAGGACACAGCTGTGGAGCTTTATGCACATGGAACAAACAGCTGCCCATCTGGAAAAAGGAAAAAAAAATAATAGAAAAAATAAATTTCTGGCAAGGTGGAAAACACTTAACCTACATGTCTGTGAAACAATAATATAATAGAGTTAAACCATAAATAAACTATGTAATCTGCATGTTTAGAAGAAATAATAAATCCAAAGAACCCTTGCCAAACCATTTTCTCTAAATGTATATCAATGCCTGAATAACATTTTACTTTTACTTAAACCCAGTGTCATAATATTGACATAACCATGTAATAAACGTCAAGATGTCATATAGCATCATGACGCTTTGTCATTATGTCTGTTTATTTCCAGGTATATATGAGTGTAAGGATGACGTCATGACACTAATTCTTGCAAAATGTGTTTAGTTTAGCTTAAACATCTTATAACGATGTGCTGAATTGTTGTCATGATAGTTTATGTCTAGTGATATAAATGTCATTTTGTCATGACATGCTAATTCTGTTGTTATAAAAGCATCATGGCTTAAAGTATTCTGACAGTATATGTCCAGGTAAATAATATTGTCATGGTGTCATGGCACTAATTCTTGCAAAACGTGTTCAGTTTAGCTTCAACAAGTTATAAACATGTCATACAATGTTGTCATGATGGTTTATACAGCGTCATGATGGTTTATAACCGTGATACAACAGCGTCATGATGTCTGTTTATTTCCAGGTATATATGAGTGTAAGGATGATGTCATGACACTAATTCTTGCAAAATGTGTTCAGTTTAGCTTAAACATGTTATAACAATGTCCTGGATTGTTGTCATGACAGTTTATGTCTAGTGATATCAATGTCATTTTGTCATGACATGCTAATTCTGTTATTATAAAAGCATCATGGCTTAAAGTTTCATGACAGTATATGTCCACGTAAATAATATTGTCATGATGTCATGACACTAATTCTTTTAAAATGTGTTGTTTAGCTTCAACAAGTTATAAAAGTGTCATAGAATGTTGTCATGACAGTTTATGTCAAGTGATATAAATGTCATTATGCTATGACATGCTAATTCTATGCTCATTTTAGCTTGAGCATGACATGCTAATTCTGTTATTATAAAAGCATCATGCCATAAAGTATCATGACAGTACGGTATATGTCCAGGTAAATAATACTGTCATGATGTCATAATACTAATTCTTGCAAAATGTGTTCTGTTTAGCTGAAACCAGTGATAAAAGTGTCATAGAATGTTGTCATGAGAGTTTATGTCAAGTGATATAAATGTCATTATGTCATGACATGCTAATTATGTGCTTGTTTTAGCTTGAGCATGATATAAAGGCATCATGGCATAAAGTATCATGACAGTATATGACCAAGTAAATAATACTGTCATGATGTCATGACACTAATTTTTGCAAAATGTGTTCTGTTTAGCTGAAACCAGTTATAAAAGTGTCATAGAATGTTGTCATGAGAGTTTATGTCAAGTGATATAAATGCCATTCTGTCATGACATGCTCATTCTATGCTCATTTTCGCTTGAGCATGATATAAAGGCGTCATGACAAAGTATCATGACAGTATATGTTCAGATAAATAATACTGTCATGATATCATGACACTAATTCTTGCAAAATGTGTTCTGTTTAACCGAAGCAAGTTATAAACATGTCATAGAATGTTATCATGACAGTTCATACAGCATCATGACAGTTTATAACCGTAATATGACAGCGTCATTATGTCTGTTTATTTCCAGGTATTTAAGAGAGTAAGGATGATGTCATGACACTCATTCTTGCAAAATGGGTTCTGTTTCGCTGAAACAAATTATAAATATGCCATAGAATGTTGTCAATGCAGTTTATGTCAAGTGATATAAATGTCATTATGTCATGACGTGCTAATTCTGTGCTCATTTTAGCTTGAGCATGATATAAATGTGTCATGCCATAAAGTATCATGACAGTATATGTCCAGGTAAATCATACTGTCATGATGTCATGACACTAATTCTTGCAAAATGTGTTCTGTTTAACTGAAACAAGTTATAAACATGTCATAGAATGTTGTCATGACAGTTTATGTTTAGGTATATAAGAGTGTCGTGATGTCCTGACACTTTAATTTTTGCTAAATGTGACCCTCAGGTCCAAAACCAGTCGGAAGTCGCAAGTCATAAGTTTGAGATACATGCGGAAATTTTAAAATCGTCAAATTTTATATTGACGTTTCATGTTTTGAAAGAATTTTGCAGAAATTCACATCTTATGATCTTTAAAACATGCTTTTATTGAGATGAGGTTTTCAAATCCTGGTAGAAATTCGTAATAAAGACCAAAAATCGCCCTTTGGACTTTGTACCACTGATGGTGTATTTCTGAGGATAAAGATAAGCTTCATGTCTGGTATCGAAATACAGTGGAGATTTCCCACTCACTAGATTCAGGATTCATTTTGATGTATTTTCAACAAGCAGCCAATAAAATGGTATAAAACAAACTCGTCTTCGTGTAAACAAAATCTCCTTGTTGCTATGCATGACCTAGAAGAAGCCTTCTTATTGGCTGTGTGTTGCGAACTGAACATGCAAAGAAGCTGTGCAGCCAATCAGAAGCCTTCTTATGGATCACGGTCGTTAAAAGTTAGGTGATTTAGTTGTAGATTTCTTTGCACAACCCTGGGGAAAGGATATTATAACTGATATCAATAACAATGAAGATGAATTCAAGGATAACTTTAGCCCCCCAAAAAAGACCGATTTTGAGTTCGTCATGGAAGCTGCCGATGCCAGAAATGTCAACCAAGTTGAGTGAAAAAAGCTTCAAAAGTGCATCATGTATTTATATCTTGTGGGCAGTTTGTATAATATTTCTGGAGTGTGTTGTGGAAGTTGTAATTGTGACGGGCATCATAAATAAGATGGGGATCAACATTCATTTCATGAGTATGAATATACATTTCCAAGTTTTACAGAATCCTAACATTATATCATTGAGTTATATGTTTAGCACTGAAGGGACATAAAAAGTAAGCAACAATAAACCAGGACGAGAAGTTTCAGTCACATTCGATTCCAAGGCTTTGACAAAGAAATGACGTAATTCACGTGTACATCCATATGATTTGTCATGCTGGGTGGCTGAATCATTTGCGAAGTGCTATTTTTTCTGGAGTGGTTTTGAGTGATTCAAGCATCTAAAGATACTCTTTACAGTTTATTAGATGAATGTGAAATGGGACAAAATCCATTACTTTCATATGAGATATAAAAAGCATACACACCCCATTAAAATGATAGGCTTTTCTGATAAGCACGTTTTGATTTAATTACAGCATTCAGTCTTTTTGGGTTCACACCTGCCATCAATTAAACTGACTCTGATTCACCCCAAATAAAGTTCAGACATTTACTCCATTGCATCGTCCAGCAAAAGCCAGCGTTCACAGAGAGCTTACAAAGCGTCAAAGGGATCTCATTGTTGAAAGGTATTAGTCAGGAGAAGGGTGCAAAGACATTTCCACAGCATTAGATATACCATGGAGCACAGTGAAGACCGTCATCAAGAAGTGGAGAAAATATGGGACAACAGTGACATTACCGAGAACTGGACGTCCCTCCAAAACTGATGAAAAGACAAGACGAAAACTGGTCAGGGAGGCTGCCGAGAGGCCTACAGCAACACTGAAGGAGCTGCAGGGATTTCTGCCAAGTACTGGTTGTGTACTACATGTGACAACAATCTCCCGTATTCTCCGTATGTCTGGTCTATGAGGTAGGGTCAAAGAATAATATCCAGGCCCAGATAAATTTTGCAAAAAATACATCAACTCTCCCAAAAGCATGTGGGAAAATGTGTTATGGTCTGATGAAACCAAGGTTGAACTTTTTGGCCACAATTCCAAAATGTATATTTGGCGCAAAAACACCACTGCGCATCACCAAAAGAACCCCATACCCACGGTGAAGCATGGTGGTGGCAGCATCATGTTTTGGGGTTGTTTTTATTCAGCTGGAACAGGGGCTTTAGTCAAAGTGGAGGGAATTATGAACAGTTCTAAATACCAGTCAATTTTGGCCCAAAACCTTCAGGTGTCTGCTAGAAAGCTGAAGATGAAGAGGAATTTCATCTTTCAGCGTGACAATGACCCCAAAAAAGTTTTGGAACGGCCCAGCCAGAGCCCAGACCTAAATCCAATTGAAAATCTGTGGGGTGACCTGAAGAGGGCTGTGCACAAGACACGCCCTCGCAATCTGACAGATGTGGAGCACTTTTGCAAGGAAGAGTGGGCAAATATTGCCAAGTCTAGATATGGCAGGCTGATAGACTCCGACCCAAAAAGACTGAATGCTGTGATTAAATCAAAATGTGCTTCAACAAAGTAATAGTTTAATGGTGTGCACACTTATGCAACCAGCTTATTGTACATTTTTTATTTTTTATGTTTTTCCCCCGAACAGATTTGTTTGTTTTTCAATTGAATTGTAAAGGTTATAGGTCACATTAAAGGTGGAAAAGTTTTGAAATTATTTATCGTGGTCTCATTTCTTTTTACGTCAGAAAAACCGATCATTTTAACAGGGTGTGTATACTTTATATATCCACTGTAGATTACTTCCAGAGATGTCCACAAGCTCTGGCAACGGTCTGCACTGGCTACTCGATCCCAGAAAAAAACAACAACAACTTGCCTTTCAATGTTCAAGCAATTTATATCATCTCCGCTGCCCATAATTTGCTGCAAATCCAATTATTCCACCACGAAATTGTCTTCTATTCGGGTCTAACATGTCTGGAAGCGACAACGTATTTGTTGATCGATTCTTGCACTCTGATTGGCTGAACTGGACCACGTGACCATGCCATAATATATGTAGTTATGTTACAGAGCCAGTTGTGTACTACAGAGGGTGACTGATGCCTCTTTTCCACCAAATCAGTTCCAGGACTGGTTCGGGGCCAGTGCTGGTGCTGGTTCACAACTCGTTCAACTTGCGAGCCAGCTGAGAACCAGTTTGCTTTTCCATAGCTCGCGGTGCTAAGGGAAGACACGTCATTACATCGCTGTATACATCAGTTACGTCGCTACGTTTGCATAAACCTTGGCGTGAATATTGAAGCAAAAACAACATGGAAGAAGCAGCAGCAGCAACAACAACAATAATAATAATGGATGACTTCGCGTTTGTACAGCTGCTGCTTCTCGTCGCTTAAAAATGGCGATCTTTCGCGGTCTTGTTATTGTTGTTGGTCTTAACAACTCCGCCCCCCCGCTGACGTAAGCGTTTCTTTCCTCTGGCCCAGCAGAGAGTTGGTGCTAGCCTGGAACCGGTTTTTCTGGCCCCAGAGCCAGTTCTTTGTCAGTGGAAACAGAAAACCCGGTTCCAAACTAAGCACTGGCCCCGAACCAGCCCTGGAACTGCTTTGGTGGAAAAGGGGCATCAGAAAGCCAAACACACACACTTCTGGAGGAAAATTTCAAACATATTTTTCAAGTATTTTACAGGGAAATGGTTCATAATTTATTTGCTGAAAATGCACCAGTAGCCACTAGAAGGCGTGTAAATTTCAAAATTTTCTGCGAGGGGATACGCCCAGACCCCCCTAGCATGACAGCACCTTTTTGCATGCCGCAGTGGCTTTGCTGCTGCAAATTCCACAACCACATACAGTACTACTTTTTTTTAGCCGGCTACTTCAGATTTTCTGCAGAACCCTGCATTCAAAAAGCAGCACTGATTTACAATATATTCATAAGTGCTTCTCTTTGTAGCAATCTCATCTGTGTATTTCACTTTCCTGTCTTCTGTGAATACTGCAGTATATCTCTGGCTGTGACCTTAATTGTAGCACATTGACTGTAGATTTAATGCGAGTTCTAACAAGTTCTTGTCTTGAAGTTCAGCACTTCTTGTACCTGACTTTTGTGCTTGTTGTACAACGCTCTGTATAAGAGCGTCTGCGAAGTGCGTGTAATGTAATGTTATGAAATGAAAGGGGCCTAATATCTTTTGTTGTATTGGTTTCCTACAGCTCAATGAACTCCTCTTTTTCCCAGCTGCACATGCCCGATCAGGCCTGATGGAACATCGTACTACCACCTTTTTGTACCCGAAGAAATGATCCAGGTGGTTGTCCAGTCACACTTCCCTCACCTGGACGTCCGCTAGCTTTAAAACAGTATCTCGACAAACACATCTGAGCCTTTGTTCCTGAACGCTACAAGGACATAATCTGCCCTAAACCAGCCCTGCTGCGTCCAGATGGGTCAGAGGATGAAGAGATACAGATGCATGTATAGCCTGGCTAACGCGACTTCAAAGCTCTCCGAGCATTTGGTCTGGCCAAGCTATTAAGCCCAACCGTTTCCCAGAGCCCGTGGTTGACCCGCCTCCCTGAAATGCCTCAGTTTGCTACTGGTCAAAGCCAGAAAAGGCTGTGACGAAGCTTAAACCAATCACATCACTCTTTCCTCTGATGTATGTGACGCGACGGTGCTAACTGGTAGATTAAACTCTTACCGAAGCCGGTCGGGAGCAAGGCGAAAACGTCCTTCCTTTCAATAAATACCTCCAGGGCTGCTCTTTGCTCCGTTTTCAATGAGAACTTCCCGTTGAATGCTTTCAATACAGCATCTACCGCTGTGTTAAAGGCTTGCCGCTGCTCCATGTTCGTGATGTGAATGAAGCGCTTCCGGCATAGATTCTGTAAACAATCTATGGCTTCCGGTCGCAGTTCTACTACGTCACTGCCTTGAACACGCATCTACCCAGGGCCGTTGGAGATGCTCAAAGTTGATTGGTTCCCGATTTTTCGGGAGCTTGGAAGAGCTGTAGATAGCTTGCCTGGCCAGACTAAGCTTGGAACAGGCCCTCGTGTTGCGTCACGCTTAGGATGGGCGGGCCCAGGCTAATGCATGTACACTACCGTTCAAAAGTTTGGGGTCACCCAGACAATTTTGTGTTTTCCATGAAAAGTCACACTTTTATTTACCACCATAAGCTGTAAAATGAATTGAAAATATAGTCAAGACATTTTTCTGGCCATTTTGAGCATTTAATCGACCCCACAAATGTGATGCTCCAGAAACTCAATCTGCTCAAAGGAAGGTCAGTTTTATAGCTTCTCTAAAGAGCTCAACTGTTTTCAGCTGTGCTAACATGATTGTACAAGGGTTTTCTAATCATCCATTAGCCTTCTGAGGCAATGAGCAAACACATTGTACCATTAGAACACTGGAGTGAGAGTTGCTGGAAATGGGCCTCTATACACCTATGGAGATATTGCACCAAAAACAGACATTTGCAGCGAGAATAGTCATTTACCACATTAGCAATGTATAGAGTGGATTTCTGATTAGTTTAAAGTGATCTTCATTGAGGGCGGCACGGTGGTGTAGTGGTTAGCGCTGTCGCCTCACAGCAAGGAGGTCCGGGTTCGAGCCCCGTGGCCGGCGAGGGCCTTTCTGTGCGGAGTTTGCATGTTCTCCCCGTGTCCGCGTGGGTTTCCTCCGGGTGCTCCGGTTTCCCCCACAGTCCAAAGACATGCAGGTTAGGTTAACTGGTGACTCTAAATTGACCGTAGGTGTGAATGTGAGTGTGAATGGTTGTCTGTGTCTATGTGTCAGCCCTGTGATGACCTGGCGACTTGTCCAGGGTGTACCCCGCCTTTCGCCCGTAGTCAGCTGGGATAGGCTCCAGCTTGCGTGCGACCCTGTAGAACAGGATAAAGCGGCTAGAGATAATGAGATGAGATGAGATCTTCATTGAAAAGAACAGTGCTTTTCTTTCAAAAATAAGGAAATTTCAAAGTGACCCCAAACTTTTGAACGGTAGTGTAGATAAAGGGCAAGAAGGACAGAGTCGAGGTAATGGATGTGGGTGAGGATGTGCATGAGGCTGCAGAAGCGGGCGTGGTCATCAGCATTTTTTTTTTTAGCATTTAAATTTTTGCTTATCAAAAAAAAAAAAAAATCACCAAAAATACAAAGAAATGAGGCAGGGGCAAAGAAGTTATTTTCAGTCCAAAAAGTAGGCAAAATCCAGAAGCATTAAAAAAGTCTTCAGGTTGTTGCTTACTAATTATTTTATTTAGAACCTGAAATGAGAGGGTGTTTCTTTTACTGAGGGTTTGACTTATCCAATGAGCTATTGCGTAACCTTGTGTCCTACAGTATATCCTGCGTACTACGTACTATGGCTGCTTAGCAAAGTTTAAAAAACAGAAGTTTTGCACGTTTTGACACCTCACATTTTTATTTGGCTAGTTCTTTACCTTACCCTGCATTTATAGAAAGGGTTCTTCAGTCGTCCCTCTGGGAGAACCATTCATTGTTTTATGTATCTACGACAGTCTGTTTTCCAATCATTAGGTTTGAAGAGATAAGCTCACTTATCACTTAATTTTCCAGTAAACCCTAAAACATCAAATACACATATCTATCTATCTATCTATCTATCTATCTATCTATCTATCTATCTATCTATCTATCTATCTATCTATCTATCTATCTATCTACACACAAAACAATTATTCTACAAAGTCGAGTCGTACATGAGCTGATAGCCGATGAGTCGCATAGCACCGAGTTGTCTATAAGCCATGTACGACCAGATTGAGTGGAATAACTGTTTTATTCTCTCCACATTCACTGGATTTTGAGAAACAGAGCATTTTTATTAAAATTTTTTGAAAATTCAATAAATAAAATAATTTGACAAAATCATTTCTGATTAACAAACTGGTGAAATGACAGTAGCGATGTGTGAAAAATGCTATAATAATAATTCTTGAAAGATAAAAACAGATACATTCTTACCATCAAATACTTTCAATCCATATTTTGTCGCTTTTTTTTTAATTTTTTTGGGGTTTTGTTTTCGAGTAAGGTTTTTATTTCGTCCTCAGTTGGTTCAGCAACACGCTCCACCATTTTGTTTTTCTCTACTCATGGTAGATGAGCTAATATCCTAGTAGTAGAGTAGCCAATCAGAACACGCAGTTGCTCATATCCAGTGAATGTGGATTGAATAATTAGATTTATTTTTTTCGCGGTGCGGTTTCCATCAAATCCTGCGCCCTGATTGGCTGGCAAGCGGGTCCGTATCCTACTGTATGGACCCCAGTTATGGACCCCGGTTACAGACCTCTGGCAACTCGCTCGTTCACAACAACAACAAACATAGTAGCAATTTTTGCCAACATTTATTTTTTTTTATAAGATTTATTTATAAGATTATCAAAAATCTTAAAAATTTTTGCCAGCATTTCTCAGGAGAATAGCATTAATTTTACAGCATGGATAGCGATAACGACAGTGTTCACAGCGAAAGCGAGTTTTACTACCCTGAGGAAGAAGAAATAAAAGAAAACATTTCAGGAGAAAGATAAAAACCTCTAACTGTTGCTAACGCCGAGCAAAAACATGGCTGAATCCTGAATGACTCAATTTTGTATAAATAGGGGACTACATAGGCGGCAAAATGTAGTTTTTTTCCTGCCATGGAAGTGCACTTGTATACCGAGGAGGAAGCCATTTGCATTACAGCCGTGAATGAGGATTCAAAATGGCGGCTCGGCTCGGTTTTCCCTTTCGGGCGCTCTCGTTTTCTGTTAGAATTTGGTAAAGAAAAAAATAAATCTATTATTTACCAGCTTAAGGTCGGTCCATATGGTGAAATACCATGACCTCCGCCTTGAATACTGACCTCGGCCCAGAGGACCTCGGTCAGCACTTTCAAGACCTCGGTCACGGGATTTCACGGTACGGACCTCCCAGCTGATAAATAACATATATACATTTGTTTATCAGTTGCAGTTATGTCATTTGGGCTGTGCTTATGAATATTAAAACATGTTCCTGTGGTTAATAAGGACTTTATAGATGCTCACAGAGAACGACAGTGCAATTATATTTTGCAGAGTTAAAATCGTATGTTTATGATTTAATAAACTAAAATAAAGATTGAAATGTGCATTTATTTTTCGACTTATAAAATGTGAACCATGACATTCCTGCTTGTTCCTGATGCTTTTCTGACAAATTGTGCATCTTCTTCCAGCACATTTACCTCCCAACAAGTAAATGCTTTTCATTGAACTTGTGTATTCTACATTAGGATTTGGCTCCGCCATTTTGTTTTTCTCTACTCATGGTATATGAGCTGATAGCCTCGTAGTAGAGTAGCCAATCAGAGTGTGCGATTGCTCATATACACAATACCCTGGTTCCCATTTCCAAAAAACTTGGGACATTGTGTAAAACATAAATAACAAGTGTTGCCAGGCAAAACAAACCTCGCCCGGTAGCACTTATGATGAATATGAAGGAAGATATCGTGAAAAAAAAATAGGTACCCTATGGGTCCATGTGGCTACTGCTTTTAAAAAATAAAATAGTTTTCTGATCCGCTCCGGTTTCCCCCACAGTCCAAAGACATGCAGGTTAGGTTAACTGGTGACTCTAAATTGACCGTAGGTGTGAATGTGAGTGTGAATGGTTGTCTGTGTCTGTGTGTCGGCCCTGTGATGACCTGGCGACTTGTCCAGGGTGTACCCCGCCTTTCTCCCGTAGTCAGCTGGGATAGGCTCCAGCTTGCCTGCGACCCTGTAGAAGGATAAAGCGGCTAGAGATAATGAGATGAGATGAGATGAGTTTTCTGATCCCATGTCCATACAGTAAATATAGCATATAGTATATTTACTCTATGAGACAGTAGCCACAAAAATGAAGCGTAATCCAAAAATGAACAATTTAAAAATCACAGAAATAAAATATACCAAGTGTCTGTACTTTATATTATTCTACAACCCCGATTACAAAAAAGTTGGGACAAAGTACAAATTGTAAATAAAAACGGAATGCAATAATTTACAAATCTCAAAAACTAATATTGTATTCACAATAGAACATAGACAACATATCAAATGTCGAAAGTGAGACATTTTGAAATTTCGTTCCAAATATTGGCTCATTTGGAATTTCATGACAGCAACACATCTCAAAAAAGTTGGGACAGGGGCAATAAGAGGCTGGAAAAGTTAAAGGTACAAAAAAGGAACAGCTGGAGGACCAAATTGCAACTCATTAGGTCAATTGGCAATAGGTCATTAACATGATTGGGTATAAAAAGAGCATCTTGGAGTGGCAGCGGCTCTCAGAAGTAAAGATGGGAAGAGGATCACCAATCCCCCTAATTCTGCGCCGACAAATAGTGGAGCAATATCAGAAAGGAGTTCGACAGTGTAAAATTGCAAAGAGTTTGAACATATCATCATCTACAGTGCATAATATCATCAAAAGATTCAGAGAATCTGGAAGAATCTCTGTGCGTAAGGGTCAAGGCCGGAAAACCATACTGGGTGCCCGTGATCTTCGGGCCCTTAGACGGCACTGCATCACATACAGGCATGCTTCTGTATTGGAAATCACAAAATGGGCTCAGGAATATTTCCAGAGAACATTATCTGTGAACACAATTCACCGTACCATCCGCCGTTGCCAGCTAAAACTCTATAGATCAAAGAAGAAGCCGTATCTAAACATGATCCAGAAGTGCAGACGTCTTCTCTGGGCCAAGGCTCATTTAAAATGGACTGTGGCAAAGTGGAAAACTGTTCTGTGGTCAGACGAATCAAAATTTGAAGTTCTTTATGGAAATCAGGGATGCCGTGTCATTCGGACTAAAGAGGAGAAGGACGACCCAAGTTGTTATCAGTGCTCAGTTCAGAAGCCTGCATCTCTGATGGTATGGGGTTGCATTAGTGCGTGTGGCATGGGCAGCTTACACATCTGGAAAGACACCATCAATGCTGAAAGGTATATCCAGGTTCTAGAGCAACATATGCTCCCATCCAGACGACGTCTCTTTCAGGGAAGACCTTGCATTTTCCAACATGACAATGCCAAACCACATACTGCATCAATTACAGCATCATGGCTGCGTAGAAGAAGGGTCCGGGTACTGAACTGGCCAGCCTGCAGTCCAGATCTTTCACCCATAGAAAACATTTGGCGCATCATAAAACGGAAGATACGACAAAAAAGACCTAAGACAGTTGAGCAACTAGAATCCTACATTAGACAAGAATGGGTTAATATTCCTATCCCTAAACTTGAGCAACTTGTCTCCTCAGTCCCCAGACATTTACAGACTGTTGTAAAGAGAAAAGGGGATGTCTCACAGTGGTAAACATGGCCTTGTCCCAACTTTTTTGAGATGTGTTGTTGTCATGAAATTTAAAATCCCCTAATTTTTCTCTTTAAATGATACATTTTCTCAGTTTAAACATTTGATATGTCATCTATGTTCTATTCTGAATAAAAAATGGAATTTTGAAACTTCCACATCATTGCATTCCATTTTTATTTACAATTTGTACTTTGTCCCAACTTTTTTGGAATCAGGGTTGTACTCTTACCTCTTACAGTTTTCGAAACTGAAACCTCCAAACCGAGGCTGACACACACACACACGCTGTCGCCATGACCCAAACTCTTATTTCCTGGAAATGGCCCGGCACTAGAGCTCAGTGGAACGCACTGTCCCTCTGTAATAAGCATAAACATGTCTTTCTTTATTCTTGTCCATTTATTTCGAATGGTCGACCAAATTGTATACACTCACTGGCCATTTTAATCGGAACATGTGTATGCGCAGTGCGCGATTGGTACACTCTTACATTCTTACAGCATGATGACGTAGTGGCTAGCGCCTCTATATGAGGCAGTAGCCACAACAAAAATGATTTTGACCTTTTTGGTGACCTTGATCAGGTGACCCTCAAAACATCGGAGATTCTATTTGAGACAAATGCCCATTTATGAAGATTGATCCAACCGTGTTTCCCGTAATGTCATTAACAAACAACAAAGAAACAATGAAACCCCACCGAAAACAATACCTCGCCCCTGGTGGACTCCGTCCCCGGGCGAGGTAATAACAGACTGCAATAGAAGAAGAAGAAACCTTTATTTTTCACATGCACACTTCAAGCACAGTGAAATTCATCCTCTGCATTTAACCCGTTCTGAAGCAGTGAACACATGCACACACACAGAGCAGTGGGCAACCACACCAGAGCACCTGGGGAGCAGTCAGGGGTTAAGTACCTCGCTCAAGGCCACTTCAGCCCAAGGCTGCCCCACATCAACCTAACTGCATGTCTTTGGATTGTGGGGGAAACCGGAGCACCCGGAGGAAACCCACACAGACTCCACACAGAAAGGCCCTCACCGGCCGCTGGGTTCAAACCCGGAACCTTCTTGCTGTGGGGCGACCGTGCTAACCACTACACCACCGTGCCACACATGTAATTTGCAAATCATGGAAACCCTATATTTCATTAAAAATAGTACAAAGACAACATATGAAATGTTAAACTTGAGAAATTTTATTATTTTTTTTTCAAAAATATATGCTCATTTTCAATTTGACGTCAGCAACACGTTTCTTTTTTTTTTAAAGATATTTTTTTGGGCTTTTTGCACCTTTATTGGATAGGACAGTGTAGAGACAGGAAATGAGCGGGAGAGAGACGGGAAGGGATCGGGAAATGACCTCGGGCCGGAATCGAACCCGGGTCGCCCGCATTCATGGTATGGCGCCTTAACCACCTGAGCCACGACGCCCCCAGCAACACGTTTCTAAAAAGTTGGGACGGGGCAACAAAAGACTGACAAAGTTGTGCAATGCTCATCTCATCTCATCTCATTATCTCTAGCCGCTTTATCCTGTTCTACAGGGTCGCGGGCAAGCTGGAGCCTATCCCAGCTGACTACGGGCGAAAGGCGGGGTACACCCTGGACAAGTTGCCAGGTCATCACAGGGCTGACACATAGACACAGACAACCATTCACACTCACATTCACACCTACGGTCAATTTAGAGTCACCAGTTAACCTAACCTGCATGTCTTTGGACTGTGGGGGAAACCGGAGCACCCGGAGGAAACCCACGCGGACACGGGGAGAACATGCAAACTCCACACAGAAAGGCCCTCGCCGGCCACGGGGCTCGAACCCGGACCTTCTTGCTGTGAGGTGACAGCGCTAACCACTACACCACCGTGCCGCCCAGACTGACAGTGAATCGGAAATTAGTAATTTTTCCCTGTGCGTATGGAATAAAATATCTTAAATTATCCTTTTTGTGACCATCCATCTTGAGAGCAATACTTAGTATGTGATGTAAAATCTGAACCATGCCATGTTCATACAATAATATTATTCGAATTATTGTCCTGGTAATGATGTGTGACACTTTTATGTCAAACTGTCATGGCAGTTTATGTTCCTTGACTTATTTATGACGTGTATGGCATGGTTATGATGCAAGGTTGCAGTAAAAGCCTGAAGAAAAAGATTTCATTCCAATATCATACCACATGCACTGAGTAACATGATAATGATTGAGTTATTGATTCTTTAACATTCCTCCACATGGTTTTTTTTTTTCTTAAACTCCAGTTGACTCAAGCTTTGGCACAAACAAAGATGCTACACCTCTTCCTGTCCTCACTACATCTCTGCTGTGCATGCCTGTGTGTATGTGTGTGTGTGTGTGCATGTTTTGATCAGTGAGCGAACCCCTCAGGCAGAACGCGTCAAGCTTTGCCTGCACTCACACACCAATCCCTGCTCTCAGAGCCCAAGGGAGTGCCATGAGCGCTAGAGGCAAGGGCAAGTCTGAACAACACACAAACACACACACACTCACTTACACAAAATGGCCGCCATTATTTTATCCTGCTACATGAACAGACTGGAAGGCACGATTTAATATGGAGATGAGTTAGCATGTCAGGATTCAGTGCTTTATTCTGTGATTAAAGGTTATGATTCATAAAATTGAATCCTGTTGAAACGCTCGACTCTGATTGGTCAGAAGGTTTATAGTAATTCCTAATACAGTGTCTTGCAAAAGTATTCATCCCCCTTGGTGTTTGTCTTGTTTTGTCGCATTACAAGCTGGAATTAAAATGGATTTTGGGAGGGTTAGCACCATTTGATTTACACAACATGCCTACAACTTTAAAGGTGCAAATTGTTGTTTTATTGTGACACAAAGAATAATTGAGATGAAAAAAAAATGCCCCCAGAAATCTGGAGTGTGCATAGGTATTCACCCCCCCCCAAATTCAATCCTTTGTAGAGCCACATTTTGCTGCAATTGCAGCTGCAAGTCTCTTGGGGTATGTCTCTATTAGCTTAGCACATCTAGCCAATGGGATTTTTGCCCATTCCTCAAGACAAAACTGCTCCAACTCCTTCAAGTTAGATGGGTTGCGTTGGTGGACAGCAATCTTCAAGTTATACCACAGATTCTCAATTGTATTGCGGTCTGGGCTTTGACTCAGCCATTCCAAGACATTTAACTGTTTCCCTTTAAACCATTCTGTTGTAGCTTTCGCAGTATGTTTAGGGTCATTGTCCTGCTGGAACGTGAACCTTCGTTCCAGTCTCAAACCTCTGGCTGACTCAAACAGGTTTTCCTCCAGAATTGCTCTGTATTTAGTGCCATTCATCTTTCCTTCAGTCCTGACCAACTTTCCTGTCCCTGCAGATGAAAAACATCCCCACAGCATGATGCTGCCACCACCATGCTTCACTGTAGGAATGGTGTTTTCAGGGTGATGGGTTTGTGCCACACATGGTGTTTCCCATGATGGCCAAAAAGATCAATTTTAGTCTCATTTGAGCAGAGAATCTTCTTCCATGTGTTTGGGGAGTCTGGCACATGCTGTTGGACAAACTCCAAATGTGTTTCCTTAAGCAATGCCTTTTTTCTGGCTACTCTTCCATCAAGCCCCGCTCTGTGGAGTGTACAGCTTAAAGTGGTCCTATGGACAGATACTCCCATCTCCGCTGTGGATCTTTGCAGCTCCTTCAGTGTTATCTTTGGTATCTATGTTGAATCTCTGATTAATGCTCTCCTTGGCCGGTCTGTGAGTTTTGGTGGGCGGCCTTCTCTTGTCAGGTTTGTAGTGGTGCCATATTCTTTCCAATTTGCTATAATGGATTTAATGGTGCTCCCTGGGATATTCAAAGTTTGGGATATATTTTATAACCCAACCCTGATCTATACTTCTCCACAACTTTGTCTCTGACCTGTTTGGAGGCTCCTTGGTTTTCATGTTGCTTGCTTAGTCGTGTTGCAGAGTCAGGGTCCTTCCAGAACAGGTTGATTTATACAGACATCATGTGACAGATCATGTGACACTTTGATTGCACACAGGTGGATCTTAATCAAATGTGACTTATGAAGTGAATTGGTTGGACCAGCTCTTATTTAGGGGTTTCATACGAAAGGGGGTGAATACCTATGCGCACTCCAGATTTCTGGTTTTTTTTTTTAAATCTTAATTATTGTTTGTGTAACCATAATAATAATAAAAAAAAATATTTGCACCTTTAAAGTGGTAGGCTTGTTGTGTAAATTGAATGGTGCTAACCCTCCAAAAATCAATTTTAATTCCAGTTTGTAATGCGACAAAACAGGACAAACACCAAGGGGGATGAATACTTTTGCAAGACACTGTATGTGCTATTGTTTTTTTTGTAAACAAATAATTTGTACATCAGGGACTTGGAAAGCAGATGCACCACATAAATAGATGCTGTAATTGTTGGTATGGAAGTTTGAGGAAATTAGATGTTTATTGAACATTTTTGGAAGGAGTCTCCAGTGTCAGGGCTGAAAATCTAAAAAGTATGATGTGTTGTAATTTAATGAATGAATAATTGTAATTCATGACAAATTGTTGTGTTGTAAGAGCAAGAAATAACTGCCACATGCATTGTAATTGGAAAATAATTAACCCTGGCATCATAAGAGTAATTCTATTTTGTGTTGGGTCGCATTACACTACCCTGTTACAGATTATTTTCCTATAACCCCACACCCTGGAGTGTTTTATTCTTAGCTTATTCCAAGCCTGTGACTCATTCTGCCTGATCACATGGAGAACTGAGGCTTTACACAGCTACAAATACATGCTGGACACTAAATACAGATTTTCATATCTCTCGTGATGGAATATCATCCAGTTATGAAATATTTGAAATCGATGCATGAAATATAATATGTTTTGTATGTTTCGTTTCCACGCTTGAATGAACCCAATGCATTTAGCATTGTTTCGTGGTGTAGATCTGCCTAAGGGCATGCTACAGACTTCTGGACTCTCTCTCTCTCTCTCTCTCTCCAAGGCTGAATCTGCTAGCTTGATCCTCACCCCGGTCCTGAGGAGTGGGCTGGCTTTTTGCTCAGCTAAATGGAAAGGGCCAGAGGGCCTTTTCATTTTCAGGGCCCCGTCGTTTACTTGGTGGTGTCGGAGCCCTCATGTTCTCAGAGTTCATGTTTCAGCCCCGGGTGAGCCGTGCTGTGTTATTTTGTTTTATCTCATGGCTTAGTCGAGTCGGCCGGCGGACTCCCGGGGGACGCTTGCATAGCAACTGGCGAGATCAACAAAATAAGTTTGTTTGAGTTGGCCGTGCCAGCATGTCGATGTCGTCAACTTCTCTGTTCCACAGTCCTATGTTTCCCTTCGTTCCCCTCCCTTTTTCCAGCTCTTGCTCTCTCCTTCTCTATTTCTTGCTCTATCCTTGCCCAGGGGAATGAGAGACCTCTAATTGGAGCCTGTTCTAATTGGAGTCTAATACTGGAGTGAGACAGAGTCAAGCCCCGAGGCGAGAGATTGAGTAGAAGCAAACTTAAGTATTGCAAAAAGTTCTCTCTCTCTCTCTCTCTCTCTCTCTCTCTCTCTCTCTCCATATTCTTTGAATTTGGCATCAAATGCAAGAAATGAATAGTGTCATTGCAAGCTACGTGAAGTTTTCCAATAACAATAAATATCATTTTCATTTATTCACGCTCAAAATTTATTTGTACCCCTGTTAATCCAAAGTGTAGCCTCCAGAGCAGCAAAAGAAGTCGTATTTTAAATCCAAAATGTCCGATGTAGCAGCGTTCTTACTCAGGGAAATATTAACCCAAGTGCCTGCTGGTGACTCTGTTCCTTGCATTATGGAAATCAACCTGCATCTAACTGTCCAATGTTCATATTTTGTGTGTTTTTAATACATTAATACATTATCAGGGTATTAATAATGCATGAAGTTTCCAAAAATGCATCATTTGAGATGCAGCTAATGTTATATAGTGACTTTATAGGAAATAGCTAGTTTTTGCTTACGGTTTTTCAACGTTGCCTCATACTTGTAGATCGTAGATGCATAATGAATTTTTCACAACTCCACTGAAAAGTGTTTGTTCCATTTGTAAGTGTCCATTTCAACAGCTAAATTTGGATTTAGTTTTCGCCTTTGTCTATATATAGCACAAACTGATAAAAAAGTTAACGCTGGCTAAAACAGAAAGGTGTCAGTATTAACTTTTTCAGCAGTTCGTGCGACAGTAGCTCTTCTATAGGATTGGACCATATGGGCTAGCCTTCGTGCCCCATGCGAATCAATGAGCCTTCGACACTCATGACTCTGTCGCCGGTTCACCAGTTGTCCTTTGGATCCTTGGACCACTTTTGGTAGGTACTAACCACTGCATACCGGGAACACCCCACAAGATGTGCCATTTTGGAGATGCTCAGTCAGACCCAGTCATCTTGCCATCACAATTTGGCCCTTGCGAAAGTTGCTCCTTACGCTTGCCCATTTTTCCTGCTTCCAACACATCAACTTCAAGAACTGACTGTTCTCTTGCTGCCTAATATATCCCACCCCTTGACAGGTGCCATTGTAATGAGATAATCCGTGTTATTCACTTCTTCACATGTCATACCCCTTTTCCACCAAATCAGTTCCAGGGCTGGTTCGGGGCCAGTGCTGGTGCTGGTTCACAACTCGTTCAACTTGCGAGCCAGCCGAGAACCAGTTTGCTTTTCCATAGCTCGCGGTGCTAAGCGAAGCCACGTCATTACGTCGCTGTATACGTCAGTTACGTCGTTGTATATGTCATTACGTCGCTGTATACGTCAGTTACGTCGCTACGTTTGCATAAACCTTGGTGCGAATATCGAAGCAAAAACAACGCGGAAGAAGCAGCAGCAGCAACAACAACAATAATAATAATAATGGATGACTTCGCGTTTGTACAGCTGTTGCTTCTCATCGCTTAAAAATGGCGATCTTTCGTGGTCTTGTTATTGTTGTTGGTCTTAACAACTCTGCCCCCCCGCTGATGTAAGCGTTTCTTTCCTCTGGCCCAGCAGAGAGTTGGTGCTAGCCTGGAACCGGTTTTTCTGGCCCCAGAGCCAGTTCTTTGTCAGTGGAAACAGAAAACCCGGTTCCAAACTAAGCACTGGCCCCGAACCAGCCCTGGAACTGCTTTGGTGGAAAAGGGGCATCAGTGGTTTTAATGTTATTGCTGATTGGTGTACATATGCCTCAAAAGTTGTAGAAAGCTAGTATTATATTAGCCTAACAATAAAAACCTTACAAATAAGCAATATAACATCTTTCTCCAGCTAGAAAGTGTTGTCATATTGCTATCCTGTTTACTGAACAAAAGGAAAATTGCATTTTGTTCTTGATATATTATACAGTGCCCTCCATGATTATTGGTTCCCCTTGTAAAAATTAGTAAAAAGGGTTGGAAAAAATCCACCTTTTGATGAAGTCGCTTCATCTCACGCTGAAAAAATGAGAAAAATCCAACTTTTAATTGAAATAAATTCAGCACTGAGTCTCTCCTATGACATTTTATAAGGTTGGAGATACAGAGCAGGGCATCTGAGACCATTCCTCTTGACCCAATCTCTCCACATCATCCAGGGTCCTCGGCCCTTTCTTGTGGTCTCGCCACTTTGGCTCACCCACAGGTTTTCACTGGGGATCAGGTCAGGGGACTGAGATAGTCAGGGCAGTAGCTTGATTCTATGCTCAGTGAACCATTTTTGTGTTGATTTGGACATATTCTTCAGATTATTGTCCTGCTGGAAGATCCAGTGACAACCCAGTTTTAGTTTCCTGGCAGAGGCAGCCAGATTCTGATTTAAAATGTCCTGGGATTTCATGAAGTCCTTGATGCCATGGACCCAAACAAGGTTTCCAGGGTCTTTGGAGGAAAAACATCACAGAACTTCCATCATATTTACCTTGCCCACGACAGAGTAAGCATTTCCTCATATACTGAGGTTGCACCGATTGACCTCAAATTTTCAGAGTAAGTGAGAAATGGTCTGTAGATTACCTGATTAAATTTTGGGAGTAATCAGGTCAAGGTGAAGGTCAAGGTCACTGGAAAGTTCAACCTTTCAGTCAAAATAACATATTTTCCATTATAACTCAAAAACAGTTGCCGATAGACAGATGTTTACTATTATAAGCATATAGGAACTCCCATATGGCCTTGCATTTGGCACCATGATCTTTGACCTTGAGTGACTTTGAAAGGTCAAACTCAAGGTCACGGATTTTCAGAGCGCTGTAACTTGAAAACGGTTGATGGTCGACAGATATTTACCATTATCAACTTATAGGAAGTGCCATATGGGCTTTCATTTGGCACCATGATCTTTGATCTTGAGTGACCTTGAAAGGTCAAACTGAAGGTCATGGATTTTCAAAGGGCTATAACTTTAAAATGGTTCATGATAAGCCAGATGTTTACCATTATCAACATATAAGAAGCCCCATATGGGCTTTCAGTTGCCACCATAACCTTTGAACTTGAATGACTTTGAAATGTCAAACTCAAGGTCATGGATTTTCATAGAACTATAACCTGACAGAAGATGATTAAGAAATATTACCATTATCAACATACAGGTACAGTAAATCCTCTAATACTGGCCTGTATTCCATTACTGGCCGGGACTCTAATATTGGCCGGTCTCGCTGTCGGAGGAGGTAAATAATGGCCGGACTCTAATACAGGCCGGGGCTATAACCAACGATGTTTCTGAGATCTTAGTGGCCTTACACAATCGTTCCGATCTGAAAGACAATTGTGATCAGTGGCGCCGCCAGGCGTATGGCCGTACGCACTAGGCGTACCTTGGGGAGAGAGATATTTTTTTTTAATTATAATTGTTACCTGAATGCTTTGGCAATGCAACATAATTTGAGAAAGAGAGAGAGAGACGTGTGTGTGCCGGCGCATTTGTGTGCTTCAGGAGTGGGCGGGGTGTGCGTGACCAAGAAAGCTCATTAGTCAATGCAGATATACTTTTCTTGCACCAATGAGATTCTCTCCAGTTTTGAGAAACGGAGACAGACAATCGTCAGTAGTCAGAGCTTGTGCGAGAATTTATTGAGAAGCGAGTCAAAAATGAGTAAACGAACCCTGAAACAAACGAGCTTGTTTCAGACTTTTACGAAAAAGTCCAAAAGCAGTGATCCAGGGGTGTCATCTGCTTGCCAGTCCTCTCCAGTATCAGCTAGTAACACGGCACCAGCAGCTTCCACTCCTCCGCAACCTAGCAGTTGTTCTGAATTTCCCTGAGATATTTGATACCGGTACTTCCACTTAGCCTACGTCAAATAAAATGTCGCTGTGATGGCAGAACAGTTTCCATTAACTTTTTATCCCATTTTTTGAAAACTTTGTTTTGCAAGTCGGTTTGGCCAAGATTGCAGCCTGTGTTGTCTTTTTTTTTTCGTATTGCCGTGCAGAAAAATTGCAGCTGCTGGAAAGGATGTCTGAATTACCGGTATTTGTTGATAATGTTCTGTATACCGTTATGGTAACTGTACTTTTTCAATAAATGAACCTATTTTATAGGTTCAAATAGACACAAAATCTCGTTTTTATTCATTCCACTGGTAGTCTGTTTTGCTCAAATAGAAATAGAGGCCTGCCTCTAATTCTGGCCTCCTTCCAATAATGGCCTGGACCAAGATGCACTTGAGTGAAATAAAGGCCCCGGCCTATATTAGAGGATTTACGGTATAAAATAAGTGCTGCCGGGCAAGATTTGTTTTGCCTGGCAACACTTGTTTACAGTTGGGATTGGGTTCTTTTCATTATAGCCATCCCACCTTGAGTGTTTATTGCCAGAAAGCTCCATTTTTGTTCCATCAGACCAGAGAACACAGTTCTAGTCAAAGTTGTAGTGGTGGTTCACAAACTTCAGGCTTTATACTTGTGGTTAACTGACACAAAAGCCTTTTTTCTGGCACCTTCCAAATAATCTGTTGGCATGGAGGTGGCATCTGATGGTGGTTTTGGAGACTTTGAAACCCCAAGATTTTCCTTTTGCTTGTAATTCACCAACAGTGATCCTTGGGGATTTTTTTTTTGCCTCTTTTTTTTTTGCCATCACTGTACATGGGAGGAAAATAAACTTGGGTCCTCTTCCAGGTGAGTTTATAATATTTTCAGTTGGTGTCCACTTCTTTATTATTGCCCTAACAGTAGAAATGGACATAGTAGAAATGGGAGTAGCTATTTTTTTATAACCATTCCCTGACTTATGAAGGTCAACACACTTCTTTTCTCTCATTTGGCTTGTGTGTTCTCTTATCTTTCCCATGTTGATGGATGACAGGGAATTTTGTCTCTGTGTCACCTCATATTCATTCTCCAGTTAATCAGGAAGTCATGGATTACAACTTGAAAGTTCCTGCACACTCCAATCAACTCAAACATGTACAATTTAAAAAAAAAAATGATTTCTTGATGAGGTATTTGTTTTTCTCTGAATAATTTATTTCAGTTCAAGGTTGGACTTTTTCTTCATTTTCTCAGTGTGAGATGAAGTGACTTCAGCAAATGGTGGATTCCCCCCCAACCCTTTTTCACTAATTTTTATGGGGAGGCAATAATCATGGAAGGCACTGTATGTAGAAATATGAATAATTACTTTATTATTGTTTCATTTTCATGATGGAAAAAAGGTCATTGATGTAAAATTTTCAGCTTACACTGGTTATGAAGATTAAGGTTACACATAAAGGCAGGGTTAGAGGTTTGTACCTTTTCCTGCATCATTTATATGAAATACATGAGTGTGTGAATGTGTGGGTGCACAGTACACTGTGATGGAGTGTTACCCCATCAGTGAAGTTCCTTTTTACAGGGTGGTCAGGGAAAATGCATGACGATTCATGAGGAAAAGTGCTACCTGATTGGCTAGTGAAGATGGAAAATGTTCCCTCATTGGCCAGTGAATGAGGAACTGCTACCTGATTGGCCAGTAAATGAGACACTGTTACCTGATTGGCGAGTGAAGATGGAAACTGTTCCCTCATTGGCCAATGAATGAGGAACTGCTATCTGATTGGCCAGTGAATGAGGAAATACTACCTGATTGGCCAGTGTGTGAGGAATGTGCTACCTGATTGGCCAATCTATGAGGAAATGCTACCTGATTGGCCAGTGAATGAGGAACTACTACCTGATTGGCCAGTGAATGAGGAAAATGCTACCTGATTGGCTAGCGAATGCAGAAATACTACCTGATTGGCCAGTGAATGAAAAAACTGCTACCTGATTGGCCAGTGAATGAGGAAGTGCTACCTGATTGGCCAGTGTATGAGGAACTGCTACCTGATTGGCCAGTGAATGAGGAAATACTACCTGATTGGCCAGTGCATGAGGAACATGCTACCTGATTGGCCAGTTTATGAGGAACTGCTACCTGATTGGCCAGTGAATGAGGAAATACTACCAGATTGGCCTGTGAATATGGAAAATGCTACCTGATTGGCCAGTGAATGAGGAAATACTACCTGATTGGCCAGTGCATGAGGAAATACTACCTGATTGGCCAGTGCATGAGGAACATGCTACCTGATTGGCCAGTTTATGAGGAACTGCTACCTGATTGGCCAGTGAATGAGGAAATACTACCAGATCGGCCTGTGAATATGGAAAATGCTACCTGATTGGCCAGTGAATGAGGAAATACTACCTGATTGGCCAGTGCATGAGGAAATACTACCTGATTGGCCAGTGAATGAGAAAACTGCTACCTGATTGGCCAGTGAATGAGGAAGTGCTACCTGATTGGCCTGTGAATATGGAAAATGCTACCTGATTGGCCAGTGAATGAGGAAACTGCTACCTGATTGGTCAGTGAATGCCTTTTGTTTCATCTCATTGTTTTGGTGGAAAACAAATGAATGAATATCCAAACTAGATCGCTTTTATCAACCTGAACCTAATCATATACTTAACCCCATCCCCAACCCTACCGCCATATACTTTATGTGTTTACTGAGATGTTAAAGTATTCACCAACCAATCCAGTCGCACCTTCCTTATGAATATTCATGAGATTTCCCCAACCACCCTGCAAAAGGAAATTTGCATCCTGTCTAAGGTGTATCCTCAGATCGACTCCAGGTCCACCAGGACAAAGCAGTTACTAAAGATGAATAGATAAATGTAACCATAAGAATAATTGTTCATTGATATGTTCAAGGGTTGGTTAATTAAAGTATTTCTTTGAATAGTTAGCCTGCTAAAAAAGTTAGTTTGCTAAAAGATTGCCTTTTAGCGTTCTTGGGATAGGTGCTGGATCCACCGTGATCCTGACCAGGATAAAGTGGTTTATGAGATCAGGTTGATACAAGAGCTTCATGGCCTCTCAGCAGCAATTCAGATCAGTTCTCCAGAGGAAAAAAAACCCCAGAAATTAGACCAACAGTCCTCAGGCATGTTCACAGATCTTCACATTTCACCAACTCCATTCCTGAGATTGCTATAAAGCAAGTAAACTTTATGAGTGGTTAATATCATACTGAGTCCCACACCAAGCCCTCTTTCAATGTTGCATTGCTAAACTTCTTTTAATCTCTTGCCTGAGGCACTAGGCATCGCCCCAAGTACACAGAAACCGCAACCTGCAAAACATTAACAGGCCGAGAGGCAAGTCAGAAACAGATGGGTTCCAAAATGTGATATGTTTCTTTTTGCATCGCAAAGCGAGGGACAAAAAAAGGAGAGAACGAGAGAGAAAGAGAAATAAAATCGAATGGCAAACAGATGGTAATGTTCGAACGGCTGTGAAACAAACAAAGGCATGGGAACGCAGCAGCACCGGCTCGCCTGAGGACACAGCACGAATGACTGTTATCGGCCCTGCAGCCAAGGTCGTAAAACTGAGGGGGTAGTGCATCTCTCTGTGCACTTTAATGAAGAGAAGAACTCAGTTCAGAGATTGCTTTCTCTGCAGGGGTGATGAGGAAGGCGTGCGTACCTGTTTCATTTATCTTTATCTGCTTATTTCATCCTCTCAATGAGCTCTCCATCTGTCTTCATCTCCCACTTCCACCCATCCACAGTCTCTTTTTTTTAAACCCAGCCTTTTATACTAGTCGTGTTTGTTCTTTGATTGAATCTGATTGAATAAAGGTTTAAACAAGGTGCAGGCATGTAGCTGTTCTGTCCTGCGCTTCGTGACAGGATGGATGATTGATCGCTTTAGATATTAGAAAGCTGATAGAAACCACAGGCACATAAATACTACTGTTCAACAAGTCTTATCATACAGAGTCAGTTAAGAAGGTAGAAGCAGAGATACTGACTAAGATAATGGACACACATACACAACAAGAACTATAGTTAAGATCAGGACCAGCCTCCCAGGCAATAAACAATGAGACCACCCAGAGACCTGAGTACTGAATTCCAGACTTTGACGAAGAATGTTAACATAGATAAACAAATCCAATTGTGCGCGCACACACACACACACACACACACACACACACACACACACACACACACACACACACACACACTGCTTCAGACTGAGGCCTGTAGGATCTGATGCTTACTGCATTACTGAACTTGAATTAAAACAATATGAATTCAGTCTTTTCCTTGACCGTATCAATTATTAAAATGTGTGGTGGTTTGGGAAAACCCATCGGATGTCATTGTGGTTGAATTCTGGAAAAAAACCCAGGAAATTTTTACATTTTTTGGCCTATAATACACTTTGCCACCTCTACTTTAAGAAGACAAATACACTGCAACCCTGCTGCCACAGACTCCTTGGGCGATGTCCAAATAGTTCATTCTACCGAAAAGTTCATAATACTGAAATGGACCCACTTGTCACACCAAACACTCAGGTTATATGCAGAATTTTACACACATTCTCCTGATCATGAATTTCTCCTTCTGAGTCACTATCGTAGTTCATTGACTGAGTTAAAAGATCACGAATGGAGGCGATGATTGATTTCTTCGTCTGTTGTGGAAATGACGGAGGTGACCAGTGTATCGTTGTCAATGTCCAAACACTGAGGCCCTGTCCACACGGCAACAGATTCAGGTGAATCTGATAAAATTGTTTATCGTTTCGGCCTGGCGTCCACACGGCACCGGCGTTTTGGGTGCCCCAAAACGAAATCTTTTGAGAACGGGTTCCAGAGTGAAAAAAATCTGGCAACGGTGCCGTTGCGAAGTCGTCTGGATGAGTAGAACGGATTTGTTTACGATGACGTCACAACCACATGACTGTCAGTGCTTCACGCCGGGTAGAAGTGTAACGAACTCGATGCGAGTTGTCAACAAATCCTATAAGTTGGTTCATGAAACGCGCTTACAAAATATTTTCACTGTGAATATTTATTGTGTAATGGTGCAAAGTGAGAGAGAGAGAGAGAGAGAGAGAGAATAGCCCTTAGGGCAGGGTCTTTAGTCCAAACACTGCGGAAGCAGTACCAAACCATGCACCGCCCGTGCGCTTTCCAAAAACAAAAACAATCCCGCCAGCAAACATAGGAAAAAAAAAAGGAGCGATCTCACCTCTTCAGATGTTGGTTTAAGTCTGACAATACATTCCTCAAAAAGGGCGTAGAAGAACAAAGTAATCCATCAACGTGTAGCATTCAATTTATTCCGGACCATTAAAGAATTCTGGAGGATCTCAGAATGTTGGCGTACCGGCTTCCATCTACCCCGTTCATTCCTCTTTCCGCATCTTTGGTTTTACGCTACTGATTAATAATCAAAACTTTGTGTGGCTAATGCTACAGAAGAAGGGGTTTATGCGCATGCGTCCTACTTCTTCTATTGCTGTGGTGTCTCCGATGGGACCGTCTTACAGCACACGTAGTGGTGTGGCATGTGTATTGCAGCATTTTCAGCAAGCGTTGCGTTGCCATATGGACCTGAAATTTTACTGATCCGTTGCCCATGTGGACGCAATATTTTAAAAAAAAAAATCTCGTTGCCGTTGTCGTGTGGATGTAGCCTGACTTGCTCTGTTTTCTAAATCTTCACCATTCATTCATATGTTGAAAATGATTGATAACGTTATTTGTGTTGCACCATGGGGCAGGGCGGGGCAGGGGGTATAAGAACGCTACAGGTATGCTTGAACTAGGTGTTAAGTTTAGCGGTGTCAGCAGTCATTTCATCCTTTTATTAATCCTTTGATCACAGTTCTCGATGATTGTTAGTGATTGACACCTAAGTGAGGCTCATTAAAAGCCTTGTTTTATGGCGTTAAGACAAATCGTTAACTTGACTGCAGATTTTATTACTTATTGTTTGTTTCTGGTGGGAAGAGGAACGCATGGCTCAGTGTGCCATGTAAGCAGGCGAATGATGGCTGCAGGAAGAGTGTTTATTTACAAACAGTTCTAAAAGGTAAGATAAAGGCAGGGTTGTGAAATGGGCAATGGTCAGTCGAGGCACAAACAGAATGGTGGAGGCAAAGAAAGGCAGGGCCTAAATACATTGAAACAAAGTCAAAACCAGAAAGGCAATACATAGATGCAAGGCTTGGTAATGTGAGACACCAGGTACAGCATGTACGGGTCATTCTAGAATTCGGGGTACATTTTGCATCTCTGAGATAAACCTTTTGTTATTTTCCACAAAAGAAATCTTCATTGAATCAGTTTTGAACAATAATGCAAATTATGACAAACTTTCACCAACAGCAATACTTGATGTACATTTTAGACCCAATTTATCCATAAAACATTAACTAAATGACTCCCATCCCTCCACCCACATTATTAGCTGTCTTCGACTCCTGATTCATACATTCAACTCAAATAAACAGGAAGTGATTCAGTCTAACAATCTGTTTTTTGGGGGCTTATTCTATTATCCATCCCAATGTTCTTGTTAACTCTGTTATAAAACTGCATGAAATCCACAAAGACTTTTAATAGCACACATGACACCTGCGCCGAGTGATGCCACTTCCTCTGGCGGGAAACTTCAGAAAGGCCGTGAGGTATGTTCTGTTTCCTCTCTCATTAATTTGAACAAAATGTTGAGGATTTTACACCAACAGTAGATTAATTATATGTCAAATCTGTTACTGTGCTATTGGAGTGAATCTCTTGCTCATTTTTTAAAAACAATAATACGATTAAAATCCATAATGTTCTGTTTTTATACACACCATGTGGTAGCTAGTTTGAGGTTAGCATGTGGAGTTAAGACCACAAAATGGTGGGAAACGTCAACTCTGTTATCGTCAAGTATCTTAACGGATTGCCCAGTTTAACGGCAACAGAGTTGACGATGACTAACAGAGTCGACGCTTGAAATGTACCTGCAATTATAGAATGGGCCGTATACTTCACCAAGTCTGTGTGTTGAGAGAGTCCTTATAAGCATGTTCTGTGATTGTGCTCTAATAGGGAACAGGCGCATGGTAATTAGCCTTAATGGTGCTGTGTGTGCATGATCTGAGTGCCAAATAACATGTGCATGGTCCTGACACAGTGATGTTTTTGAAGACTCCAACTTATTGTCATTCAAGGCAGAGGACACAAACTTAGGCTACATCCACACGACAACGGCAACGAGATTTTTTTTTAAATATCGCATCCACATGGGCAACGGATCAGTAAAATTTCAGGTTCATATGGCAACGCAACGCTTGCTGAAAATGATGCAATACACATGCCACACCTCTAGGTGCGCTGTAAAACGGTCCCATCAGAGACACCAGAACAATAGAAGAAGTACACGCATGCGCATAAACCCCTTCTTCTATAGCATTAGCCACATAAAGTTTTGATTATTAATCAGTAGCATAAAACGAAAGACGTGGAAAGGGGAATGAATGGGGGTAGATGGAAGCCGGTACGCCAACATTCTGATATCCTCCAGAATTCTTTAATGGTCCGGAATAAATTGAATGCTACACGTTGATGGATTACTTTGTTCTTCTGCGCCCTTTTTGAGGAATGTATTGTCGGACTTAAACCAACATCTGAAGAGGTGAGATCGCTCCTTTTTTTTCCTATTTTTGCTGGCGGGATTGTTTTTGGAAAGCGCACGGGTGGTGTGCGGTTTGGTACTGCTTCCGCAGTGTTTGGACTAAAGACCCCGCCCTAAGGGCTATTCTCTCTCTCTCTCTCTCTCTCTCTCTCTCTCTCTCTCTCTCTCTCACTTTGCACCATTACACAATAAATATTCACAGTGAAAATATTTTGTAAGCGCGTTTCATGAACCAAGTTATAGGATTTGTTGACAACTCGCATCGAGTTCGTTACACTTCTACCCGGTGTGAAGCACTGACAGTCATGTGGTTGTGATGTCATCGTAAACAAATCCGTTCTACTCATCCAGATGACTTTGCAACGGCGCCATTGCCAGATTTTTTTCATTCTGGAACCCATTCTCAAAAGATTTCGTTTTGGGGCACCCAAAACACCGGTGCCGTGTGGATGCCAGGCCGAAATGATAAACAATTTTCTCGGATTCACCTGAATCCGTTGCCGTGTGGACAGGGCCTTAGTTTGTTTCTAATATTGGAATCGAACGATTATTCAACCAGACAGAGAACCCAAAGATTGTAAAGCAGGTAAAATACACTGCAAGCTCATGACAAGTGTTGTTTATATACTACACAATCTTGCACATATTAATAAAAGAATCCATGAATAAAACAGTCGAATGTAAATTTGATTGGCTATGAGGCAACAATCTATTGTCAGTAATTCCCGGACTCAGTATGAGTGAACGCTGCTTGCTACAGTTCCCAGTTCTCCATGTGCTCTTGTTTATGTTTTGACATGTTCCTATGTTTTTTGGTTTTGATCTGGTCTCTGCCTTTCTCCTTTCATTGACTGATTATCCTATTGTGTTCACCTGTTTTGTGTTCAACCCTTGATTAGTTTGCTTATTTATTCCAATAAGACAATAGGCAATAAGGCTATGATGATGATTGGATTCTTGGATTGCCCTACATGAAGATGACGCTGAGGTCACGATCTCATGTCCTGTCACATCCTAACTGTATTTACATGATTTATGTTTATTTATGATTTCGGTTATGATTTTGGTGTCTATCTATTTAAAAGTGTCTTTAAATAAGTGTTGCCAGGCAAAACAAACTTTGCCTGGCAGCACTTATTTTATACCTATATGCTGATAATGGTAATATTTCTCAATCATCAGCTGTCAGGTTATAATCCTATAAAAATCCATGACCTTGAGTTTGACATTTCAGAGTCATTCAAGATCAAAGGTCATGGTGGCAACTGAAAGCCCATATGGGACTTCTTATATGTTGATAAATGATAAACATCTGGCTATCATGAACTATTTTAAAGTTATAGCCCTTTGAAAACAGATGACTTTCAGTTTGACCTTTCAGAGTCACTCAAGATCAAAGATCATGGTGCCAAATGAAAGCCCATATGGCACTTCTGATAAGGTGATAATGGAAAATATTTGTCTACCATCAACCACTTTCAAGTTACAGCCCTCTGAAAATCTGTGACCTTCAGTTTGACCTTTCAAGGCCACTCAAGGTCAAAGATCATGGTGCCAAATGAAAGACCATATGGGAGTTCCTATATGCTCATCGGCAACAGTTTTTGAGTTAAAATGGAAAATATGTTATTTTGACCGATAACCTTGACCCCCGACCTTTAACCCCAACCGTTATGGAGACTGTTCAAGCTACCTCATCATGCAGCATATGGTTGGAAGTAGAATTGAAAGATTCACATTTTGGCTTTGGTTTGAAGTCAAAATGATGAATTTGAAGAAGGTTATAGCAAAAAAAAAAAAGATTTTGACCTTTCCGGTGACCTTGACCTTCACCCTAACCCAATTACCCCCAAAATTTAATCAGGTAATCTATGGGCTATTGCCCACCTCGCCTGAAAATTTGAAGTCAATCGGTATAACTGTCTAGACGCTAGACTGTTAACAGACAGACACACAAACAAACAGACAAACAAACAAACAAACAAACAAAAAAAACGCACTGATTACAATGCGTCGCCCCGCTCACTCCATCACGGGTGACGTAATAAAAAAACACTGTGATGTGATGGATCTTGCTAGATTTTTCACTTCGGCCACATTTTTCTGGCCTTGAAATTAGCTCCACCCCCAGCCGAAACAAAGTATTGCTTAAAATGTAAAATTCAAGAGGCAAGTAGAGTTCCAAAAGACAAACTGGTACTGTTTATGAAAATTTTGTTATCGTGATTGTGTTGTAAATATGTTACAATATAATTAATGAAAATATTTACAGTAAAACTAATTATGCAAACAAGCTACGATTTAGCCATTCCACAACTCCCCTTATTGTGACATTCCTGCACCTATAAAAAGTTGACTTTAGCTAATATCACACTTTAAAACTGTAATATAATTGAAGGTTTCTGCTTGGAGCTTTGGATACATGTGACTCATCTTCTGCTGCTGGAGATGGTTCCACATGGCGACCTGAAAGATTTACAGTATACTTCTTCAAAACAGTTTATACCCAAATCCCACTCTTGCTTTAGTGAATAATTTCACCTAGAGACTGTAGATTTGTACTTTAGAACTGCTGCTGTAATTATAAAGGCTCCCATGAATTAATCCCAGGACTATTACGAAGCAATAAATAAATAAATAAATAAATAAATAAATATAAAAGAAAAAGTGCTATTTTTTCAGCTTCCAAATAATGAGTGTGGAAGACACTTTGGCAAATTAAACCAAATAATGTGCAATCATTAGTATGATAATTCATAGAACTCAGATTATTCATAGAGCAATATATTGGCAAAATACTCACCTCCTATTCGAAGTTTATTTTAATGCTCACCATCTTCTCATTCATATATTTAACAGTAATTTCATGAAATCGAGTCGTACCTGGGCTGATAGCTGACGCGACGTGTAGCACCGAGTTGGCTATAATCCATATACAACCAGACTGAGTGGAATAACTGTTTTATTCTATCTATATTCACTGAATTTTGAGAAACAGATCATTTTTATTTATATTTTTTTGTATCTCATCTCATTATCTGTAGCCGCTTTATCCTGTTCTACAGGGTCGCAGGCAAGCTGGAGCCTATCCCAGCTGACTACGGGCGAAAGGCGGGGTACACCCTGGACAAGTCACCAGGTCATCACAGGGCTGACACATAGACACAGACAACCATTCACACTCACATTCACACCTACGGTCAATTTAGAGTCACCAGTTAACCTAACCTGCATGTCTTTGGACTGTGGGGGAAACCGGAGCACCCGGAGGAAACCCACGCGGACACGGGGAGAACATGCAAACTCCACACAGAAAGGCCCTCGCCAGCCACGGGGCTCAAACCCGGACCTTCTTGCTGTGAGGCGACAGCACTAACCACTACACCACCGTGCCGCCCCTATATTTTTTTGATAAATAAAAACTTTATACAAAATGTCCGACAAAATCATTTCCGCTTAGAATGTAAACAAATTGGCGAAATGACAGGAGCAATTTGTGAAAAATGCGAAAATAATAATAATAATAATTCTTGAAAAATAAAAAAAGATACAAAATACTTTTTCCATATATTTTGTTTGTTTGTTTGTATTTTTGGGGTTTTGTTTTCGAATAGAGTTTTTATTTCGTCCTCGGTTGGTTCATCAACAGGCTCTGCCAAAACTCACGATATATGAGCTGATATCCTAGTAGTAGAGTAGCCAATCAGAGCACACGATTGCTCATATCCAGTGAATGTGGATAGAATAATATCATATATTATCATATTTAAATGTCTTTCATTTACAAATTCTTTCTTACTTTTATGTTGCACTGAATTACATTTGACAGCAAAGGAAATAAATCTGCTTTTTTTAGTCCGTATTTTCTATCCCACATTTTTTTCAGGTTTAAAGGCACATGCTTGTGATTAGTATGGTGGTAATCTTGAGATTATTGAAAAATCACGTCCCAGATGCTGCTCCTGGAAAAGAAGAAGAAGCCTTTATTTGTCACACGTACACTCAAGCACACAGTGAAATTCCTCCTCTGCATTTAACCCATCTGAAGCAGTGAACACATACACATGAGCAATGAGCACACACACATACACAGAGCAGTGGGCAGCTATCTACAGCGCCTGGGGAGCAGTTGGGGGATAAATGCCTTATTCAAGGGCACTTCAGCCCAACCTCAGCCTAAGGCCACTCCATGTTAATCTAACCACATGTCTTTGGATTGTGGGGGAAACCGGAGCACCCGGAGGAAACCCACGCAGACACGGAGAGAACATGCAAACTCCACACAGAAAGGCCCCTGTCGGTCACTGGACTCGAACCCAGAACCTTCTTGCTATGAGGTGACAGTGCTAACCACTATAGCACAACCACTTAGCACAACTCTAAGTTCTTTAGCACAAAATCCAAGAACACTTAATCTTTATTATGAATACTTACTGATCATGTTTAAAGATGTTTGATGGATTTTTTTCCTGAAAGTTGCCGAGATTTCGATCGAAAACGTGCGATTGTATTTCCCCACTCTGCCATCTTAAAACCACCATGTTTGATGTAGCCCATATGTTAGTCACCAATCATCCCCCCAAATTATTTAACACGGCACGTACGCTGACACAGTACACCGCTACAGCCAACTTCCAGGTTTGTTTTGTCTTTATTAAAGTGCTAAGCTTAAATTATATCATATTTATTATTTACAATTTGATAATTTGATAAAGAATGAAAAGTCAAGCAAAATTTACAAGATGATAAGAGTTGAAAGAAAGCTTTTTGTTAGTTCTTTATTTTAATTTTTTTTACAAAAGAAAAAAGTTCGAAAGAAAACATAATCCCCGGTTAATTAATTCAGCAAACGTGTAATTATTGACAGTCAGCTGAATTTGTGATATGATCAGAAGTGACTGAAGTTATCAGTGAAGGTGCCCACAATTCAAGGTTTGTTATGGCTTAACTACAGTTGTGGTCAGAATTTTACATAGAGTGAAATGAATGTCATCTTGGATATCAATGTCATGGCAATATTTGGGCTTTCAGTAATTTCTCCGAACTGTTCTTTTTCTGTGGCAGAATGATTGTACAGCATACATCTTTAATTAAAAAAAAAAATACTAGAATTTGGTGCACAAGTTTTAATTTTCTTTAGGTTTTCTGAAATCAACACAGGGTCAAAATTATATATACAGGGTCAAAAATGTACATACGTTCACTTAGATTATTAATTCCGAGGTGCTGAAACTTCCAAAATGTCTTTTATCTTGCCAAGGCCGAGGTCTCTTAACTTCCTGTTAGTGATCATCATTGACTACAGCTGGTAGCTTCTCTGTGCCTTCAGCTTCATAAAAAGGGTTTGTTTACAGCACTCATTGGATTGACCAACACACAGTAAAATGGGAAAGTCCAAGGAGCTCAGTGCAGATCTGTGAAAGAGGATCGCAGATGTACAGAACTCCGAATTGTCACTTGGAGCCATTTCTAAGCAATTGCAAATTCCAAGATCAGTTCAAACAATTGTATCCAAGTTACTGTGATGTGTAGTCACTTTGCCAAGCCACTTTGCTTCAAGAAAACCCAAACTGTCAACCTCGGCTGAAAGGAAATTGGTTTGGATGGTCAGGAACAACCTGGGAACCACCATGGCACAGCCCTGCCATGAACTGGAAGCTGATGGATCACTGTCTACAGTTCAGATCACCATGGACTAAGAGGCTGCTATCCAAGAAATAACCCCCTGCTCCAAAACTGACACCTTCAAGCTTAACTAAAGTTTGAAGCTGAGCACATGGACAAAGAAAAAGCCTTCTGGGGGGAAGCTGTATGGTCAGATGAGACAAAGATTGAATTGTTTGGCCACAATGACCACCATGTACAGAGGGACACTGTACCAGCTGGTGGTGGTGGTCGGATCATCATGCTCTGGGGCTGTTTTGCTGCCAGTGGAACTGGTTCATTGCACAAAGTGGATGGAATAATGAAGAAGGAGGACGACCTCAGAATTCTTCAGCGTAAACCATCAGAAACTTGAACACGACTTGGGAGTTACAACAAGACAATGAACCCAAACACGCATCAGAGCTGGTTGTGGAGGATAAAGTAGGCTAACATTAAGCTTAAAACAAGTCCTGACTTCAACCCTACTGAAAATATATGGAACGTGCTTATGAGTTGAGTCCATGCCAAGAAAAAAAATGAATTGAACTCTACCAATTCTACCATGAAGAGTCGTGAAATATCCAACTAGAATTCTGCCAGAAGCTTGTTCATGGGAAACAAAAATGTTTGGTCAAGGTGAATCTTCCGAAGAGACAATTTACCCAAATATTAGGTGTGCTGTATGTATAATTTTGACCCTGTGTTGATTTCAGAAAACCCAAAGAAAATTAAAACTTGTGCACCAAATTCTAGTGGTTTTTTTTTAATTAAAGCTGTATGCTGTACAATCATTCTGCCACAGAAAAAGAACAGTTCAAAGAAATTACTGAAAGCCCAAATATTGCCATGACATTCATATCCAAGATGACATTCATGTCACTGTATGTAAACTTCTGACCACAACTGTAAAAATATCCAAAGAATCGGATTTTCGGTCCATGTTTCAGAAGAAGAAACCTTTATTTGTCACATGCACACTTCAAGCACAGTGAAATTCATCCTCTGCATTTAACCCATCTGAAGCAGTGAACACACGCACACACCCAGAGCAGTGGGCAGCCACACCAGAGCGCCCGGGGAGCAGTCAGGGGTTCGGTACCTTGATCAAGGGCACCTCAGCCCTAACCTGCATATCTTTGGGGGAAACCGGAGCACCCGGAGGAAACCCACGCAGACACGGGGAGAACATGCAAACTCCACACAGAAAGGCCCTCGCCAGCCGCTGGGTTCAAACCCGGAACCTTTTTGCTGTGAGGTGACCGTGCTAACCACTACACCACCGTGCCGCTTAAGGCTTAGGGCTTTCTGTCCCTAAGCAATCATAATAAACCCCTTCCTATATCAAGACGAGTATATATTTTTTTTATTATTGTGACCATAATCCAGAGTTGTGCTAAAAGACTTTTGTGTTAAATAACCGGATACCCAATAATTCCTAATAATCCACTCTGATATCTTGCACTAATCCAAACTATTCTCCAACAGCACTTCCTGTATTGATCCCGAACTGATCCCTGCCTTGTCGCGAAGGCCATAATTCTGCTCCCTACTCAGGTTTCGTCATTATTTATCCATTTCCACACATGCTAATGACCTGCTCTCAAATGACCAGCCGAGACCTGAGACTTATTTGCTAAGGGGAAAAATGTGGGTTGCCATGGATATCTGTGACTAATCCCCCTAAGGGCTCACGCTCTTATTTAGGGCTCTTTTTTTTTTCCCCCTCCAGAACTTCCTATAGGTCTGACCTAATTTTCTGTCCTTAGCCAGCAGACTAGACATAAAGCACACAGAGATATATAGAGTGTGTGTGTGGGTGGGTGTGTGAGAGTGAGAGTGAGAGAGAGAAACAGAGAGAGCGTGAGAGAAAGCACATGCATTTACATTATGAAAATTTGAACTCAGATTTAAACGGATATATTGATGCACATCACTTGTAGTTGCAGCATATAATCTTTCTTTCATTCTTTTAAAAGATTCTCCAAAACAGTAAACAAAGCAGCAACTAAACATATATTCAAAATGGCCGCAGTCCATTATCAGCCTTGCATTTCATCATCGCGCCATCCATAAAATCCTTTCCATCATGCATTATCAACATGGGTAAACATTTCTGAATGATTTATTCATGACAAAGGCTACGTTTCCTGGCTCGGCCCCCGTTATAAATAGTCTCTAAATGGTTTATTTTTAGTTGCCTTGAGGTACGGTAACGGAGTGATCTACTCGCTGCGGTTGATTATGTGAAGCAGCCATTAATCTCACATACATGGGTGTTTGCTTAAGGTGTCTTGCGCCCGAGGTGGTTTGAAATATGAAATTAAAATCGATAAATCTTAATGAACACATCAAACATGACTCGTGGCTAACATTCATAATGGCCCTGCCGCGATCGTTCACGATTCTGATTGGTGGCTACGTTTCGCGCGTGCGAAACGGATTCGGACATCTGGTTTTAATTGTGATCTCTACATTCATGTCTGTTGGGATCTTAAAGGCTGGAAAAGAGATAAAAGAATATTCAAATTTTTTTTGTCGTACACAGTGACAATATGCAAGGCATGTTTGGAGACGTGTGTGTAAGTGTGTGTGAGAGAGTGTGAACCACAGGAGAAAAGACAGCGGGCAGTACAGTCTGACCTGCGAGCGCCTTCACATCAGTTCTGTCAGGACACATTGTAGATCATGTGACCTGATGGAGGAAAGTCCTAAGGCGTGTAAGACAACCTAGTGACAGCATCCCCCCCCACACACACATGTGTACATGAACACACACACACACACACACACACATCAAACACAGCAGCAACATGATAAGACACTCCCACACAAGCATCTCACGTCTCAAGATATCTCAAGGCAGAAAAATTTCAACCTTTGATTTTATTCGAATGTAGTTTGCATCAATTTTAAAGCTTTTAATTAAATAAAATGCCTCTAAGGTTCAAACATGGAAATATGTTTACATTGTAGATGAATTCTACGAAGGAAATTTACATTTGGAAGTTAGTGAATTGGAACGATGTAGATTTTCACAATCACATGTGGAGTAGTCAGTGTCGCTGGTGATGAATTCTGGCAAATAGTCAGAAAAGATGAAAAAAAAAAAAAACCCTGGAACACAAACCTCAGTTTAGTGTAACTGCTTCACCATAAATGTGCTAAAGGATTTTAATGGATTGCATGGTTAATTTTTTTCTGACATCATCATCAAGGGCGATTAAACAGTACCTGGACCTGAGTTGGGCGGCACGGTGGTGTAGTGGTTAGCGCTGTCCCCTCACAGCAAGAAGGTTCTGGGTTCGAGCCCAGTGGCCGACGGGAGCCTTTCTGTGTGGAGTTTGCATGTTCTCCCCGTGTCTGCGTGGGTTTCCTCCGGGTGCTCTGGTTTCCTCTACAGTCCAAAGACATGCAGGTTAGATTAACTGGTGGCTCTAAATTGACTGTGAATGTGAGTGTGAATGGTTGTTTGTCTCTATGTGTCAGCCCTGCAATGACCTGGCAACTTGTCCAGGGTGTACCCCGCCTCTCGCCGATAGTCAGCTGGGACAGGCTCCTGTACTAGCTTGCTCGCAACCCAAGCGGTTATGCGTAACGGATGTATGGAATGGATGGAACCGAGCTGCTCAGCTCCACCCCTTTTTACACAAAACCCAAATCTCAAAGCATACAGCCCTGTTTATACTTCATGCCTGACTTTATGTGTCTATCCTACCACTGCTATGCTAATGACACCCAACTGTATCTCTCTTTTCCTCCTTCTGACATACAGATCTCCGCTCCCATCTCTGCTTGCCTGCGTGATATCCAGAGCTGGATGGACAACCATCACCTAAAGCTCAACCCAGGCAATCTACATTCCTGCTCCATCCTCTCCACCCCTGGACATTGTCATCTCCCTGGGGTAAATCACTAGGGTAAATAACAAATTCTCCTCCTCAGCGAACATTGCTGCAGTGACCCAGACGTGTAGATTCCTCCTCTACAACATCCGAAGGACCTGCCCCTTTCTCACCACCTACTCTACTCAGCTCCTGGTCCAAGTGCTGATCCTCTCCTGCTTGGACTACTGCAACTCTCTCCTTGCTGGCTTTCCAGTTTCTGCAATCAGAGGCCTACAGTTCATCTGGAATGCTGCAGTTTGCCTGGTCTACAACCACCCTCATTCTTCCCATATCACCCCTCTGCTTGCCGACCTGCACTGGCTACTTATCACAGCTTGTATCAAATGTAAAACATTGGTGCTAGCATACCAGGGTCTCAAGGGGTTAGGGCTAGCATACCTCCAGTGTCTGTTCTGCCCTTACATGTCAGCCAGATCCCTACACTCCGCTAGTTGCCTGGCCCCTCCTCCTCTCTGCTCCTGCCCAGCCTGCTCAAGACTGCGGTCTGTCCTGGTTCCCTGTTGGTGGAATGACCTTCCCATTGAGGTCAGAACTGCCCTGACCCCCTTCAAGCGCAGACTGAAGACTCTCCTCTTCAGGCTATACCTTTCCCCTGCTTCCCTGCCCACTGTGTAACTGGGTTTTGGTTACGACCAACCCAGGCTGTGTACGGTCTAGCTTGGGGTTAGCCATTTGAGTTCTCTATTTAGTTGTACTTCATATGGTTGGTTTGTTTCCTTGGCTGATCAAGTATTGGTACTTCAACAGTATATTACACTAGGTATTGCTGTCACTTGTTCAGTTGGCACTAGAACATTCTTGTCTAGAAGTTCAGCACTTCATGTGCCTGACTTTTGCACTTGTTGTACATCACTCTGTAATGTAATGTGTGCATGCAGAAGCAGCAGCAAATCGACTGATATTGTTCACACACTTACCTTCTTACTTTATGTACATCTGGAAGATTATAAATGACATACACTAGATGGCATGTCAGAGCCAAAAAGTCAAACCAAACTGTCGAAATGTTTACCAATGTCACACACAGTGATGTTAAACACAGTGACCAGCTCTGCTTGTCTTTCAGCCATCATCATGACTGTTGTCATGAGCAAAATGCTTACTGATCCAGAAAACCTAGAAGACTGCTCTGCAAAACAGACTTTTCAGTCAAATTCCAGGCTACATGAGAGGTTTTTAAAATTCAAATATTAAACATATTATGAAGTATATAAGTTTGTGCTTGCTTGTTTAGTCAGTTATGGATAATGTGTTACATAGCCACCACTATTTACGTTGATATAACATCACACATTACCATGTCACATTCATTTCTGAGAATGTGCATAAGCAACGCTCAGAACGACTTTCAAAATGACAGCCGTCTTGTAGAAGCCATCTTAAGTCCTTTCTACAGAAGGGGGTGGAGTCATTTGGTGGAAAAGGGCTTGATGATTATAATTCACCTTATAGGCAACAGAAGGGTGCCAAAATTTACAAACTGCTTCTGTAAAACCATGAAAAACAGACAGATGCTTTTTTTTTTAAAATAGATTTTACGGAAACAACAGGAAGAACCATGATGAAACAGAATTCAAGAAACATTTTTGTCCTTTCTGTCATAGACTTATATTATTACACTATATTACTAAATAATAAATGTTATATGAAGCAATAAATATAATTATATACAGTGGTGCTTGAAAGTTTGTGAACCCTTTAGAATTTTCTATATTTCTGCTTAAATATGACCTAAAACATCATCAGATTTTCTCACAAGTCCTAAAAGTAGATAAAGAGAACCCAGTTAAACAAATGAGACAAAAATATGATACTTGGTCATTTATTTATTGAGGAAAATGATCCAATATTACATATCTGTGACTGGAAAAAGTATGTGAACCTTTGCTTTCAGTATCTGGTGTGACCCCCTTGTGCAGCAATAACTACAACTAAACGTTTGCGGTAACTGTTGATCAGTCCTGCACACCGGCTTGGAGGAATTTTAGCCCATTCCTCCATACAGAACAGCTTCAGCTCCGGGATGTTGGTGGGTTTCCTCACATGAACTGCTCGCTTCAGGTCCTTCCACAACATTTCGACTGGATTAAGGTCAGGACTTTGACTTGGCCGTTCCAAAACATTACCTTTATTCTTCTTTAACCATTCTTTGGTAGAACGACTTGTGTGCTTAGGGTCGTTGTCTTGCTGCATGACCCACCTTCTCTTGAGATTCAGTTCATGGACAGATGTCCTGACATTTTCCTTTAGAATTCGCTGGAATAATTCAAAATTCATTGTTCCATCAATGATGGCAAGCCGTCCTGGCCCAGATGCAGCAAAACAGGCCCAAACCATGATACTACCACCACCATGTTTCACAGATGGGATAAGGTTCTTATGCTGGAATGCAGTGTTTTCCTTTCTCCAAACATAACGCTTCTCATTTAAACCAAAAAGTTCTATTTTGGTCTCATCCATCCACAAAACATTTTTCCAATAGCTTTCTGGGTTGTCCACATGATCTTTAGCAAACTGCAGACGAGCAGCAATGTTCTTTTTGGAGAGCAGTAGCTTTCTCCTTGCAACCCTGCCATGCACACCATTGTTGTTCAGTGTTCTCCTGATGGTGGACTCATGAACATTAACATTAGCCAATGTGAGAGAGGCCTTCAGTTGCTTAGAAGTTACCCTGGTGTCCTTTGTGACCTCGCTGACTATTACACACCTCGCTCTTGGAGTGATCTTTGTTGGTCGACCACTCCTGGGGAGGGTAACAATGGTCTTGAATTTCCTCCGTTTGTACACAATCTGTCTGACTGTGGATTGGTGGAGTCCAAACTCTTTAGAGATGGTTTTGTAACCTTTTCCAGCCTGATGAGCATCAACAATAATTTTTCTGAGGTCCTCAGAAATCTCCTTTGTTCATGCCATGATACACTTCCACAAACATGTGTTGTGAAGATCAGACTTTGATAGATCCCTGTTCTTTAAATAAAACAGGGTGCCCACTCACACCTGATTGTCATCCCATTGACTGAAAACACCTGACTCTAATTTCACCTTCAAATTAACTGCTAATCCTAGAGGTTCACATACTTTTGCCACTCACAGATATGTAATATTGGATCATTTTCCTCAATAAATAAATGACTAAGTATAATATTTTTGTCTCATTTGTTTAACTGGGTTCTCTTTATCTACTTTTAGGACTTGTGTGAAAATCTGATGATGTTTTAGGTCATATTTATGCAGAAATATAGAAACTTCTAAAGGGTTCACAAACATTCAAACACCACTGTATGTCTTTAGTGTTTTCCAAGTACTATTCTTGCTTGTATAGACACGAGTGTTTTACTGGGAAATACGCCATTGGTATTTTTCATCCGAGCTCCATCCGGGACATGGAGAACCAAAACTGTGATATAAATCTCTATAGGTCACTCATGAGGAAATTGATGAATTGTTTTGATAAATTTGGGGACTTTTTGTTTGTGAATGTGTCGATATAATAAAAAGAAATTCACACGTTGACTTGAAGATATGAAGTTTACCTTCTCATATTGAAAAACTCGCATTTTTCATACGAAATACATCACAGATCTGAGTGACATATTCAAATAATAATGGTTTGTGTTGAGTGATATATCAGATATATTACATTCAGCTAGCATAATATTGAACGAGTCGAAGATGAGTAGCTGAATGGAATGTATCTGATATACCATGAAAAAAATCCAGCCAATATTACAACTCCGATTCCAAAAAAGTTGGGCCAAAGTACAAATTGTAAATAAAAACGGAATGCAATAATTTACAAATCTCAAAAACTGATATTGTATTCACAATAGAACATAGACAACATATCAAATGTCGAAAGTGAGACATTTTGAAATTTCATGCCAAATATTGGCTCATTTGAAATTTCATGACAGCAACACATTTCAAAAAAGTTGGGACAGGGGCAATAAAAGGCTGGAAAAGTTAAAGGTACAAAAAAGGAACAGCTGGAGGACCAAATTGCAACTCATTAGGTCAATTGGCAATAGGTCATTAACATGACTGGGTATAAAAAGAGCATCTTGGAGTGGCAGCGGCTCTCAGAAGTAAAGATGGGAAGAGGATCACCAATCCCCCTAATTCTGCGCCGACAAATAGTGGAGCAATATCAGAAAGGAGTTCGACAGTGTAAAATTGCAAAGAGTTTGAACATATCATCATCTACAGTGCATAATATCATCAAAAGATTCAGAGAATCTGGAAGAATCTCTGTGCGTAAGGGTCAAGGCCGGAAAACCATTCTGGGTGCCCGTGATCTTCGGGCCCTTAGACAGCACTGCATCACATACAGGCATGCTTCTGTATTGGAAATCACAAAATGGGCTCAGGAATATTTCCAGAGAACATTATCTGTGAACACAGTTCACCGTGCCATCTGCCGTTGCCAGCTAAAACTCTATAGTTCAAAGAAGAAGCCGTATCTAAACATGATCCAGAAGCACAGACGTCTTCTCTGGGCCAAGGCTCATTTAAAATGGACTGTGGCAAAGTGGAAAACTGTTCTGTGGTCAGACGAATCAAAATTTGAAGTTCTTTATGGAAATCAGGGACACCGTGTCATTCGGACTAAAGAGGAGAAGAACAACCCAAGTTGTTATCAGCGCTCAGTTCAGAAGCCTGCATCTCTGATGGTATGGGGTTGCATTAGTGCATGTGTTATGGCAGCTTACACATCTGGAAAGACACCATCAATGCTGAAAGGTATATCCAGGTTCTAGAGCAACATATGCTCCCATCCAGACGACGTCTCTTTCAGGGAAGACCTTGCATTTTCCAACATGACAATGCCAAACCACATACTGCATCAATTACAGCATCATGGCTGCGTAGAAGAAGGGTCCGGGTACTGAACTGGCCAGCCTGCAGTCCAGATCTTTCACCCATAGAAAACATTTGGTTCATCATAAAACAGAAGATACGACAAAAAAGACCTAAGACAGTTGAGCAACTAGAATCCTACATTAGACAAGAATGGGTTAACATTCCTGTCCCTAAACTTGAGCAACTTGTCTCCTCAGTCCCCAGACGTTTACAGACTGTTGTAAAGAGAAAAGGGGATGTCTCACAGTGGGAAACATGGCCTTGTCCCAACTTTTTTGAGATGTGTTGTTGTCATGAAATTTAAAATCCCCTAATTTTTCTCTTTAAATGATACATTTTCTCAGTTTAAACATTTGATATGTCATCTATGTTCTATTCTGAATAAAATATGGAATTTTGAAACTTCCACATCGTTGCATTCCATTTTTATTGACAATTTGTACTTTGTCCCAACTCTTTTGGAATCGGGGTTGTATAATTATTATACATACACATTCCTTTTGGTGTTCAAAGCATCTTTCTCTTTCAAAATCCTCTCAAAATCTTCTGTATTTTACAAAACAGACCTGGTGGCCATGTTTGTTTACAAATTCTCACAGTCACTCACTTGCTAGCACGGACGTTCTATGCCTCCGACTATGTGACATCATGTTGTCTTGACAACCATGCAATATCATAAACCATATTAAACGCTAATTCTCCATTGGGTAGAATGACATAATACACATAGGATAAGTGATATGCTAACAATATTGCATGCTATCAAACCAAATTAATGAAACCTGCTAGAAGGGAATAGAACACGTTTTTATTCCATCGAAAAAGTGTCCTGTATGGATAATAATTCCTGATATTTCTCTCCGATGACGTCACTCCCAGTGTTTTGCCACTGACTAGACACATGTTGTCAAAATGGCAAACCGGTTCAGTATTAAAATTCTTTTGATTAACTTGCGTTTTGTTTTTTTGGTAGATGTGTCCATATAACATAAAGAACTTTACATGGTGGCACGAAGGTATGAAGTTTATCTTCTTGTGTTGAAAAATCTATCACTCAAAGATAAACTTCATATCTTCGCACTACCGTGTGATATCCTCTATATTGTACTCTTTGCCCATAAAATTCAGTATTTCAGCATCTCCATAATGTATGCACACACACACACACACACACACACACACACACACACACACTAAACATGACTGCAGGGGCTCAGCAGGAAGCGCTCACTCCTTCCCTCAGGCTGCTGCATAATTGGAATATTAAGTGTTTATGTGTCCATATTTGCTTCATTTCAGAAATGATCTTAAAATGCATTCGTGATGCAAAGCTTCGGTCCAAATAAATATTATTATTCCCTTAAATAAACAAAACATACCATTAAAAATGATTACTTACCCTGCCTTATGGTTGAGGGTGTTTATTTCTGTGGGAAAAAACATGGCTCTGCATTTTCATATTACATTGCACATTAATTATTGCATGTGAAGCCTGAAAGTTAGTTTTATCCTGAAGTGTTTTATTCCTCTTATACCATGACAATTTGCCAACAGTTACAACCTTTTAGTGATTTTAGAATGACACATCGTTCATTTGATCTGTTTATAGTTACAGTTAATCAAGCTTGTAGTACTCAAGTCCGACTCGTGCCCTAATTTTAAGGACTCGTGATTCGACTTGGACTTGCACACTGATGACTCGGACTCGTGCATTAACTGCATTCGGACTCATAAAGAGGAGACTAGGATTCGGATTTTTTCTTAATTTTTTTAACATGCCATAATAATTTGGCATCAGATATTTTTATCTGCGTTAATTTAAATACTAATTTTGTGCAAGAGAATGCACATTCACCTGTTCATACACTACCGTTCAAAAGTTTGGGGTCACTTTGAAATGTCCTTATTTTTGAAAGAAAAGCACTGTTCTTTTCAATGAAGATCACTTTAAACTAATCAGAAATCCACTCTATACATTGCTAATGTGGTAAATGACTATTCTAGCTGCAAATGTCTGGTTTTTGGTGCAATATCTCCATAGGTGTATAGAGGCCCATTTCCAGCAACTCTCACTCCAGTGTTCTAATGGTACAATGTGTTTGCTCATTGCCTCAGAAGGCTAATGGAGGATTAGAAAACCCTTGTACAATCATGTTAGCACAGCTGAAAACAGTTTAGCTCTTTAGAGAAGCTATAAAACTGACCTTCCTTTGAGCAGATTGAGTTTCTGGAGCATCACATTTGTGGGGTCGATTAAATGCTCAAAATGGCCAGAAAAATGTCTTGACTATATTTTCTATTCATTTTACAACTTATGGTGGGAAATAAAAGTGTGACTTTTCATGGAAAACACAAAATTGTCTGGGTGACCCCAAACTTTTGAACGGTAGTGTACGTCATGTTCAGGAACAAACTAACGTTAATGGCGCTAAAATGGCTGGAGAGACGCCCCTAGGATTGTCCGCTTTGCTTATACAGGCTTCTCGTGTAGTGGGAAAAAAATGCACTGCTATGTGTTCCATATGTAGAAGAACTATCGAGGAGACGACAGGGACAACCTCAAACTTCAATCATCATTTGGCAAGACTCCACCCAGAGAAAGAAGTGACACGCTATGTTCATTGCTTTGTCGATAGCGGGGCTTGCTTGCTGACTGATTAACTAGCTAGTGTTAACCCTCTGTCATGTTATTTACCCTGTTGATAGTAGGTGGGGCTTGTGTCGGACTCAACTTGGATCAGTAGTGGACTCCACTCAAAATTTTCTTTCATGACTTGGACTTGACCCAGACTTGAATGCTGGGGACTCGAGACTGGACTTGGACTCGAGGTTTAGTGACTCGACTACAGCACTGCATTTAATCTCATGGAACGTCCGTGAAACAAGTTAGTTCCTGTTAGTTCATGTTTTAAGTTTTAGTTTTATTTACAACTGGAGCAAAGCGCTAACACTGGAGACTCCTTCCAAGATGCTAAATACCCTCTGACCAATCAGAATCGAGCTGTCGATAAACTTATGTAAATACAGACTCACCACACATGATAGACACTTATTAAATGACCAACAGAGTTCCTTTGGTGTGTGTGTGTGTGTGTGTGTGTGTGTGTGTGTATGGCTGCAAGAGGCAGCTTAGAACACAGTCAGGTTGAAACCTAAATAACACTCTCTCTTTTTCTGTCCAGATTTCGTGTTCAGCACAGCTGTCCCCCCGCAGTCTCGCCCTGAACCTTCAGGAGGCCTTGTGACTGCTCGCTCCCCTCCAGCCATGCAGGAAAAGAGGAGAGGGAAAGGAAGGAGGGAGAGTAGAGAAGACAGGAAAATAAAACTTGAGGCACATAACGCTAGGCCATCTGGGTAATCTTGTTCAAAAGGCTCCAGGTGATCGCTGCAATTTACACAAGGAAGAGGGGGAAAAAAAACAACATGAAGGTCTTATTACCATATTCAGCAGCCTTGAGGAGCTGAAATTGAATAAACCAAGAATTAGAAAAGAATTACATTAAACCAATACCGAATATTTAACATGAGCTCTGTTTGATTTGCTAATCACTCATACCAACAAGGGAAAGATGATTTTCTTGTGTTAGTGTGTTTTTAATGTCTAATAAAGTAATTAAAATGGTCTGGGAACAATTAGGAAGCTTTAGCCTGATAAAGAATAGAATCATGCGTCGTGAATTTCCATCGTATGAAAATCAGACAAGTCCGCATATCCTCCTGCCATCATAAGGGCCCGGTCCCACAACACCAATAACTATAACTCCAACTCTGACTGTACCTATACCTGAATTTAGTTCTAGTCTGGAGCAGTCACACCACAACTATAATCCCGACTATAATATCACTTGGTCCTGACACTCAGGGAAATAAATGCATGCAGCTTAGGAATAGTCATGGAAGTTTTTTCCAAATAGTAGCACATTATTCTGGGTCATACTGTACAGCTTGGACTCCAAAACAACCCATGCACACACTCCGGTGGCTGATATTATACGGATAGGTCATGGACTACAGAAAGATAATAAAAAAGGATACAAAATACAGAGTGGTTCCAGATTTTAATACAGATGCATCATGAATGCTAATAATTTATGGATTGGTCATGGATGTTTCAATATGCAGTATTACAGATTGGTTACTGATTTCATATGGATGATGCATCACGGATAAAAAATTAAGAAGTCTAAAACTATTAAATGTTTGGATTGCCAAAGTTCATAATTTAAATATCTTACCTGCATTTATATGTTTACTTTATTAATTTACGATAGATGACTTGTAACCACGTGATCAAAATGTGCTACGTCATGAGCGTCCGCCATCATGGCCGTAACTACCATTGAGGACACCGAGGTCATGTCCTCGGTATTTTTTTCAGAAATTTCAAATTGGTCTACGCTGAATTTGAGCAGTGATCAATGTAAAATGCAGCGTCCTCATCCACATGTCATCTGTATTTCCCCCCAATAAAATTCACATTTGTCTAATGTCATCTGAAATCTCTCAGCCTCTATCTCTATCGTTGCCGTGTCTAACGCAGCGTCACGCGACGTAGCCCATACTAGTGTCGGCCGGGGAAGTTGGGTTTTGGATAAAACAGGCAGGGTGTAGTCTACGCTCTATCACATATGCCTACCTAACCTAACGTAGGCTAATAGTCACATCGCATTATAGAGCTTTACCCGAGTGCAAAAGGAAAACGTTGCAACAAACTAAATTAAGGTTTGGACAGCCAACAGAAGAGCAGGGAAAGAGAAGGAGGGAAGGTGAGAAAATATTGTCAGTGCAGTGGCAGACCGTTCAGCGGTGTCATGCCAACTTTCCAAGGGGAAACGTTTCATTGTCATTGCCTATTACATTTTAGTTAGCATTTCGAGAAACATTCAAAACTACGTTGTCACAGGCAGCCCTGTGCAGGGCTGAGTAAACAGGCTTGTTTGAGTAACTCTCTCTCTTTCTCTCATAACTCTCACTCACTCACTCACTCACTCACTCACTCACTCACTCACTCACTCACTCACTCACACAGACACACACACAAATAATACACTCTCTCTAATACATAGTCTTCACACAGAACTAATAGCCCTACATTCTAATGTAATTTAAAATAATCAAATGTAAATAATGCCAATACTTCAAGTAGCTGAGCAATACACTCAGTTCAGTTCAGTTTTGACTTTTATGTCAGACAAAACTCCACAGTTATGATGGCACAGTTTTAGAATTGTTGAAGTAAATGTGTTATGAGCCAAACTTACATTACAGGCAATGGTGAGAACACTCTGTTTCAGAAAATGCATGCAAATGGATCTCAATTCAAGACAGCCAGATAGACTGATGCCTTTACATTACTGCTCAGAATGTCTCTACACATACAGACACCCACAAATAACATACAAACTCTCTCACGCTCTCTCTCACACACACACTCACTCACATTATTATTATAAGGTGTAATACTAAAGCTTACAATTCAGCAGTTCACACCCTTTCTGTCATGTGTATGCTGCAATGTAAATAATGCCAATACTTTAGGTAACTGGTACTTTAGGTATGTATACTCAGTTCAAGAGTTCACTACTTTTCTACTTTTATGTCAGATAAAACACCACAGTTATGGTGCCACAGTTTTAGAATCGTTAAAATGAATGTGTCCTCCACCAAATCTATCCTTATTTATTTATTTGTTTATTTAAGTTGTGCCGGGGGGCTTCGGTGCTGTCAGCCATGTTTGACCTCTGTATTTGAAAAATCCTGGGTACGGCCCTGTCCGCCATGATGGTGGATATACAAAGCAACTAGGACAGCAGCCGCTGAAAGCGTGTCTGTAAACAATGCTGAATTTTCTCAGTGTTACTACGATTTGAACAGTCGAGCAAAGGTTCAATACAAAGAGAAGATAGATATGTGTGGGTTTTGACCCATATTATTGAAAAAAGTTGGATTTTTCTGAGGATAAGACGCTTCTACCGACCATCATGTACCGAGATATCGTGTTCTATCTGGTTTGGCAGACTTCGTGGGTCAAAAATTTTCAAATGAAGGCTTATAAGTCCATGGAAGCCGATAACTTCTTTGTCTCTGGATGGGTAAATAAATACCTTATTAATTAAACCAGTCAATGATGACAAAGCAGTTGCACTTGCAAGGGTAAAGTTAGGGCTTCTTTTGCATTTAGTTTACTTCTATGTGTAAACCACAGACGAAGTGTGAAATTTTGACAAGTCTCTAGCTTTATGGCTCACAAATCGCATTTCATTTTATTTCAGGTCAACCACTCTAAAATCTCATCTCATCTCATTATCTCTAGCCACTTTATCCTGTTCTACAGGGTCGCAGGCAAGCTGGAGCCTATCCCAGCTGACTATGGGTGAAAGGCGGGGTACACCCTGGACAAGTCGCCAGGTCATCACAGGGCTGACACATAGACACAGACAACCATTCACACTCACATTCACACCTACGGTCAATTTAGAGTCACCAGTTAACCTAACCTGCATGTTTTTGGACTGTAGGGGAAACCGGAGCACCCGGAGGAAACCCACGCGGACACGGGGAGAACATGCAAACTCCACACAGAAAGGCCTCGCCGGCCACGGGGCTCGAACCCGGACCTTCTTGCTGTGAGGCAACAGCGCTAACCACTACACCACCGTGCCGTCCTACCACTCTAAAATTATAATTTTATAATTATAAAATTATAACAACAACCCAGTGAACCACGACAAGAGAATGCTCATTTTATAGCAACACAAAATAAAATTCTTCCATGGTATTATTGAGAAAGCTTTTGAATCTCACCTGAGATAAAATGATCACTACAAACATGAGCTGTTTTGGTTTTAGCTTCTGTTAGATCAGCCCTGCCGATGTTGTTCAGCTGTGCTCGTCTCCTCTCTGTACTAAGCCTCAGAGTTTCCTCGCCCTCTTTCCGAATCACGGATGCAGTTCTAAAAAATTGGAACGTGCCACGGTCACGAGTACTGTTGTGACCACAACCATATACAGCACAAAGATATGGCAGAGCTAAAAGAACGCTTAAAGCAGTGGAAAAACAAAGAGAGTCGCGCACGTGTGACTATGTTTTGTATGGAATGTAGCTTGACCCCGCATTTGTACAGTGGTGCTTGAAAGTTTGTGAACCCTTTAGAATTTTCTATATTTCTGCATAAATATGACCTAAAACATCAGATTTTCACACAAGTCCTAAAAGTAGATAAAGAGAACCAAATGAGACAAAAATATTATACTTGGTCATTTATATTATATTGAGGAAAATGATCCAATATTACATATTTGTGAGTGGCAAAAGTATGTGAAGCTTTGCTTTCAGTATCTGGTGTGACCCCCTTGTGCAGCAATAACTGCAACTAAACGTTTGGGGTAACTGTTGATCAGTCCTGCACACCGGCTTGGAGGAATTTTAGCCCATTCCTCCATACAGAACAGCTTCAACTCTGGGATGTTGGTGGGTTTCCTCACATGAACTGCTCACTTCAGGTCCTTCCACAACATTTCCATTGGATTAAGGTCAGGACTTTGACTTGTAGTAGAGCAGGTTAAGCAAACCATCGTGCACTTTGTGATATAAGCATGGAATTTGCCATGATTGTTGCTTATAGGTCACTTTTTCAGAAAAAAGTGCTAGCCACGAAAAAAATTCAATATGGCGGCCATTTTTCAAGATGGCCGCCAGACGCATCCTCGTTTCATGTTTTTGTTAAGAAAACAGAGCAAATTGTTATATAAACATGAAATTTGGCAATAATGTTCTGTGTAGGTCATGTTATCAGTTAAAAGTGCTAGCCCTCCAGAAAATTCAATATGGCGGCCATTTTTCAAGATGGCCGCCAGACGCGTACCCATTTTGTGGCTTTGTTAAAAAGCCACAGTGCATATTGTCATATGAACCTGAAATTTGGCAATAATCTGTGTAGGTCATGTTTTCAGTTGAAAGTGCTAACAGACCAAGCCATTTTTTAAGATGGCTGCCAGACGCACATCCCCGTTGTGTGGTTGTGCTCATGTGTGCCCCTAAAATGGACTGCTATTGCCGGGATGGCAATGAGCTCTCATTGCTTACAAAATATCCCAAATGGCTTGCAAACCACACAGCCTCTGGCAGTCAAGTGTCCACCCTAGCCTTCCAGAGCCGGCAGGGGTGATTTTGCAGATAGAGGTGGTGCGAAAGGCGGGTATCTGGCGCCTCAAAACCAGTTGCTCTTGGCAGAAGAAACTGAGTAATGGCACTAACTGGAAGGGGATGAGGAGGACGAGTAATGGCACTTACTGGAACAGGACTATGAGGACGCCGAGTAATGGCACATCTTCTGGCAGTTCATAGGGCGTAAGAAGAGAGTGTATGTCGCTCACTACCAGGGCACACTGATGACAGACACTGCTGTGAAACTCAGCATGGGGTTCAATGTCAGCTAAACATTGAGTTAGTATCCCAAATGCAAGTGCTCGAAGGCTGGAATAGGGTATACTCCACTGTGCAGTTGCCCTTGTGAGATTTTTAAGCAAGGAACAGTGACTGAACTTTGGGCCTAGCCATGCTGGCGATGGCAAAGTAATCCAAATTCAAATGGTCTACCAAACTTCACTTTGGACAGTGGTACATATCCATTCATAAATCAGAGCTGGCAAACCATTTTTATGGTAGGGGGCATTGTCTACCTAAAACTGTGTAATTGGGTGCTGGGGGAGGGGGGGTAGCAGTTCAGGGATAAAAGATAGATCTCAGCAATGGATATTTTTGTCGATGTCATAGATTTGACCAAGTTATTTTTCACTGTTGAGCATTAGCACTATTTTCGTTCACTTGTTTTTCTCTGAAAGGCCTATGAGCATGCTGGAAAATCATGTGACCAATTCATTTGGGACTATTTGATGGAAGGATCAATCAGCAAGAAACAACTCTTGGAGCTTAGGAAAGATATGGGAATTTTCCCAAAAAAGCATTGGAATGTAAGGGTTTCACAAGATTATCCACTGTGAAAAATAGGCTTTTCATCATGCCAGATTGGCTAATTGTTCAATCATTCTGTTTTTCTGCATGTAATTCAGTATTATAATGGCAATAAATCAAAAATGTTTCATTGAATTCATCTTTTGTACTTTGACACCAGAGCAAGACCACTAACGGGGGATTTTTTGGCGACCATCTTGAAAAAATGGCCGCCATATTGAATTTTTTTGGGGGGCTAGCACTTTTAGCTGATAACATGACCTACACAGAACATTATTGCCAAATTTCATGTTCATATCATAATTTGCACTGTGTTTTTTTTTAGCAAAACCACAAAACAGGGACACGTCTGGAGGCCATCTTGAAAAAATGGCCGCCATATTGAATTTTTTTTGTGGCTAGCACTTTTTTTCTGAAAAAGTGACCTATCAGCAACAATCGTGCCAAGTTTCATGCTTATATCACAAAGTGCACGATTTGGAGCAAAATCTGCCTTAACCTGCTCCACTATTGGCCATTCCAAAACATTAAATTATTCTTCTTTAACCATTCTTTGGTAGATCGACTTGTGTGCTTAGGGTCATTGTCTTGCTGCATGACCCACCTTCTCTTAAAATTCAGTTCATGGACAGATGTCCTGACATTTTCCTTTAGAATTCGCTGGTATAATTCAGAATTCATTGTTCCATCAATGACGGCAAACCGTCCTGGCCCAGATGCAGCAAAACAGACCCAAACCATGATACTACCACCACTCCTTTCTCCAAACAATGCTTTTCATTTAAACCAAAAAGTTCTATTTTGGTCTCATCCGTCCACAAAACATTTTTCCGATAGCCATCTGGGTTGTCCACGTGATCTTTAGCAAGCTGTAGACAAGCAGCAATGTTCATTTTGGAGAGCAGTGGCTTTCTCCTTGCAACCCTGCCATGCACACCATTGTTGTTCAGTGTTCTCCTGATGGTGGACTCATGAACATTAACATTAGCCAATGTGAGAGAGGCCTTCAGTTGCTTAGAAGTTACCCTGGGGTCCTTTGTGACCTCGCCGACTATTACATGCCTTGCTCTTGGAGTGATCTTTGTTGGTCGGCCATTCCTGGGGAGGGTAACAATGGTCTTGAATTTCCTCCATTTGTACACAATCTGTCTGACTGTGGATTGGTGGAGTCCAAACTCTTTAGAGCTGGTTTTGTAACCTTTTCCAGCCTGATGAGCATCAACAACACTTTTTCTGAGGTCCTCAGAAATCTCCTTTGTTCGTGCCATGATACACTTCCACAAACATGTGTTGTGAAGATCAGACTTTGATAGATCCCTGTTCTTTAAATAAAACAGGGTGCCCACTCACACCTGATTGTCATTCCATTGATTGTAAACACCTGACTCTTATTTCACCTTCAAATTAACTGCTAATCCTAGAGGTTCACATATTTTTGCCACTCACAGATATGTAATATTGGATCATTTTCCTCAATAAATAAAGGACCAAGAATAATATTTTTGTCTCATTTGTTTAACTGGGTTCTCTTTATCTACTTTTAGGACTTGTGTGAAAATCTGATGATCATATTTATGGAGAAATATAGAAAATTCTAAAGGGTTCACAAGCCCTCAAGCACCACTGTATATCCACTAACATGGCCAACATTCGGATTTCTATTTTGCTTTGACGTTACTTGCAAGTAAAGGATTGATATTTCATGGAAAATCACATATCCCTGAATAAAAGATCCGTGCTTTGTATTATATTTTTTATTTTCCATGAATCCATATTCCGTGACTTCATGTTGCAACAAGGATGTACAAAGATGCCCAGGGAAAAATAGCACATGCTCAGACAACATCACATGTAAACAGCTACCTGATTGGTCAGATGTTTATCAGATCAGGTCCAGGCCTGGAAAAATCACTCCAGAAGCAATCTCACCGATACGGATAAACCCAGGTCTGAGCTATAGGTATCATTATTGGTCTGGTGTGAGCACCAAGCACATAAACTACAGGGGACCCATTTATTTATGGTTATTGTTATGGTTGTTGTTGTAGTTATAGTTATCAGTATAGTGGGACTGGGCCTTAACTCTGTTGCTTAACTCTATTACTGCCTTTACATAAAACGGCTGTAACTATGTATACCACAATTTTTCAGGGAAAATACTAATGTTAGAATTTCCATGTCATAAATTTTACATGCTATTTTACAGCCTTAATATTCTTAACCAAATCCAGAAATGAGGCAACTGCCAACATCGTCTGTGGATCATCAAATTCCAATTTCAGTCTCTCAGCTGTTGATTTCTTGATTCTGATTGGTAAGAAGGCATTGATTTATTTTCTATAACAGCAGTTCCAGCTACATGGCTTATATTATCACAAGTTTATATGAATACGCTCATCCTATCCATCCATTATCTGCAGCCGCTTATCCTGTGCAGGGTTGCAGGCAATCTGGATCCTATCCCAGCTGACTATGGGCGAAAGGCGGGGTACACCCTAGACAAGTCACCAGGTCATCACAGGGCTGACACATAGAGACAAACAACCATTCACACTCACAGTCACGCCTACAGTCAATTTAGAGCCACCAATTAACTTAACCTGCATGTCTTTGGACTGTGGGGGAAACCGAAGCACCCAGAGGAAACCCACACAGACATGAGAAGAACATGCAAACACCACACAGAAAGGCCCTCATCAGCTGCTGGGCTTGAACCCAGAACCTTCTTGCTGTGAGGTGACAGTGCTAACCACTACACCACCATGCCGCCCCACGCTCATGCTAATACATTATAATTTCTGGACTAACAACTAACACAGGGACTTGTATGGTGGTCTGATTAAAAAAATCCATGTACTTGTTGATATGGTGACATTTTCTGTGAGAAGATGCATACTTAGGTTTTTTGAAAGGAGTCTCCAGCATCAGTATGCTGTAACAGTCGGTAAATTTTCCGACAAGGCAATGTTTACGCCTTCTGGTTTCTTGGTAACAGGAAAATCTGCATTTTTGTCATATTATCTCTAAGAGAGAGGAAAAAAAGAGATGCTAGTGAGGAAACAACTGAAAAATAGCTGCTATAACATAAGTGATAACTTGAACTTATCTCACCATTCCTTAATAAAAACAAAAATTATTGGGAAATTGCTGTGGTATAAGAGGAATAAAACACTTTTAGAAAATCATTCATCAAACTGTCATTTATTATTTTTGTCACGCCAGCACTGGAATCCACCCAAAACTCCACTTCCCAGAACACACCACAGCCTACAAACATGGCCGCCATGGACTACAGTCCCCAGCACTCAATGGAGAACTGTTACTATTACAGCTGGGACTTGAGCTCAGCCAAACCTTAGCGAGACAGGTATTGGCAGCAGGCTGCTAGGTAGCTCTGTTGTGTGTAGCTATCGATGTTGATTTTAAAAGTAACTAAGTAAATTACGCAGGGAAATTAATACTGAAGTCTGAGTGAAAAATACTGTAGTGAACATGTGTGGAAGAAGAGTCTGGAGACAGAGATCTTAGTTTCTCAGTTGTTAGCCTGTGCTACTTGCTCTCGATAGCACTGGCTTGACCGCTTTATTAGCATTTGCTAACACTACTGATGAATGCTACACTGGCTGGAAGGTGACTTCACTGCTGCGCTGATGGTGCTGACTCTCAGGTAAGCTAACATTGGCATTTGAGAAGGCCTAGGGCAATACATTTTTGGTCCCTCCCACTATAAATCAAAATCTGGTTGGTTAATTATTTGTCTGTCACTTCCTACATAAACAGACACTGCCATGGCCTTCTGTCCCAGTAATGAAGTCCTAACCAATGAGTGAGCCAACTCTAAACTCTTCTCAGCCTAGAGACAACAAGCAAAAAAAAAAAAAAACCTCATTGTATAACTCTATTTTAATGTTTTCAGGACAGTAACCCTTTTATTTCTGAATAAAATTTGATAGAAAATGAGGCCAAATTAGAAGAGAATAATTATAATGAAAATATGAAAGAATGAAAGACATTAAATATCACATTTGAAATGCTGATATGTTTGGGCCTTCTCTGAAGACATAAAAGACCCTGATGGTTCCCCTCTGCCAGAAGTGCACTACACCAGGACATTCACACTCACCTGAGCACTAATCACTATTCACAATGACATACTATTTAAACAGACTTTGGACAACAGCTCAATTGCGAAGTCACACTCTGTGTATTTATCTGACTTACCAAGCCTTGCGTTCTTGCATAGATATTTTGGTTTTCACCTTTTTTTGCTGTTTCATGTTTTTGGATTTTGCCTTTGTCTATGTTGCTCTGTTTGCTGATCGCCTGACCTTAAGCCTGAACCTATTTCAGGAGTTTGTTTAATGTTTTGGATCTGTTTATCTATGGGGTTTTTTTATAAAATGCCCAAACATCCATTTCAGACATTTTTGACTCCGTTGTCTGACAGATTACTGGCAAAATGCCATGGAAGCCCAGGGGAAGTTGGTGGGAGAATAATTGAACATGCTCACCAACACTATCTCCTCTGACTTTATATCACACCAGGCCCTGGCTGCACACTCCAGTTCTCTCGTCTCGTGTCCCAATAAGTTTTTATGAGAGACCTTGCAAAGTAAAGACTTCCTACTACAGTGGTCTATGTTCTTCTATGGCCAAAAAGGTGTCTCCAGTCAGCAGAAAATTGCTCAGTTCTTCAGTCAGCTCATTGGAAGTCTAGCTCTAAGTTGGGCTATTGGAAGTCAAGTCAAGTTTGTTTGTATAGCGCTCTTAACAATAGACATTGTCCCAAAGCAGCTTTACAGAATCTGAATGACCCAAGACATGAGCCAATTTTATCCCTAATCTATCCCCAGTGAGCAAGCCTGTGGTGACAGTGGCAAGGAAGAACTCCCCCAGATGACATGAGGAAGAAACCTTGAAAGGAACCAGACCCAAAAGGGAACCCGTCCTCACCTGGATAACAACAGACAACATGACTATAACATTAACAGTTTTAACATGAAGTCAGTTTCATTGATGTTATAACTCTTCATTAATGGAAACTTGAGTGCAAAACTGTTCATGACAACCACAGTCCCAAAGTTAGCAAGCCAACTGTAGTCCTCAGCCACAAAAGCATTACTGTGAGTGTCCAGAGCAATGGAATATGGCTTCAAGGAGGGGAACCACTGTCATCCTACAACTGCTTCATCAAACTATTCTAGATAGTTTTTGACCACCCTGGAGGCAAGGATATTGGAGAGCAGCTACTCATGGCCATGCAAGGAAGGAGAAATGCAGCTGAATATGCCTTAGAGTTCTGTACACTCCCAGTGGGGACTGGATGGAATGAGCCTGTGCTCAAAGTGATCTTTCATCAGGGTCTTAACCTGGAGGTGCTCACAGAGCTAGCCTGCAGAGATGACAAAGTGTCCCTGGACTCCTTCATTGACTTGGTTGGCTGATGTCTCTGTGTACTCCTCCTAAGAATTTCATTGTACTGTGTGACACTGTCTCAAGTACATATGACAAAGTTGAATTGAATTGATTCCCTTCCATGAACCTCAGATTCCATGGCACGATAAGATCACAAAAAGTTAATCATGATGCATCCACCATTGTTTGCACCTCCCTGCTTTGTCATTGCATCTATTTCAGTAGAGAGTCCTGATGTCCTAACTGCAGTGAAGGTCCCCAAAATGTACCATGACTTCTTAGAAGTCTTCAGCAAAGCTAAAGCTAGTGGTCTGCTACCTCACCAAACCTATGACTGTGCCACTGAGCTTCTTCCCAGCACCACATCCTCACGCAACGACATCTACCCTTTTCCCTAGCTGAATAGCAAACCATAGAAAACTATGTCCAGGAAGTGCTCCAGCAAGGTTACATCCACCTATCCACCTCTCCAGCATCTGCTGGATTCTCTTCATTGAGAACAAAGGAGGAGGACTTCGTCCCTGCATTGACTATCGAGGGCTCCACCAGATTATGCTGAAATACCAGTGTCCCTTCCTTCTGGTCCCTTCAACCCTGCAACAGCTCTGTTCAACTAAGGTTTATACTAAATTTGACCTATGCAGTGACTACAACCTTGTGTACATCAGAGAAGGTGAAAAATGGAACACAGCATTTAGCACTACCTCTAGCCACTTTGACGACTGTGTCACACTATGTGGACTCTCTTGCACCCCTTCAGTGTTCCAGTGTCTGATCAGATATGTCCGAAGGGAGATGCTGGGCAAATTTGACTTCACTTATTTTCAAAACATTTTAATCTACTCCCCCTCTCTAGAAACCCATGTTCAGCACGTTAAGCAAGTCTTGTCCTGCCTCCTCACCAATCAGTGTTATATAAAAGGAGAAAAGTGCAAGTTCTGTTTCCACATCTCTTTCCTGGGGTACATCATAGGCCCCAAAGGAGAGGCCATGAATAAGGCAAAGGTGGTGGAAGTTACAGATCGGCCTACACCTAAGACCAAGAAAGAACTCCAACATTTCCTAGAGTTACCAACTTTTACAGAAGGTTCATCCAGGGCTTTAGGTCCAATGCCAACCTCTCACATCCCTCCTAAAAATAGGTCTCATGTGACGAGCATGGAACAAAGCAGCCAATGAAGCTAAGCTCAAAGTGACATTCATCACAACTCCCATCCTCAAGCACCCCACCTATTAAAACCATTCATAGCTGAGGTGGACAGCTCGGAGTCTGGAGTGGAAGCTGTGTTTTCACAAAGTTTTGGAGATAAGCCCAAACTCCAATTGTTGGCCTTCTATTCCAAGAAATTTTTACCTGCAGAGCAGAACTACAATGTATGAAATGGAGAGCTGCTGGTGGTGAAGCTTACCCTGGAAGTATGGGATCCCTGGGTAGAGGGAGCAGCCTACCAGTTTGCAATATTCACAGGTCACAAAACCCTTGAGTATCAGCCAAGCACCTGAACCCATGTCAAGCCCAGTGGTACCTGTTCTTTGCAAGATTCAATTTCACACTCTTGTACTCGCCTGGTTCCAAAAATATTTAATCTGACTCTCTGTCTTGTGTCTATGCGGTTGAGGACAAGAACAGAAATGTGAACCCATACTGTCCCCCTCCTGCTTTGTATGGATGATAACCTGGGACATTGACATATCATCAGCACACCGATATACCAAGTTCCCTCTGCATGTTTGCCAAATCCATGTGCCACTGCATATTCATCAAGTCCACGTGCCACACCACTAAGGTGGGGTTTACATTAGACCGTATCAGCGGATCATCAGATTAACGTTTTTAAAACGATTAGTGTGCACACAGCAACGCCAATACACGATTCGCGTGCACACAGCAACGCCAATACATGGATACGCTCGGCTCCGCAGGCATCCTGTGCTCCAAATCACTCCGCCCTGAACAGCGAGTGCCCTCTGGAGGGTGCGCACTCTGGCCCTGCGCAGCTCACAGAGCGCGCGAGTGAAGCGCACGAGCAGTGATTTGGGACTGAGTCGCTGTGTGTGTGATCCCAGTGCATATCGGGCACTTGCACTTACCACTTGCAAGTGGAAGGATGGCAAGCCTAAAGACAATCATAACTACACAATGGGCAGTATTTGCATCAGTATTTGCAGTATTTTCATACTTTTATACTCTTTAATGAAAGGTGATACAAGGCGGAAGTCCGCGCCGTTTTTCAGCAGTCGCGTCACATGACCAACGCCAGCGAATCAGGAAGGTGGATGTCACAGTGACGTTGTCCAATGAGACGCCAGCTAGAGCTCAGCACAGCGCATCCGCGTATCTCAATGTTTACACAGCACCGGACCAGACACGATCTGGATTGAATACGTGGACCCTGGCGGATTCCCGTTTCCTGGCGTTTCCAGGCGTTTTAATGTAAATGGACAGTGCATTCGTGAAGAAAACGAGACAGATATGGTCTAATGTAAACTTGGCCTAAGAGGTGATTGATCACGTATCAATCTTGTGGCTGGGCACATAAGAGCCCAGCCACAGGTCATCCCAGCACCCAAAGAACCTACTGCCTGTTGAAAGCATTAATTATCAGTGGTCAAACATAATCATGGACATCCACAGATATATTTCCTTTTGTACTTCTTGTGCCCAGGCTAAAGTACCCCACACACTCCCAGTGTGTAACCTCATGCCTCTCCCCACTGCACATTGCCCCTAGTTCTATACTGCCATCACAGACCTACTAGAATCCAGATGTAACACTGTAATCAAGGTGGTTCTCGATCGATTCTCAAAATACCTGTGTCTTGTCCTACTGCCTGTCCTGCCCACCTCTTTTGAAACCACTGAACTTATTTCTAACCATGTGTTTCATTACTTTGGAATCCCAACCACATTGGGGTGCACAATTCACCTCAAGAGGCTGGTCAAGTTTTACGGAGAACCTGAGGGTCTCGGTCAGCCTCACACTGGGTTACCACCCACAAGGTAATGGACAGGTAGAATAATCAAGAGATTGGCTGCTTTCTGAAAACCTGCTGTTCAGAGAATCAGGATGATTGGGCACAGTCTCCCCCATAGGCTGACTATGTCCAAAACTGTCACGCCAGCATCAGAATCTACCCAAAACTCCACTTCCCAGAACACACCATAACCTACAAACATGGCCTCCATGGACTACGGTCCCCTTTGGACAATGACTGGACAATGCATCAATTATGAAGTAATGTTCAGTGTGTATTTACCTGACTTACCAAGCCTTGCATTTTTGTTTAGATATTCTGATTTTGACCTTGTCTTGCTGTATCCCACTTCTGGATTTTGCCTTTGTCTCTGTTGCTCTGTTTGCTGATTGCCTGACCTTAAGCCTGAACCCATTTCATGAATCTGTTTCACATTTTGGATCTGTTTCAGTGTTTTTTAATAAAATGTTGAAACCTGCATTTGCATCATTTCTAACTCCATCCATGATCTGTAGCCACTTATCCTGCTTTACAGGGTCACAGGCAAGCTGGAGCCTATCCCAGCTGACTATGGGCAAGAGGCGGGGTACACCCTGGACAAGTCACCAGGTCATCACAGGGCCGACACATAGACACACACAACCATTCACACTCACATTCACACCTACGGTCAATTTAGAGCCACCAATTAACCTAACCTGCATGCCTTTGGGGGAAACCAGAGCACCCAGAGGAAATCCACATGGACAGCATGCAAACTCCACACAGAAAGGCCCTTGTTGGCCACTGGGTTCGAACCCAGGACCTTCTTACTGTGAGGCAACAGTGCTAACCACTACACCTCCGTGCCGCCCAGTTCCAACTCAATCTTCTGAAAATTTTCCTAGATAACATACCCCCAAGTTCTTTACACCTTACTTAACCCAGAGTTACGAATAAGTTAGCTGGGAATATATATATATATATATATATATATATATATATATATATATATATATAATGGCATGGCATTTTGCAATTTTTAAAAGTGTACTGCAAACTTAATTGCACCGAAGGAGGACACTGTAAGGGGTGTTTTATTTATTTGCTATCCTACCAAACTGCTCAGTGTTTTGGTACTCTTTATAAATTAAAACAACCAGATCTTAATCTTTTATATATTTGCTTGTTTATTTGGTTTCCATCATGGCCAATTCCAGTTGTTCTTATATTTCTGTATTTGCCCTGTGCATATATGTCTTGTATCTGGATTATCTAGATCAAATTCAAACTTCCAGTATTCATTTTTTAGTTTTTTTTTTTGCTGAATAAGATAATCTCTATATGCTAACCTACTGCTTCGTGTTGGGAGGGATTTTGGTTGTAGTATGGAAATTCATTTACAAAAGGATTAATTCTCACATCCTATCTTCAGTAGACTTTGGGAAAAATAGCATTTGAGATGAAAATACAGAATAAAAAACACTTTAACAAAAGTTTCATCATCGTGATATCGAGTAACAAATCTAGATTGTGATTATGGATCATATTTAACTCTCATTTATTCACATTTCTGAGCCACTTCAGTTTCCTGGGTGATTCTGTAATAATCCAGATTGATGTAATGCACTTATTGTTTCATGGCTGTCAGAGATTATTTATGAAATTCTCCTCATCGTGTCATCATCACCCCACTGCTGCATTCCCGCAGGGCGTTCTGTCGGTCAACGGCGTTCGCCTGTAATTGGGTTGCTTGCTTATGGTTTTGCTTTCAATCATAATGAATAACCTTCTCCTTTCTCTTTCTCTCTCACTCTGTGTTCTTTTTTCCTCATAATTTTTAGTTATTCACATGACAGGGTGAGGAGAAAAAAAGAGAAAGAGAGAGAGACCTAGCTGTGGTTCGATGAGAGTTTGAAATGAACTCAGCCTTAGCTGTGGCCCCGAGCATGTGAATATCTTAACATAAGTGATGGGTGGCCTGAGGTGTGAACGCGAACTGAGCGCGGCCTGTGGCTGCTCCGCGCTGACAGATCATGTATTTATAGGTGTGTTGAAAGACCTCCATTGTGTCCCACATAGCCGCGGACCATGTCTGTCCTCTGTGTTGGAGGAAAGCCTCAGGGCTAGAGCTGTAACGTGATGGATGGCTCGTCCCTCCCATGTCCAAGCGAAAGAATCATCCAAGCACATCTGAAAAAAACATACGCAGGTTTGGGTGGGATCTGACCAGGTGATCTGGCCCACTTCCACATTTCAACCAGGAATGAATGAAGATGGAGGTGTGTTTACAGCATAAAGTGTGTGCATATGTGCATTTAAATGTGTGTATATGTGCAAATAGGTGTGTTCTTGCAAGACTTTGCTGCAGGTCTACAATGCAAACAAGGTAAGATCCTGTCAAAATGCGCATCCAAGTGAATGAGTAACTGTTTTGGAGCACGAGCACCACTCTGATTTTCTCGTTGCGATGAGACTTGCTCTTTCTGCGATGGATATGTGAAGATGTGCCAGGCTTTGGAATCTGTAATAAATAACTATTTTAAAATTCTCCATAACGTACCGACTCTGAAATGCCCGCGGCCACCTCGAAGTGCAGCTCCGACTGTCTCCACAATCTCATGTTCCTCTCTAACCTCAAGAGTGGAATATAAATGATGCTGTGAAAAAAAAAATGTGCATGCCAAAGAGCCCGCAGCCAACGCACTCCAGCCGCAAAAAAACAGCTCAGTGAGATGGCACTGTAACCCGAGGTAATGCTGATACATAAACAATGCAAAACCCCTGCAAAGTCAGCCATTTCTCCAACTTTACCCCCACCTTGAATTTGGAACATAGCCATGCAAGTTAGAGTTACGGGTCACCCCGGGGGTGGCTTTGCCCCGGGTCCTGTCATGCTACAACCAAATGGTGTTGAGCAAGTCCTTAGATTTTGAGGCTCACAAGCTGATTGGTGCAAACCTTCATGCATTGTTTGTGCTCCGGGGTAACTATTGGCCCCAAGATTAGAGAAAATCGCTTGTGGAGAAACTGCTTGTGTAGATCCTAGTCTAGCTTTCTGTGTGACCAAAATGTCTCATTATTTCAAATATTAACATGATATTTCTGTAATTTTAAGACATTAAGCTTCAATGTTTTGACCCTTCGCATAGTCAAAGAAGAAACGGGCTTGTTACGTATGGCAATACATCTCTGTATTTGTTTAGTGCTACAAATGTTCATTTCTCATCTCATCTCATTATCTCTCGCCGCTTTATCCTGTTCTACAGGGTCGCAGGCAAGCTGGAGCCTATCCCAGCTGACTACGGGCGAAAGGCAGGGTACACCCTGGACAAGTTGCCAGGTCATCACAGGGCTGACACTTGGGCCAAGTTTACATTAGACCATATCTGTCTCGTTTTCTTCGCGGATGCACTGTCCGTTTACATTAAAACGCCGGGAAACGGGAATCCGCCAGGGTCCACGTATTCAATCTAGATCGTGTCTGGTCCGGTGCTGTGTAAACATTGAGAATACGTGGATACACTGTGCTGAGCTCTAGCTGGCGTCGTCATTGGACAATGCCACTGTGACATCCACCTTCCTGATTCGCTGGCGTTGGTCATGTGACGCGACTGCTGAAAAACGGCGCGGACTTCCGCCTTGTATCACCTTTCATTAAAGAGTATAAAAGTATGAAAATACTGCAAATACTGATGCAAATACTGCCCATTGTGTAGTTATGATCGTCTTTAGGCTTGCCATCCTTCCACTTGCAAGTGGTAAGTGATCTGCACTGGGATCACACACACAGCGGCTCAGTCCCGAATCACTGCTCGTGCACTTCACTCGCGCGCTCTGTGAGCTGCGCAGGGCCAGAGTGCGCACCCTCCAGTGGCCACTCGCTGTTCAGGGCGGAGTGATTTGGAGCGCAGGATGCCTGCGGAGCCGAGCGTATCCATGTATTGGTGTTGCTATGTGCACGCGAATCGTGTATTGGTGTTGCTGTGTGCACACTAATCGTTTTAAAAACGTTAATCTGATGATCCGCTGATACGAACTAATGTAAACCCCACCATAGACACAGACAACCATTCACACCCACATTCACACCTACGGTCAATTTAGAGTCACCAGTTAACCTAACCTGCATGTCTTTGGACTGGGGGGGAAACCGGAGCACCCGGAGGAAACCCACGCGGACACGGGGAGAACATGCAAACTCCGCACAGAAAGGCCCTCGCTGGCCGCTGGGCTTGAACCCGGACCTTCTTGCTGTGAGGCGACAGCGCTAACCACTACACCACCATGCCGCCCATGTTCATTTCAGTATTCATATTCAGATATAAAACAAAAGTAGCTATGGACTATACCTGAGGTGGAGTGGCCCATTGGAAACATTGGACAACACTGAAAAAATGCTCAAAAAAAATAATTTTTCACGTCATTTGCAGAACATAACTTTATTTTACTCCTGAGCCAGACACTCTGTGGAAATTTCTAGCAAGCTTTCTATCTTCTATTAAATGTGACTCAGTAAGCAATGGGTCTTTTCCAACACCAAAAGTTTTGGGACAAGTTTCAAGTCTTTTTGGACTTGAAACTAGTACCCTCTATATATACTCACTGGCCACTTTATTAGGATCACCCATCCACCTGCTGTTTGATGCAGTTCTCTAATCAACCGATCCCTTGATGCATAAAATCATGCAGATACAAATCAAGGGCTTCAGTTAATGTTCAAACATCAGAACGGGAAAAACTGATCTGTGTGATTTTTACTGTGGCATGAGTGTTGGTTTGAGCCAGATGGACTGGTGTGAGTATTTCAGAAACTGCTGATCTCCTGGGGTTTTCATATACAGTAGTCTCTAGAGGCTACAAAGAATGGTGCAAAAAACAAAAACCCGAGTGAGCAACAGTTCTGTGGATGGAAACAAACGCCTTGTTGATAAGGGGGGTCAGAGGAAAATGGACAGATTGGTTCGAGCTGCCAATAAGGAACTTGTATAGTAACTCATATAATCACTCTTTACAACCGTGGTGAGCAAAAAAGCATCTCAGCATGCAACAGTAGAAGACCACATTGGGTTCCATGGAATCTTAGAATCAAGAACAAGTTCTGATTAAAATGGACGGTGAATGTATCTGTGTACATTTTTCTATTTATAATGAATTCATCCATTTATCTTCAATGACACTTTTATCCTGGTCAAGGTTGTGGTGGGTTCATAGCCGGTCTCAGGAACACTGCAAAGCAGGGGGGAAAAACCCACCCACATTTACAGGCAATTTAGCATGGCAAATCTACCTATCAGCATGTTTTTTTGGGACATGTAAGGAAACCTGAGAACCTGAAAGAACACCACAGGCTTCCTGGATTCTAAAATCCCCTCTATTATCCATAATAATAAATAATAATAATAATTCTGGGCGGCACGGTGGTGTAGTGGTTAGCGCTGTTGCCTCACAGCAAGAAGGTCCGGGTTCGAGCCCCGTGGCTGGCGAGGGCCTTTCTGTGCGGAGTTTGCATGTTCTCCCCGTGTCCGCGTGGGTTTCCTCCGGGTGCTCCGGTTTCCCCCACAGTCCAAAGACATGCAGGTTAGGTTAACTGGTGACTCTAAATTGACCGTAGGTGTGAATGTGAGTGTGAATGGTTGTCTGTGTCTATGTGTCAGCCCTATGATGACCTGGTGACTTGTCCAGGGTGTACCCCGCCTTTCGCCCGTAGTCAGCTGGGATAGGCTCCAGCTTGCCTGCGACCCTGTAGAACAGGATAAAGCGGCTACAGATAATGAGATGAGATAATAATTCTAATATCTTGATTTATCTACAGTGTCTTACAAAAGTATTCATCCCCCTTGGTGTTTGTCCTGTTTTGTCGCATGACAAGCTGGAATTAAAATGGATTTTTGGGGGATTAGCACCATTTTGATTTACACAACATGCCTACAACTTTAAAGGTACAAATTGTTTGTTTTTCTATTGTGACACAAACAATAATTAAGATGAAAAAACAGAACTCTGGAGTGTGCATAGGTAGTCACCCCCCCAAAGTCAATACTTTGTAGAGCCACCTTTTGCTGTAATTACAGCTGTAAGTTTCTTGGGGTATGTCTCTATTAGTTTAGCACATCTAACCACTGGGAATTTTGCCCATTCCTCAAGACAAAACTGCTCCGTCTCCTTCAAGTTAGATGGGCTGCATTGGTATACAGCAATCTTCAAGTTATGCTACAGATTTTCAATTGGATTGAGGTCTGGGCTTTGATTAGGCCATTCCAAGACATTTAAATGTTTCCCTTTAAACCACTCGAGTGTAGCTTTAGCAGTATGTTTAGGGTCATTATCCTGTTGGAATGTGAACCTTTGCCCCAGTCTCAAACCTCTGGCTGACTCAAACAGGTTTTCCTCCAGAATTGCCCTGTATTTAGTGCCATCCATCCTTCCTTCAATCTTGACCAGCTTTCTTGTCCCTGCAGATGAAAAACATCCCCACAGCATGATGCTGCCACCACCATGCTTCACTGTAGGAATGGTGTTCTCAGGGTGATGGGAAGTGTTGGGTTTGTGCCATACATGGAATTTCCCATGATGGCCAAAAAGTTCAGTTTTAGTCTCATCTGACCAGAGAATCTTCCATGTGTTTGAGGAGTCTGCCACATGCTGTTGGGCAAACTCCAAACATGTTTTCTTTCTTTTAGCAATGGCTTTTTTCTGGCTACTCTTCCATAAAGCCCCACTCTGTGGAGTGTACGGCTTAAAATGGTCCTGTGGACAGATACTCCCATCTCTGCTGTGGATCTGTGGACAAAACAGGACAAACACCAAGAGGGATCAATAGTTTTGCAAGACACTTTACATGACCCTTTGGAACTACTGAGTTATATGGCAGTGTACTGTTGATTGCCCATAGTACAGGACTGACTTAATTTATTTGTAGATTTCACATCATTGGTGGTCCAGAGATTAATCAGAGACACTAATCATTCATCAAGATTATCCTGGAATCCTGATGCAATCCCGGTGCATGGGACATTCAGTAAAGCCATTTGCTGATTATCTGTTAGGATAACAATCCCTTTGTAATGTTTAACATTTCACCAATAGCATAACCATAGCATTTGCAGATCTCATATCATGTAAGGACTCGCGTCCTTAGAACAGTATTAATAAATTAATCTAGAATTTCAAAGGACACCTTGTCTTTTAGTGTCCCCTCGAGAAGCTCAAGAAATAGACACATGACTGCCACTCCAGTAGGATTGATTCTGACTTTGCACTCATCTCAAGGAAAATCAGCAGGATCTTAATGCATCAGCTGGGACTTTCCAATGCTGTCCAGCACTATATTCATCATCAGGGCAATTAATGTTTGAGACATGATCCGTTAATCTAATTTGCAGGGTTAAAAATGAGTTATTGTCCTGATATCAGCCGGATTTAGTTAAATAGTTCAACAAATCATTGTCTGACTTGTAGTGCTCCAGGGCATTTGATGATCCAGTGATGTATTCATCAAACAAATGAATGGGATGCCCTTGCCCCTGACATGCACCACTAATGAGTGGCTATATGGCCTTTCATCTGTGAGGAATAAAACAACGATCATAAGTACTCAGAGCAGCACATTTATGAGTGTTTGATTCCTCTTATGGATAAGTTAGGCGCTTGAACCCTAGAGCTGTTGGCTGTGTCCATTTCATCTTTTCATAAGGCTAAGTGGTCCTTGTGGAGTCCCCTCCACAGTGGCAGTTGGACCACTCCCAGTGCCATGCCACTGGAACACTGGGGGAACCAAAGGTTCCCCCCCCCCCCCCCCCCCCGAGACACCATCTCAAGGAAGATTGTCAACAAAGACTAAAGAGCCCTTCTCCTCCATGAGACATGGTTATCCCCACCGGACACCAACCCGGTATTTCTAGACCACAGGGTCTCATCTCATCTCTCATCTCATTATCTCTAGCCGCTTTATCCTGTTCTACAGGGTCGCAGGCAAGCTGGAGTCTATCCCAGCTGACTACGGGCGAAAGGCGGGGTTCACCCTGGACAAGTCGCCAGGTCATCACAGGGCTGACACATAGACACAGACAACCATTCACATTCACACCTACGGTCAATTTAGAGTCACCAGTTAACCTAACCTGCATGTCTTTGGACTGTGGGGGAAACCGGAGCACCCAGAGGAAACCCACGCTGACACGGGGAGAACATGCAAACTCCACACAGAAAGGCCCTCGCCGGCCACGGGGCTCGAACCCGGACCTTCTTGCTGTGAGGCGACAGTTTTAACCACTACACCACCGTGCCGCCTAGACCACAGGGTAAGTAGGGTAAAATTGGACTACTCTTTGTCTGGCCTGGCTTGAGTGGCCCTGCCAGGAGTGACAGATCCCACCAGCATAGCTCTCAGCATCATCAAGACACCCAAGGCCCTCCAGCACAACAAGGTGGTAGTCCGTGGAGGACCATTGGACCACTTTCCCAAGCAATTTCCCAATTATTAGGTTCCTGTGGTGGAAATCGTGAAGGTAAAGTTACAGCTTTGACCTCTGACTGCTACCAAGAGCTGAGACTGGAGAGTCCTTCTGTAAATGTTACCAAGTCTGTATTTTTATTGGTTGTGTATTACCTTGCTGTCACTACCATCAGAGCAGCTATTGTAGAAAATGAATCAACACCTTATGACCAATCAGAATTGAGAATTCAACAGCAGTGTGGTAAAAAAAGAAGAAGAAACTTCACTTCCTACTTCCTCTAAGTGAGACTGTGACTGAAATCAAGCTGCTGAGGCACAATCACTTTTTGTGAAGGAAACAGGAAAGAGAAGAGAAATGAGGTAAAGAATTGGATTTTCCAAGTACTACAACAACAACAACAACCCTGGATAGATACAGTTTGAAGATGTGTGAGGAAAATTATCCCGAAATCATGGTGTGATGATCAAATGATAATAGAACAGATATTAGAGGAGAATTAGGGAAAAGTTGTTTGCTAATTATCTCTTGGCACATAGTCCACCTCCTGGGGGGTTTCACATTTTACCAAATGGCAGTGCTTAGCAAAAATGTCCAATTAGCCACGTTCTACCAGTTAACACACACACAAACACACTTATTTAAAGAAATTTCACTGGCTATGCAAGAACTTGGCTTTAATAAGTGACCAGTGAGTGAACTGCACCACCTACATCAAATGGTAAATTTTAATGACAGGGTAATTCCTAGAGAAAGCATTTGACTGTCAAAATAACAATTATATTTGTTTTAGGACATATTTCTGGTAAATTGACTACAACACAAATGCATTAGAATCCTAAATTCTATCAACTTGGAGATAAAAATCAATACACTCACTGGTCATTGTAATAGGAACACCTGTACCCCATCAATCACATGGCAGCAGCACAATGTAGTGTTGTAGTCAAGACCACCTAAACCGAGACCAAGACCAGAGTGTATCGAGACCAAAACAAGACCATGCCTTTCAGGGGCTGAGATCAAGACAAGACCAAAGCAGGACGAGACCGAGTCAAGACCAGTATGTGTGAAGGGGGTGGGAGAGGGTTGACAGCTGTTAACAGGAAGAAAGATTTCAAATTCTCAATGATTCACATTATTGGTTGCATTTGAAGCAAGAAGTTTTACATCCAATCACATTAATGATGTTAACAAATAAATCAGACAATGCACAGGCAATTTAGTGAAATCCCTGCAGTTGTGGTCTTGACTGGTCTTGAAAAAAAATCCTGAGACTCTATATCTGAGACTGAGGCTACATCCACACGACAACGGCAACGAGATGTTATTAAAAAAATATCGCGTCCACATGGGCAACGGATCAGTAAAATATCAGGTACATATGGCAACGCAACGCTTGCTGAAAACGATGCAATACACATGCCACACCTCTAGGTGCGCTGTAAGACGGTCCCTTCGGAGACACCAGAACAATAGAAGTAGTAAGGACGTATGCACATAAACTATTATGCGCGAGACTTCATATTAGCCACAAAGTCAGAAAAATCTGTTTGTAAAATTACATTATAATGACCAAATACAATGAAAAGTATTTTTCCAGTCTCACCTGTGAAAGGTAATCCCATGTAATCTCGTTTGGACGGCAAACCTGTTGGTACAGTTAAACGCAGCACATGAATGAGGCATCTTTATTCTCCGCTTTGACCCATCCAATATGGCGGCAAGGATGATGTATGATTCTACGCGGAAGGCGGCGTCTTTTAATGGTCCGGAATAAATTGAATGCTACACGTTGATGGATTAATTTGCTCTTCTACGCCCTTTTTGAGGAATGTATTGTAGGACTTAACATCTGAAGAGGTGAGATCGCTCCTTTTTTCCCCTATTTTTGCTGGCGGGATTGACTCTGCCCTAAGAGCTATTCTCTCTCTCTCTCTTTGCACCATTACACAATAAATATTCACAGTAAAAATATTTTGTAAGCGCGTTTCATGAACCAAGTTATAGGATTTGTTGACAACTCGCATCGAGTTCGTTACACTTCTACCCGGCGTGAAGCACATGTGGTTGTGACATCATCATAAACAAATCCGTTCTACTCATCCAGACGACTTCACAACGGCACCGTTGCCAGATCTTTCCACTCTGGAACCCGTTCTCAAAAGATTTCGTTTTGGGGCACCCAAAACGCCGGTGCCGTGTGGATGCCAGGCCGAAACAATAAACAATTTTATCAGATTCACCTGAATCCGTTGCCGTGTGGACAGGGCCTGAGACAAGATCAAGTAAAAATGCGGTCGATTCCAAGATGGGACTGAAACCTTCAAAAGGTGGTCTTGAAATAAAGACCGGTGTCAAGTACTACAACACAAGCACAATGCATAACATCATGTAGCTACAGGTCAAGAGCTTCAGTTATGTTCATATCAAATCAAGCATGAGAATGAGGGAAAAATTCTCAGTGGTCTCAGTGACTTTGACTGTTGTACCACCGTTGGTGTCTGATTTGAGTGGTGTGAGCATTTCAGAATCTCCTGGGATTTTCACATACAACAGACTGGTACGAAAAACAAACAAAAAATCCAAGGTTGTGTTCACAAAAGCTAACATGAAACCAAAACCATCAACTGTATTTTCTACTGTACCAGCGAACTGGCAGGCTTAGTTAACTGCCTAGTTAAGATTTATTATTATTACTAATAAAAATTAGATGTACAATATTTTCTCAGGAGGTACGGTGGTGTAGTAGTTAACACTGTCACCTCACAGCAAGAAGGTTCTGGGTTCGAGCCCAGTGGCCGATGGGGGCCTCTCTGTGTGGAGTTTGCATGTTCTCCCTGTGTCTGCGTGGGTTTCCTCCAGGTGCTTCGGTTTCCCCTACAGTCCAAAGACATGCAGGTTAGGTTAATTGATGGCTCTAAGTCGACTGTGAATGGGTGTTAGTCTCTGTGTCAGCCCTGTGATGATCTGGCGACTTGTCCAGGGTGTACCCCGCCTTTCGCCCGTAGTCAGCTGGGATAGGCTCCAGCTTGCCCGCGACCCTGCACAGCATAAGCGGCTACAGATGGATGGACACTTTCTCAGAGACTGGAGTCAGGCTTTAGAGCCAGAAAATCACAAGGAGGACAGAACATCAGCCAAGATTAAAGTTTTCATCAGTTGGTTGGCTCATGAAATGGTTCTGAATGTCATTTAGCAGTTTTAATTTTAAAGTTTGTTAAAATATATAAATAAACAACTGGTGACAGTGTGGATGTGGATTATGGGTAATATGAGATAAACCACGCCACACCATCCAGAGGAAAAGAGTTAAGGGTCTTGTTTAAGGGCCCAACTGTGGCTCTCAGGCAGATTTTGTGTGTGTGTGTGTTGTGGTTATTAAATCTAGGCCATGTTTTATATTTGCTGATGTGCACTTATGAACTGTGATGCGTCTCAGACAAAAAGCTTAGATATTTGTCTCTGGAAAAAAGCAAATACTTGCTAAATATGAGTTGAAGTCTAGTGTCAATACACTACAGCCTTCAAATCCCCCCAAAAAGGTACATATTCTTCCGGAAGTGTCTCAAGTTTAAAGCCTTTGTACTGTATTTTATTTTTATCCAATGTCGAGTCCTGAAATAAAACTCAATACACACAACGCTGAAGCTAAACATCAGTTTAAATGTCCAAATCAGCTGAAAAAAACACTATAGATATGTGAATTGTGTCCCAACTCCATCCATCTGCAGCAGCAGCTCGTGTTTTCTTCTCAGCAAAGTCAAGTGTTGAGCTGAAATGGAGACAAATTGAAACTAACATCAAGTAGGTGTGAGACAGAGGCGATTCTGCCAGACGTGACGCCTCCAGGCGCTGTTTTGCTTTGGATCGACCAAGCTGGAGTTAGACATCTGAGAGCATCTGACAGGGCTTGCATGTATCAGTCCTCATTCATCACTGCGTATAGGAACATTGTGTTCTCTGACCAGTCTGCTCTTAAATACGAGGAGAACGGAGTGAAAAACCTTTACTAGCCAACATCAACAATTACAGAAGAGCAAGTGTAGATGAATACCTGAAGAGAGTCTGTTCAGTAAAAATCTACGACCAAATAATGCATTTATTTTAGATGTTATTAATAATAATCATATTTCTTCAACATGACTATATTATCTTTTAATAATGGTACCAATGGCTTGGGAGAGAAGACTTTGTGGCCATGTGATTGGTTTTTTATTAATTGCTCAGTGGATGAGTAGATTCAATAGGCTTGTAAGGTCAAGTTTTATGGCAACTAAGCTGTTCCAACAATTCAGTTCAAGCTACTTCCTTTGGGATTTAAAATCTTTATAGACTTACAGTATGTTTGCTTTTTATAAAAGATTCCTTCTAAGTTTGTCTCATCTCATCTCATCTCGTTATCTCTAGCCGCTTTATCCTTCTACAGGGTCGCAGGCAAGCTGGAGCCTATCCCAGCTGACTACGGGCGAAAGGCGGGGTACACCCTGGACAAGTCGCCAGGTCATCACAGGGCTGACACATAGACACAGACAACCATTCACACTCACAATCACACCTACGGTCAATTTAGAGTCACCAGTTAACCTAACCTGCATGTCTTTGGACTGTGGGGGGAAACCGGAGCACCCGGAGGAAACCCACGCGGACACGGGGAGAACATGCAAACTCCACACAGAAAGGCCCTCGCCGGCCACGGGGCTCGAACCCAGGACCTTCTTGCTGTGAGGCGATAGCGCTAACCACTACACCACCGTGCCGCCCTCTTCTAAGTTTGTTCTTAAGAAAATTTCTCAGCATTTGCTTACAAATTACATATACAATGACTATCATTGAATATACTGCATGCACAGAGTATCGGCGTCTAGGGTGACGTATCTACACATCGGACATATGAACACCCCGAGCATACGGTATGGTGTTGCTTTAAAAACAACGTCGGGTGAACTGAGTGTTGAGGTGCTTTTGTTACCTGTGCACATTTCTACCACTCCTTAAACACAAGCAAAGTTGTTGAGCATCATAGGGTATGAGCATGTAATCACTTCCATCAAATAATTCATGTTTAAGGGAAGTAGCAGCCTCTGTTTATAGGGTATACCGTGTTTGTATCCTTTCACTGAGCCGGCTTTTTGGGTGGAAAAAAGTCTGACATGGAAAACTGCACTCGCACATGGAGAGAGAGAGAGAGGGGTAATGAGGAAGAGAGGAGTGGACAGAGAGGCTTGTGTAAGCAACATGTTGGTGGATCAGAAATATGTTGGAGGAGAAAGTGAAGAGAAGTTGGAAACAATTTGATGCAAAAAGGAATGCAGACCTTCAGTGCCTTTGATGCCTTCAGTGCCAGAGATATTTTAATTTTCGCTGGTCTCAGAAAGAAGAATGTCATTGTTGATAACATCACACCCCTGTCCTGCCATGCCGGCTGTCCCTTTTACACAGACATCAACTCCAGCTCTGTTACTACCAATCATTCCAGCTCACAGGTGGGACAACACAGACCCCCCTGTTCTGCATTTGGATGTTTTATAGAAGATGCAAGACGGAATAAAGATGTACAGTAAGATGACCAATTTGACCTGTCTGTGTTAAAGGCGCTACTGTTTCCAGTGACTCACACACATAAAAATGGCTCAAAATGCAACAAAGGAAAAAAATTCAGTGAGTCTGAAATTGCTGTTGTTTTAACAGAGCTTTCAGTAGCAAAAAAAAAAAAAAAAGACAGGAAATTGGTACTTTTGTATTTTAATGACATTTTCATGTCAAATTGTATAAAATTGTATAAATATCTCATCTAATCTCATCTCATTATCTCTAGCCGCTTTATCCTGTTCTACAGGGTCACAGGCAAGCTGGAGCCTATCCCAGCTGACTACGGGCGAAAGGCGGGGTACACCCTGGACAAGTTGCCAGGTCATCGCAGGGCTGACACATAGACACAGACAACCATTCACACTCACATTCACACCTACGGTCAATTTAGAGTCACCAGTTAACCTAACCTGCATGTCTTTGGACTGTGGGGGAAACCGGAGCACCCGGAGGAAACCCACGCGGACACAGGGAGAACATACAAACTCTGCACAGAAAGGCCCTCGCTGGCCACGGGGCTCGAACCCGGACCTTCTTGCTGTGAGGCGACAGCGCTAACCACTACACCACCGTGCTGCCCATTGTATAAATATGAAACTTTAAAAAAAAAAAGCAACAACATACAACCATTCTAAGATCACATTCATGTGTAGAAATGTTTTATCAATGAAGCCCATGGTTTAAACCACAATGCCTTCTGGGTAAGTTCTTCCAAAGTATACAGTCATGTTACTAATACCTTGTTTTTTAACTAGCTACCACAGTAACATAATGAAGCTCCATAAATAGTCAGATTTAGCTACATCAAGCCCAATTTGGATGTTACAAAAATGTAGATTTCATATTGTACTGCTCCTACTGACATTTCCTGTTATATCTGGCCTTGTTTTTTGAAAAGGATCAGGATCAAATCTCAGTGCCTTCTGGATAAATTCTGTTCCAGTCTCCAGCCATATCGACTTGATCCCCCAGACTTTTCAAGGATAAGAAATTTCACTTGAGCTAATAAACTATTGAAATGGCTCCTGAGATGAAGACAGGTATTCCCCTGAGGGAAAATGTCGGAAGGGGAAGTCGATTAGACCACATTACTGTTCTGCAGTAATATAAGGGTTTTAAAAGCCTTCTTTGGAACACTATACCTTTATTTTTACCACCACCTAGTAAACAATATCTATCCATGCTTTGTTGTTTATGTGAAATGAAGCAGAATAATCTCTTACCTCATGTCCACGTGTCTTATATCCTGGTGGGACATGGTTGTCCCACCTCTCTCTACACAGCAGCTCCAGAAATAAAAGTTCTGTTAATGGACCTGTGAGACTCCATCAGCTGAGCCTGAAGCTTGTGCAGAAATGGTGGCTGCTGTGAGGAATCAGGGCTTGGGGCAAGGGCACTTTGAAATAGAGCTTAATACCTCACTGGCACACCAGGACATGCTGGTAGAAGGAATGGAACAAAAAATGTTCGAAGGTCAACAAACAGTTTGTAGGTGTTTGTATTTTGTGTTTTATCAAGAAATAATGCAATTTTGTCAAATTATATTTTGCAAACTAAAAATTCTTATTCAGATCCAGAGACTTTCTTTGGTTGAACGCTGGCTGTGGGGCAGAAATGGACACCCTGGATGGGACACCAGTATGTCATGCACATACATTCACATCAAGGGACAATTTAACGTCAACCTACTAGATTGTTTTTGGGTTGTACAAGGCAACTGGAGAACTCAAGGAAACATTACATTTGGCAGACAGACCAACTTACATTTATCTCATTGAGACAACAGAGTAGTCTGTCAACAAACACCTACAAACTGTTTGTTGACAGTCTTGCTCAAAGGTTCAGCAGTGGCAGCACTGGGATTTAAACTCATGACCTTCCAAACAGTAGTCCAATGTCTTAACCACTGAGCTACCACTGCCCAACAGGGATGTGAGGAGAACTTATGAAACTCCACATAGCAACCTGAGATCAAGATCAAACCAGAGACCCTCAAGCTATAAAACATTTACCGAAAATAAATGATGATAAATAGACAGAGTTTCTGGACAAGCTAGGACATTTGGACAAATGTGTCAATCAAATGAAAACGTTGCCTTAAAAAAGGGCTAAATCCAGAACACTTCAGTTGTTGGATGTGTCCCTCTGGAGAAAACTATAGCAAAGTGTTTCTCTATTACACTGTACAAGGTTTCATGGAGAACATCTTGAGGAAGTTAAAGGGGCTATGTGTAAGAATTGGTCACCTGGCAAATTTATACTCAACACTCTTCAAAAATAGGGGGCAGTATATCACTAGACTGTGAGTTGGCCGAGTGGTTAGCATGTCTGCCTCTTGACTGGGAGATTGCAAGTTCTATTTGTGGTCAGGTCATACCAAGGACCATCATAAAAATGGTACCTACTGTCATCTGGTGAGGCGTGCTGCAATACAGATGTGAGTAGGGAGTCAAACTCTCATGGTTACCAGAGGACCAGCCCCCCCACTGTAACCCTTGCTGTATGAGAGACCAAGGGTTATAGAAATGGAGATTGGCATCACCCATTGCGTCTTAAGGGCCTGGTTAGTACGAGGACAGAAGACTACCTGGGAAGACCAGGTCCTGGTATGGGAGGGGCTTTGATATCACCAGAAAGTTGGGGTGTCCGCCCCTTTGGTAGGAAATAAGGAAATTGATCCACTATTGAATTCATACAATCTAACTTTACAATGATCAGTTATTCATCGTAATAATCACTGCCAAACCCAATCTGGGCTTGAGGCGAACCATGGTTGGTTGACTTGGCCAGAATTGCAGCAGTAGGGTGGCCGGTTCCTTTCTGTGCACTCACACCAATGGACAATTTAGAGTAGCCAGTTAACCTAACTGCTTGTCTTTGGGGGAAACCACAGCACCCAGAGGAAACCCATGCAATCACAGGGAGAGCTGCAGACTCCACACAGAAAGGCCCTCGTCAGCCCCTGGGCTCGAACCCAGGACCTTCGTTCTGTGAGGTGACAGTGCTAACCACTACACCACCATGCCACCCCTGCAACAAAGCATTCTTGAATAATCTGGTTTTGAATTCATAGCAAATAAAAAACAAACAAACAATGACATTTATTTCCCATAGGGTCTGTTTAGTTTGTCCAAATACTGTTGCTTGGCATTGAGATTCTTGTTAAGATCCCTTTTCTTTGTCTTTTCCCTTTTCCAAAACTTGAACATATCTGACACAAAATGATAATTGCAAATCCATGTTTCGGTGTCTGGATTCCAGGTGTTTCTGTGAACTGCAGCAATACCGCTTATCTTTTCTTTCAAGGCTCTGACTGCAAAGTTGAATTCTGTGGAAAATGTTCTATTTCTATTGCTGTTGGATTTTTGAGATGTTTTGCTGCTGCACACACACACTGTGTATCCTATGTGTAAATGTTTTGCTGAGATGAAAAGCGTCCCACATTTTATAATTCTGGAGATTGCCGAAGCAAGTGAGCAACAATATCACATGACCACCGTGGGGCGTGTTTGACGTATTTTTAAACAAAACAATTTGCTATGGGCGGCATGGTGGTGTAGTGGTTAGCGCTGTCGCCTCACAGCAAGAAGGTCCGGGTTCGAGCCCCGTGGCCGGCGAGGGCCTTTCTGTGCGGAGTTTGCATGTTCTCCCCGTGTCCGCGTGGGTTTCCTCCGGGTGCTCCGGTTTCCCCCACAGTCCAAAGACATGCAGGATAGGTTAACTGGTGACTCTAAATTGACCGTAGGTGTGAATGTGGGTGTGAATGGTTGTCTGTGTCTATGTGTCAGCCCTGTGATGACCTGGTGACTTGTCCAGGGTGTACCCCGCCTTTCGCCCGTAGTCAGCTGGGATAGGCTCCAGCTTGCCTGCGACCCTGTAGAAGGATAAAGCGGCTAGAGATAATGAGATGAGATGAGACAATTTGCTATGGGCAAACATGGTGGACTCCCCTCTCCTGCCAGCTAAAATCCAGCAGAAAAGAAACTATGAAAGTGAATCAGCTAGAAAGCACACCAGAAAAGTAATGGAAATCAAAGGTTGTCTGTAAGAATATTTGTGAAGGGAAAGACTGACCGCTGGAATTGACTGAAGGGTGAAACGGGCACGAAATCTGATTAATAATTTGCAGTGCTTGTCTTGGATTGGTAAGTCTGAGCATAGAGTTACACATCTAAAATTTTGAGAAAGAAACGATCACACAAAAGCAGTAACAGAGAAAAGATACATTCATGTTTTGTTTCACAGATCTATTCACGAATGTCAACCACAAATTACAGTCGTGCTTGAAAGTTTGTGAACCCTTTAGAATTTTCTATATTTCTGCATAAATATGACCTAAAACAACATCAGATTTTCACTCAAGTCCTCATCTCATCTCATTATCTCTAGCTGATTTATCCTGTTGCATGCAAGCTGGAGCCTATCCCAGCTAACTATGGGCAAAAGGCGGGGTACACCCTGGACAAGTTGCCAGGTCATCACAGGGCTGACACATAGAAACCCATTCACACTCACGGTCAATTTAGAGTCACCAGTTAACCTAACCTGCATGTCTTTGGACTGTGGGGAAACCAGAGCACCCAGAGGAAACCCACGTGGACACAGGGAGAACATGCAAACTCTGCACAGAAAGGCCCTCGCCGGTCACAGGGCTTGAACCCGGACCTTCTTGCTGTGAGGCGACAGCGCTAACCACTACACCACCGTGCTGCCCCTCACTCAAGTCCTAAAAGTAGATAAAGAGAACCCAGTTAAACAAATGAGAAAAAAAATATTATACTTGGTCATTTATTTATTGAGGAAAATGATCCAATATTACATATCTGTGAGTGGCAAAAGTATGTGAACCTTTGCTTTCAGTATCTGGTGTGACCCCCTTGTGCAGCAATAACTGCAACTAAACATTTCCGGTAACTGCTGATCGGTCCTGCACACCGGCTTGGAGGAATTTTAACCCATTCTTCTGTACAGAACAGCTTCAGATCTGGGATGTTGGTGGGTTTCCTCACATGAACTGCTCGCTTCAGGTCCTTCCACAACATTTCGATTGGATTAAGGTCAGGACTTTGACTTGGCCACTCCAAAACATTCACTTTATTCTTCTTTAACCATTCTTTGGTAGAATGACGTGTGCTTAGGGTCATTGTCTTGCTGCATGACTCACCTTCTCTTGAGATTCAGTTCATGGACAGATGTCCTGACATTTTCATTTAGAATTCGCTGGTATAATTCAGAATTCATTGTTCCATCAATGATGGCAAGCCGTCCTGGACCAGATGCAGCAAAACAGTCTCAAACCATGGTACTACCACCATCATGTTTCACAGATGGGTTAAAGTTCTTATGCTGGAATGCGGTGTTTTCCTTTCTCCAAACATAACATAACGCTTCTCATTGAAACCAAAAAGTTCTATTTTGGTCTCATCCACCCACAAAACATTTTTCCAATAGCTTTCTGGCTTGTCCACATGATCTTTAGCAAAATGCAGACGAGCAGCAATGCTCTTTTTGGAGAGCAGTGGCTTTCTCCTTGCAACCCTGCCATGCACACCATTGTTGTTCAGTGTTGTCCTGATGGTGGACTCATGAACATTAACATTAGCCAATGTGAGAGAGGCCTTCAGTTGCTTAGAAGTTACCCTAGGGTCCTTTGTGACCTCGCTGACTATTACACGCCTTGCTCTTGGAGTGATCTTTGTTGGTCGACCGCTCCTGGTGAGGGTAACAATGGTCTTGAATTTCCTCCATTTGTACACAATCTGTCTGACTGTGGATTGGTGGAGTCCAAACTCTTTAGAGATGGTTTTGTAACCTTTTCCAGCCTGATAAGCATCAACAACACTTTTTCTGAGGTCCTCAGAAATCTCCTTTGTTCGTGCCATGATACACTTACTCAAACATGTGTTGTGAAGATCAGACTTTGATAGATCCCTGTTCTTTAAATAAAACAGGGTGCTCACTCACACCTGATTGTCATTTCATTGACTGAAACCACCTGACTCTAATTTCACCTTCAAATTAACTGCTAATCCTAGAGGTTCACATACTTTTGCCACTCACTCACAGATATGTAATATTGGATCATTTTCCTCAACAAATAAATGACCAAGTATAATATTTTTGTCTCATTTGTTTAACTGGGTTCTCTTTATCTACTTTTAGGACTTGTGTGAAAATCAGATGATGTTTTAGGTCATATTTTTGCAGAAATATAGAAAATTCTAAAGGGTTCACAAACTTTCAAGCACCACTGTACATCCCTGTGACTCAAAACTCTCTGAGGTCGATGCAGAGTCATGATGTTTTCCGCGTGTCCCTATCTTGGTGTGACGCAGTTCCATAGTTGTGCTAATTAATTAAAACTCCTTGCATTTGGCTGTTTCCATAGGGCCGTACTGTTTACCTCAAGAGCGAGGTAAACGGTCCCAAAACAGAGAAAAGTGACCCTCAATACATCAAAATGATCACATCTTGTCTGCATGATATTGTTCTTGTGGGACATAGGAAAATGCCATGCACAATAAAAAATAAAAAAAAAATTTCAAATGACTTTGCAGTCAGCAACTTTAACTTTCTTTAAAGACGTCTTTGATTTTTTTGTATTCTAGCTGAAAGCTAACTCTGCCAATCAGTGGATCTAACAGCACAGTGACTTCTACTTGTTCATCCCCTCATGTTGGTCTGAACACTAGAGTGACTCACTATCTCGAGATACAAAGTAGTATTACAAGAACGATGGCATGTCTCCTCTCAGAGCTAGCTGGTTAGCATGCTAACTTCAGGAGATATATCTGCAACACCATATACAGACGTCCTTGACATAATGTCAAAAAGGTAACTTCATGTTTTAAACTTAATTCTATACACAGCCCATTTAAGAATCAGAAACCATTCAAAAAAACATTGAAAGACACTGAAGAGTTTACCACCAACAATAACAACCGTTCGTCCATTTTTCAAGCTTCAATATTTAACAAATATTTAAGCTAGATGGCCTTTCGATTTCATCAAATCGGTGAAATTTAGTTCCTTCTGAAATTTGGTCATTGTGATATAGGTTTATTTCTATAATATCTCACAAAATATCAGGCCATTCTGTGGCTGGGAAGTTATTTAATTTGAGGAGATTCCAGAGCAAATACTGTGCATGAAATCACTCGCTTTGCGCAGTCAAGCAGACAGAGGAAGTCCATGTGCGCATGCACAGGTTTACCTTCTTCTTCTTTGGGGTTTTACGGCCGCTGGCATCCAGTGTGGCATTACTGCCATCTACAGGTTTACCTTGACTGCATTGACAGTTCCATCATTCTGTCGCTAAACTAACAGCTGATCACACCGAGGTGCTCGCTGACCGCCGATATTTATTAGTTTGGTCCTGCGTTTCCTTTAATTCGTATATAACATAATGTCTTTTCTTCTCGCTTTCTGTTACTGTAGTCGGTCTTTCACATTTCATTCGCACACTCACATCCTCCATTTTTCTCTCCTGTTTCAAATTTGTATCCCACAATGTCTTGCGTGAATGGGGAAAGCCCACCACGTGATGCATGATGTAGTATCTTGAATTGGGTCATGGTGAAGCAGGAAAAAATAGTGGAGAATTTAGGACCACATGGCCCTAAATTCATGAATTGTTCTATTAAAAAAAAAAACTAATAAAATTGGACGTCTGTGATTCGAATTCAGTAGCTTTCGGTCCACTAAACAAAAATAATTGGGTGTCAAGGAAAATTCTTTTTATGACCTAAACTTGAAAAATCTGAAAGGCAGTCTACCTTTAAGATTTCTTTACCTGGATATAGTACAATAAGTGCAAGACTGATGCATGAGTACGATTTTGGATGATTTATTTTAAAATTGCTTGCTACATTCTTCGTGACTCAGGAAGTCGGACGTGGCGTTCTGCCAAAATGACTTGCTCAGTTTTGACAGCTTTCAGAAGGAACCTGTATTTAATGTAATTACAAATTCAGTCAAAAAGAGGTTTGAGGCCAAAGAGAAAAAAATACTTACAAATGAAAATAGCAGATGAACATCATATCCGATCATAAATTAAGAGTAAATAAGTGGTGTTTTATCGCGATTAAAATTTGAATTTTTGATACATTTCATCTGATAATCATAGAGTAAATGTAAACATGTATGGAAAATGTATCACATGACAATCTTTAATGACTAACTTCAGAAAATGATCAGGAAGTTTATTTGAACGAAAGTACACAATCTTTGCTTGGACGATATATTATGAAACAATGACAATTAAAAAAAACAAAAAACATCCCAATGTGTTGAGATGTGTAATAAACCTTTTCATGACATTACTCCGGGGTGGACAAAAAAACCAACCAAACAAACAAAAAAAAACATCCATGGGTCAATTATATGAAATAGCAAAATATATGCATATTTTTATATATATATTGTATATAGCACTGCAAACAGAACAGGATGTCTTAACGTTTGCTTTGAATGTATGGAAATGGCAACAAGGTCCTCACTTGGACAGTCCTGATCTTCCCAAAGGTAATCACAGGTCATATACATCAAATCTTCACCAAAAAAGCTTTCCTCTTCAAGTTCACTTAAAAAACAAAAAACAAAATATTTCAAGTGTCCGAAAGAGCTCAGCAACTGCTGAAATGTCTGCTCTCTTCATGGCCCATTTTTTATTTTTATTTTTTGGAAGTCTGTGAGGCAGTTTCTAGGGTTGGGTTCTAGTCCAGCTGCTCCTGTTTTATCCTGTTAGTCTGGTGTCCTCGCTGAGATCTCCGGAGCTCTCGCCGCAGGACGTACTCACTGAACTGAGACGAGTCGACGCCGCCACCACACGAGCCCACGATCTCGAAGCCGCGTTGCTGTAATCGCTCCAGGACCTGCAACCGAACACAACATAGTGAGACAGGGAGAAAGACACATACACACCTGTATGTGGACACTGACACACTATCATATGGTTATATTTCTAAAACTTGATGATCAAATATGTGAGACTTTTCAAAAGAGCGAAGTATCTAGAACATACACCGCTCAACCAGGACATGATGACCACTCTCAGATGAAGTGAATAACATTGATTATCTCATTACAGTGGCACCTGTCAAGGGGTGGGATATATAAGGCAGCAAGAGAACAGTCAGGGCGGCATGGTGGTGTAGTGGTTAGCACTGTCGCCTCACAGCAAGAAGGTCTGGGTTCGAGCCCAGCAAGGGCCTTTCTGTGTGGAGTTTGCATGTTCTCCCCATGTCTGCGTGGGTTTCCTCTGGGTGCTCTGGTTTTCCCCACAGTCCAAAGATATGCAGGTTAGGCTAATTGGTGGCTCTAAATTGACCGTAGGTGTGAGTGTGAATGGTTGTTTGTTTCTGTGTCAGCCTTGTGATAACCTGGCAACTTGTCCAGGGTGTACCTCGCCTCTCACCCATAGTCAGCTGGGATAGGCTCCAGCTTGCCTGCGACCCTGTAGAACAGGATAAGCGGCTACAGATAATGGATGGATGGATGGATGGATGGATGGAGAACAGTCAGTTCTTGAAGTTGATGTGTTGGAAGCAGGAAAAATGGGCAAGTGTAAGGATCTGAGTGACTTTGACAAAGGCCAAATTGTGATGGTGAGATGACTAGGTCTGAGCATCTCCAAAATGGTACATCTTGTGGGGTGTTCCCAGTATGCAGTGGTTAGTACCTACCAAAAGTGGTCCACGGACCCAAAGGACAACCATGAATAGTTGTTAGTAGTTTTATTAGGTAAAGGAGTAGATCTGGAGGGTCTTCAGGCATAGTGTTTTTGTAAACTGGGATGTATGGATGCTGTCAGCTCACTCACTCACTCACTCACTCACTCACTCACTCACGTTTGTTGATGGTGTAGTAGCTGCTGCTTTATGTCCCCCTCCCTCATGCCTGTGTTACCTTCTGGCTCTTCCCTTTTAGTTATGCTGTTATAGTTAGTTTTGCCGGAGTCCCTGCTTGCACTCAGTGCAAAATGTATACTCTTCTTACTCATCAGGTGACACTGGGCATACCTAACAACCTGTGTTTTCTCTGTCTCTCTCTCTCTCCCCCCCCCACACACACACACTCTGTCTATCCCTCTGAGTTACATGTCAATCCTGACATCAAAATGCTGACCTCTTCTGCTCTTCGGACCTGCCTGATCCATCCTGATGCCCTACGTCTGTCTGGAGTCTCATCACATCACTCCTGTGGAGGACGGCCCCATATGGACAGTTGAAAGTCGCACTTGGAAGATGACTCTGGACACTTACAGTAATGCATCTATGGCTGAGGACTACATGTTAAAACTGTTATAATCACACTATCTGTTATCATCCAAATGAGGATGGGGGTTCCCTTTTGAGTCTGATTCCTCTCAAAGTTTCTAGGGTTCACAAACTTTCAAGCACCACTGTAAATAAACTAATGATTGATACGGATCTGTTAATTTGACTCACGAATCATTCGCAAACGAAACATGTCTAGTGAGAAAAGTATTGCAAAGCAGTGAATCTATTTCCTGTTTTTTTTTTTTTTTAAATTTCAAGCATCTGTCACATTTTTCCTGCTCGGAAATTAGCTCCGCCTCCACCTGGGAACAGAGATACACAGCTCCACTGCTTTTCCTTTAAAGGAAACTCATAAAGCATCTGCAGGTTGAATAGAGGTAGGGTGTGTTAAAGGCTTGTCAATGTTTTCATCATCATTGCACTTTTCCTTGTATGCAGCAGAGGGCTTTAAACTTGCAAACAACCCCTTTAATGTAAAGTGTAAGCATTCAAATGATATATATATATACACACACTGGCCACTTTATTAGGGACACCCACATATCCACCTGCTGTTTTATGTGGTTATCTAATCAGCCGATCCCTTGATGCATAAAATCATGCAGATACAAATCAAGAGCTTCATTTAAAGTGTATGTAATGCCTTATTGTAAGGCTTTAAAATGAATATACAGTACATCATTAGTAACAACCAAAATGAATTAATAAAGCAGGGGGAAAATAATATTAATTCTCTCATTATCTCTAGCCGCTTTGTCCTGTTCTACAGGGTCGCAGGCAAGCTGGAGCCTATCCCAGCTGACTACGGGCGAAAGGCGGGGTACACCCTGGACAAGTCGCCAGGTCATCACAGGGCTGACACATAGACACAGACAACCATTCACACTCACATTCACACCTACGCTCAATTTAGAGTCACCAGGTAACCTAACCTGCATGTCTTTGGACTGTGGGGGAAACCGGAGCACCCGGAGGAAACCCACGCGGACACGGGGAGAACATGCAAACTCCACACAGAAAGGCCCTCGCCGGCCATAGGGCTCGAACCCGGACCTTCTTGCTGTGAGGTGACAGCGCTAACCACTACACCACCGTGCCTCCCCATAATATTAATTATTTGTTATTTTATCATCAACCACAAAACTATCAATAAATCGCGGCTTCCGGATCCCGGAAAAAGGCAGCCTTGCCCCAGGGCTAATCTTGCATGACGTCACACATGGAACTCCGGTGATATGGGTCATTTCCGTTCATCTGACTCCGTGCTTGTTTACTCGCTGAGATTGAATATTGTTGTAGGAATCTTACAAAAATAACGATGTGAAAGTGCCGAGTTGCATTTGGATGTTCACATGGGAATTATTGGTGCAAAAAGAAACCCATTTATTTAATAAATAACATTTGATCTGACATTTGGACAGTTCGTCGATTCCCCGATTATCTCACACACACACACACACACACACACACAGTGCACCAGATGCAGGATGATGAGCAACATTTACACACTTGCGACATCCGATCTTATCATATTTGACGCACTTTATCAGGAAGAAAAATGTGCACGCAATCATCATCATTAATTATTAACTGAAACATGTTAAATGCTCTCAGACTGCAATATTGTAAGACTCGATTTGTTTTTAGTTTTGTTCAGGAAGACATGATGAAAGGTAACCACTGCGTTCTGCACCTCTCCCTCTCTATCTATCCATCTCTCCATCTTGCACGCGCTACAGAGGAAGACTGTCGTGAACGGGCAGTTTCTTGTCTTGGGGGCTCGAAAAGATAACCGTTTACTCCAGAATATCCTTAATAATCTTCTGCCCCTTCATCCGACGTATAAGAATCCCAATCACTTTCTGAATTCTCTCCAAAACGTGATTCCGTATCGAGACTGGTCTAACCACTGCTGCGCACGGGAATGAAATTGGTACGTGGATTGTTACACGTGTGCCGTCATGCAGCCCTTCGGGATCTTCCGGTTCAGTCTCGGCAGATTCTGTGAAAATCGGCTGATCTTATTGATTTTCCATTAATTTATGGCCTTTTGGATCAGCTATGGTTCGAAAACACATGGTCAATCAACATAATGACTGTTGCTTTGCACAAGGAAAAGAGTGGGGTTTAGAGGCGTTACGTTCACTTTAATGTTCACTTCAAACATCAGGACGGGAAAAACTGTGATCTCAAAGTGAGACTTTCTTTCACTGTCACATGAAAGTGTGTTGGTTTGAGCCAGATGGACTGGTCTGAGTATTTCAGAAACTGCTGAGATTTCTCCTGGGGTTTTCACACACAGCAGTCTCTAGAGTTTACACAGAATGGTGCAAAAAACAAAAAAACATCGAGTGAGTGAGCGACAGTTCTGTGGGTGGAAACAAACGCATTGTTGATAAGAGAGGGCAGAGGAAAATGGACAGATAGAATAGATCGAGCTGTCAGGAAGGAACTCATATAATCACTCTGTACAACCGTGGTGAGCAGAAAAGTATCTTAGCGTGCAACAGCAGAACAGAAGACCACACTGGGTTCCACTCCTGCAGCCAAGAACAGGAAACTTAGAATCAACAAGAATTTCTTATTAAAGTGGCCGGTGTGTGTAAAGAAAGCAAAAGAAGAAAGAAAGCACAACTTTATTCATCACACACTTGTGAAATTTCCTCTCTGCATTTAACCCATCTGAAGCAGTGAACACACACGTGAGCAATGAGCACACCATACCTGTCAACCCTCCCGTTTTTCCCGGGAAATCCCTTATTTTGACTTATTTCCCGCTGTCTTCCCATTTTTTTATTTTCCCGAAAATATCCCGTATTTTGACATTATATAAAAGTCCCGTATTTTCACAATATAAAAAAGTCGGTAGGTCCAGAATTCATGACGCGCGTCTGACAGGAGTTTACAGCAGGAAGTCGGGCCATGAATTCACGTCCCCGCCCTCTCAGGCATCAGTAATTACAGAACTACGTCCAGAGGCGAGGCTGAACAAGTGATTAGGTCCAGTGTTGCCAGATTGGGCGGTTTCCCGCCCAAGTTGGGCGGTTTCAAGTGCATTTTGGCGGGTTTTGAACATATTTTGGGCTGGAAAACGTCAGCAGTATCTGGCAACACTGATTAGGTCTGAGGTGAAGATGGCGATGCTAATAGCTAAGAAAAACATTAGCCTCTCTTTCTTTGATGAGTTCAACAAGTGCGTGGCTGGAATGTTCCCAGACTCTTCCATCGCAAAGAAATTTTCCATGGAGAAAACGAAAGCCTCCCAAATAATCAAAGGTAAGCTACACATGTTTACATTAAGTATGCCCTGGCTAAGACCTCATAAATAGCCTAGTGTAAACTAATTGGTGTATTAACTGTTTTATCCACTCATTGTCTATTTTATTTTCTATCTGAAAATTACCCATTTTAAATCACTCTTGGTTTAATATTTTATATTACTCTTTATTACTCTTTATTACTCTTTATTACTCTATCTATCTATCTATCTATCTATCTATCTATCTATCTATCTATCTATCTATCTATCTAGTTAGTGTTCCGAGGCCATGACTATGGTAAAACCATAATAAATTGCAATGGAATTGAATTTATTGACTGGTTATATAATGACCTTTCTTATTTTAACATAAGATACGTATTTTAGCCCTTAATTTGGGAAATAACTGGTACCACTGAAAGCAAATAAAAATAAATGTATAGTTTATTCGCAAATGCACTCTATAAACCATAAGCATATTGAGTTTGGGTCTTGGCTATCACCAACATGCACCAGAGTACAGGAAATCACAAATACTAGATAGAAAATTGCCCCCCATTCAACTACACACCCACTTTTGGTGAAGGGTATGACTTTCTGAAATTTTCCCTTATTTTGAGTTAAAAATCTGGGAAATATCCCTTTTTTTCAAACCTCAAAGTTGACAGGTATGGAGCACACACACATACCCAGAGCAGTGGGCAGCCATGCTAACAGCACCCGGGGAGCAGTTGGGAGTTAGGTGCCTCGCTCAAGGGCACCTCAGCCCAAGACCGTCCCATATTAACCTAACTGCAGGCCTTTGGACTGTAAGGGAAACCGGAGCATCCGGAGAAACCCATGCAGACTCCACACAGAAAGGCCGTTGCCGGCCACTGGGTTCGAACCCCAAACTTTCTTGGTGTAAGGCGACCATGCTAACCACTACACCACCATGCCGCCCAACTGCGCAGAGCCAGAGGAACACAGCAAGTGTAGACATGAGATACAGCGCTAGGGTAGACTATGTTGATTGGTTAAAGATATTTCCTAAGAGTAATTACAAGAAAATCATAGCAAATCTATAATTTCCCTCCACATTATTAAAAAAAGAACATTAAAAATGTATTAAAACAGGCTGAGTTTATGCTTTTGTATGGGTGCTTGTGTCTTTATGTCTTGTTCATGTCCTTGTGGGTCCACAATCATCACATTCCATCAAAAGGCCTCAGGGAGTCGAGACTGTGCAGCATGGAAACACAAACTCTCAGAGCCTGAACCTCCAACCCCCCAAAGCTCCAGTCACTCCAGGCTGCCTGCAACCCCCTGCCAAAACTACAAAGGTCTCACTCCTCTGCATCACCCTCCAGACACACACACACACACACACACACACACACACACACACACCATTAGGCTCAGATACAGCATCCACTACGGGCTCACTTTAATAACCAAACAGGATTAGGGGCTGTGCCTGAGGACTACCTGGTAGCGCGTGTGTGTGTGTGTGTGTGTACATGCATACTACTACTGTTAATTTCACATCTCACTCCCTTGGTTACACATGAATGCAATATTAAAAAAAAACAACAACCCTAAAAATAATCAACATTGTGGTGGTAACAGTAACTGAAACACTGTAGTATATTTTGAGATGTGTACAATATGCAAAACCTTGCAAATTGAATACTATGGGAAAACAAAAGTAATGCCCCCCCCCCCCCCCCCCCAAAAAAAAAAAAAACCCACAACAACTTTTTTTTAAACTAACACAAATTTAAAGCCAGTGTAAAAATGTCCTCAATCCAAACAAAACCTCTCTCCAAAGCTTCTTCATACCAAAACAAGTAAATAAATAAATAAGTATAATAATAAATGCAGGGCGGCACGGTGGTGTAGTGGTTAGCGCTGTCGCCTCACAGCAAGAAGGTCCTGGGTTCGAGCCCCGGGGCCGGCGAGGGCCTTTCTGTGTGGAGTTTGCATGTTCTCCCCGTGTCCGCGTGGGTTTCCTCCGGGTGCTCCAGTTTCCCCCACAGTCCAAAGACATGCAGGTTAGGTTAACTGGTGACTCTAAATTGAATGTGAGTGTGAATGGTTGTCTGTGTCTATGTGTCAGCCCTGTGATGACCTGGCGACTTGTCCAGGGTGTACCCCGCCTTTCGCCCGTAGTCAGCTGGGATAGGCTCCAGCTTGCCTGCGACCCTTTAGAAGGATAAAGCGGCTAGAGATGATGAGATGAGATAAATGCAGTCACACACCTAACAAACTTTTACGTAACAAACTTGAAAAAATGGTTTGAAAGCCTGCATTCACAACCATAGGTCGCGTTAACCGACAATTGTTCGTCATTGACGGATTTTTTTTAGCTATGACGGAAAAATCTGAAGGCCGTCGGTCATTTTGACGGATGTTTACCGTTACCATTACCAATAACGATAATAGCCTAATAATAACAATAATAAAACATAATGAAACACACAATTGAAATGATTGGCAAGTTGTGGCAGAGTTTTCTCACATACAGTATACATAGTCTTCACTGCCGTCACACTTTCAATCTGAGCCGACGTTGCGGCAGTCTTGATGTGTAGCCACTGCGCAAGGCTGTTCCCCCCATCGCGCTCCTGACTGCGCTCTGACTTCTCTAACCACTAGCACAGTGAGATGTATTAATGTTTCCCTCCTCTGCAGAAGACACGCCATTTTTGCTAGTTGTTTTCTTGTTTTTAAAATGAAACAAATGTCGATTTATTGTATTCTTCCCCAGCAAGCTTAGGAACATCACTGCTCGAATATCTGCTAAACTATCATTTTAATGAGAGCACGGGTAGACAAACTAACATTTAAACATAACTTCGTTTTATTTAAGACCTTCCGTGTCAGCCCACTACAGGTCACCGCGGGGTGCAGCTGCACCACTGGTGCAGAAAGACCGCATGCTGCAGGATTTCCTCCCTATGAAGAGAGTACTAGCAGGGTCGGGAAATCCAACTTTCAGAGGCTCTTGCCGGCTTCTGATCACTTCCCTGGGAGAAATTTTCCCGACTTCAGAACTTTGGCTGAAGTGGCGCTGGTTATTCCAGTCTCCAGTGTCGCAGCAGAGCACGGGTTCAGCCTTCAGAATAAAATTAAAACGTCAATGAGAAGTCGTCTGTCCGAGGCAAAAACGCAAAATTTAATGACAATTGCCTCGGCAGCGGTCTCCATTGACGACTTTGATTATGCACAAGCGAGCTCCCAATTTAAATCCATGCGGGCCAGAAGGAAGGTTTGAGCTCACGCAAACAGGTCAAATTAGATTGTCACTTAAATCGTTGTAGTGGACTGTTCATATTTTAACTGCAATTGTCTTGCTACGTTGTAAAATAACATTGTTCATATGCCCGTTAAGGCACAACAGCCGCAATGTTTTTAGCGGAGGGAAAATGGGTTCACAAGTGACCGAACGTCAGAATCTCTGTTCATCTTTTTGCATCATAAATACATAAATAAATGATTAAATAATACAAGCTTGTTCTGTGAATTAATTTTTAAATGAAAATGAGTCCATGAAAACACAAGTTATTAAATATATAGCATTTACAGCCTATATACATTGTCATTTAAAAGTTAAAATAAAATGACAGATAATAATGGACAATGACGGAATTTTTACGACCCTGTCCGTCAAAATGACGGACAATGAAAAAGTCTAACGTAACCACTGTTCACAACAACAGTTTTGTAAGCTACATCTCAGCAGACAACAATCACGGCTAAATAAAGAAGGATATACACGTGTTTTAACTAACTAGCCTTAAAATCATGGTGCTAATACAGGTAGTGATGTCATTTAGCAAGAGCTTAGCAAGAGTACAGCAAACCAGCTCAAGCTAACAGCTACGGTAATGCTAGCTACAGAGACTTCCATGATTATTGTCCCCCCTTGTAAAGAAAAAGGGTGAGAAACAAATCCACCTTTTGGTGAAGCAGCTTCATCTCACAGTGAAAAAGAGAAAAAGCCACCTTTAATTGAAATAATAATTGAAATTGAGTTGAGTGGAGTGTGTGAGAACTTTTACGCTGTAATCCATGACTTCCTGATTAACTGGGGAACAAATATGAGGTGACACAGAGGCCAAATTCCCTCAACGTCAACATGGGAAAGATAAGAGAACATACAAACTAAATGAGGGAGAAGTCTGTTGACCTTCATAAGTCAGGGAATGGTTATTAAAAATAGCTACTCGCCTGAAAATGGCCATTTCTACTGTTAGGGCAATAATAAAGTGGAAACCAACTGGAACTGTTATAAACTCCCCTGGAAGAGGATCCAAGTTTATTTTGCCCCCACATACAGTGAGGAGGAGGGTAAGAGAGACAAAAAACATTCCCAAGGATCACTGTTGGTGAACTACAAGAAAAAGTAAAATCTTGGGGTTTCCATATCTCCAAACCCACCATCAGACTCCACCTCCATACCAACAGATTATTTACGTTTGCCAGAAAAAAAAGCCTTTTCTGTCAGTTAACCACAAACATAAGCGCCTGAAGTTTGTGAAACGCTACTACAACTTTGACTGGACTGTGTTCTACGGCTTTTTTTTTCAATGGAGCACTTGCATGTGATGTCACAGCCGATCCAGATTGTGACAGACGCCATCTTGTCGGTCAAACGCCATATTCCGCCTTCTACTTCTGGTTCTACTTCTGCTTCTACCTTTTCTTCTGGAAAACCCTACTATATACAATTCTACTACAACGGCTGCGGCTACAAGCTCTCCCTACCTGTGCACGTTTATGTTTTTTGTGTGTATTTTTGCGTGTTGTTCATCTGTACCGGACTTCAATATCCACTACAACCGTATGGACTTACTGGACATTGGTTTCCAGCAGAAAATGACGGTTTGTAGCGATTTCCATCGCATGCACAACATTCCGGACGAGATAGCGAGACCAGTGGGGTCTCCGTGGATTGTTATCGGAGGCAAAGCGAAGGAGGCGGCGCCGGGAGCGGAAGCAAAAGCGAGGCTGCAGGCAGAGCCGGCCTGTTGACTAAGCTCAGAAAACAGCCACTCAAATCTCCACTGCTAAGCCTCTATCTCTCCAACGCCAGATCCATGTAAACAAGATGGACGATTTGGAATTACAGCTGGAATTACCTTATTCTATTCTATAATCGGCTGGTCAGTGCAGTACTAGTAATACTTAAGTGACTTACCCATCCAATGAGGATTCTTGTTTACAAGATGCCACATCTGAGTCGCTGACAAATCCTGAATTTCTGTAAAGATAACTGTCCAGAGATTTATAAGCATGCAGTGCTTCACCACTGAACAGAGAGGGAAAGTTAATGAGGTAATTATACACGTCTGGGTATTCCGCTGGCAGTTCAAAATCCGGTCGTGAAAACTCCGTCCGGTAAGCCATAAGGGTCACTAATCTGTAGATCGTTTATTTTAGACATATATTTAGTTATCTGTTCATTAGAAAAATGAGCTGTGTAGTCCGTCGGTTGAAATTGATCCATTCTGTACATGAGTGCAGCAGTATTCAGCGGTGTTTTTGACCGACAAGATGGCGGTTGTGTACTTTCCGGTCACGTGACTGCAAGATCTCTATAAACACTTGAGGTCGGTTTGGTGTAACAAGAAGGATGACTATAATGAAAAGAACCCAATCCCAACTGTAAAATATAATGGAGGTTCTGTGATCTTTTGGAACTGTTTTTCCTCCAAAGACCCTAGAAACCTTTTTAGGGTCCATGGCATCATGGACTCCATGAAATCCCAGGACATTTTAAATGAGAATCTGGCTGCCTCTGCTAGGAAAATAAAACCAGGTCATCATTAGATCTTCCAGCAAGACAATGATCCGAAGCATATGTCCAAATCAACACAAAAATGGCTCACTGAGCACAGAATCAAGCTTCTGCCCTGGCCATCTCAGTCCCCTGACCTGATCCCCAGTGAAAACCTGTGGAAGCTGAAGAGGAGAGAGTACAAGAGAGGGCCAAGGACCCTGGATGATGTGGAGAGATTGTGTAAAGAGGAATGGTCTTAGATGCCCTGCTCTGTATCTCCAACCTTATAAAATGTTATCGGAGAAGACTCAGTGCTGTTTGAGGCATTTTCAGCAACAATGGAAATGGAAGTTTTGGTCAAAGGTCAACGATCTTGCCAAAGCTTCCATAATAATTCTACTCTTACTTCATTAAGGTCATTGCAAAAAAGTTTCCTGATTGGATAATACAGCTGGACCATGATCAAATGTTTAGTTAGTGGTCTAGGCCACACTTTTACCTGAACAGAGTTGAGATGGCAGTAGCCGTTTAATGGGAAGCGGATGACGTGTGTGGAATCGTGGTTCCAGCCAGCATTCACCGAGTTGCACATGACGTCTCCAATCTCTGGGAAGATGTCCTCAATGAGGGCTTTGTCTCCGCTCAGTGTGATGCGCTCCCCAAGGTCAGGCGCCACCCGCACCACCACACACTCACATGGACATGAGATTCGGTTGAGCTCCCGCTCGTGACGCCAACGCTCCAGTTCTACCAGCATTGGTTGCAGCTGGAAATACCGTGCCTCCTCATATAGCAGACTGAAGTCCTGCATGGACAATCAGAAAGAACATCTTAGATCAGTAAACAAAAGAGGGCTGTACATGGCTCTTATCCTGGTTGCAGCAACAAGACGTCTTGCATAGCACACACTTCCAAGTTAAGTTAGCCCAACGTACATCTCAAGGATATTCCATGCAACTAGTTTGCTAATTCAGAATCCGTCACAAGGGCAATTTGGATCACAGATGTCAACTTATCACAAGAGGGGAGCTGCGTGAAGGAAATGTGAGGTTGAAACCATGACATCGAGGTTTATGTTCAGTCATGAACTATCAAAAAAAAAAAAGTCAAAGTTCTTCCCATGCCAGGACCTGGTCATCCCGTCCCAGTACTAACCAGGCCCTTAAGGCTCATTGGGCAACACCAATCTACGCTTCTTTAGCCCTCAGCCTCTCGCCTACTATACAGCTAGGGTTACAGTGGAGGGCTAGTCCACTGGTAACCGCGAGAGTTAGTCCTGAACTACTGTATGATGGATGTAAATTCAAGCTAAGCCACAGCCTCAGTTTATTGACAGTTTCTATGGTAACCGAACACGTCAACGATGATACTACAACAAATAGATGGTTTAGGAGGGGGACCCCTGCTGGATGGATGCAATTTTGTTTTCCTCTACTTTGTCCTTCTAACTTCTATTTTGAGTTACAGTAAATGTAAACATCTGTGAAACAAATTAGTTCCTGGTATCACTTGCGTTACGTACTGTAGCAGCTTGATAAAAATTTCCTTACCCTCTTTATTCCTCTCTTAACAAAAAAAAAGATAAAGCATAATGCAGTTTCTGACCAAGAAGGCAAACTTCTGTCCTGAAGACTTAGTGTTACCCCTGATTTGTACAAATCTCTTACACTGGAGACTCCTTCCAAAAATCTCCTCATAGAAAATGCCACCATACTTATATAACTGTTATATATATCACAGCAGGGTGGTATGGTGGTGCAGTGGTTATCACTGGCACCTCATAGCAAGATGGTTCCAGGATCGAACCTCATGGCTGATGGGAGCCTTCTTTGTGTACCTCAAGGAAGTTGAATCAAATGCAACTGGACTTGGTTTTAAGTCTTTGAAGACATTTCATCTCTCATCCAAGAGGCTTCATCAGCTTGTCTGACTAGATTGGGCTAGTCTGACCAGCTGGTGTGAGTACCAGTGTTGTAGTCGAGTCACTAAACCTTGAGTCTGAGTCCAGTCTTGAGTCCCCAGTGGTCAAGTCCAAGTCATTAAAGAAAATTTTGAGTCGAATTGTAGAACAAGACTCCAACCGCACCATTTGATGGTGGCTGTTGCTGCCTTTATGTGAAACCGTCCCTGCTACTGTGTTGGACTAACGTTACTGCTTGACTGCCCCATTTTAGTTAATAGGCTACAGATAAAAAGCTTGTTCATCACTCAGCAAGTCTCTATCACTATCAACAGGGCAAATAACATGAGAGAGGGTTAACACTAGCTAGTTCATTGGTCAGCAAGCAAGCCCCGCTATAAACAGAGCAATGAACATATTGTATCACTTTCTTCTATGGGTGGAGTCTTGCCAAATGACAATTGAATTTCGAGGTTGTCCCCATTGTCTCCTCGATAGTTCTTCTACATGTGGAACACATAGCAGGGCATTTTTTTCCCACTGCACGAGAAGTCTGTATAAGCAAAGATGACAATCCTAGGGGCTTCTCTCCAGGCATTTTAGCACCGTTAACGTTAGTTTGTTCCTGAACATAATGTATTACTAGGTGAATGTGCATTCTCTTGCATAAAATTAGTATAAAAATTAATGTAGATATAAATATCTTATGCCAAATTATTATGGCATGTTATAAAAAATAAAGAAAAAATCAGAGTCCTCGTCTCCGATTTACGAGTCCGAATGCAGTTAATGCATGAGTCTGAGTCCGAGTCCAAGTCTGAGTCATTAGTGGTCAAGTCCAAGTCAAGTCATGAGTCCTTAAAGGAACAGTCCACCGTACTTCCATAATGAAATATGCTCTTATCTGAATTGAGACGAGCTGCTCCGTACCTGTCCGAGCTTTGCGCAACCTCCCAGTCAGTCAGACGCAGTCAGACGCGCTGTCACTCCTGTTAGCAATGTAGCTAGGCTCAGTATGGCCAATGGTATTTTTTGGGGCTGTAGTTAGATGCGACCAAACTCTTCCGCGTTTTTCCTGTTTACATAGGTTTATATGACCAGTGATATGAAACAAGTTCAGTTACACAAATTGAAACGTAGCGATTTTCTATGCTATGGAAAGTCCGCACTATAATGACAGGTGTACTAACACCTTCTGCGCGCTTCGGCAGCGCATTGATACGGAGCTCAGATATCAATGCGCTGCCGAAGCGCACAGAAGGTGTTAGTACGCCTGTCATTATAGTGCAGACTTTCCATAGCATAGAAAATCGCTACGTTTCAATTTGTGTAACTGAACTTGTTTCATATCATTGGTCATATAAACCTATGTAAACAGGAAAAACGCGGAAGAGTTTGGTCGCATCTAACTATAGCCCCAAAAAATACCATTGGCCATACTGGGCCTAGCTACATTGCTAACAGGAGTGACAGCGCGTCTGACTGCGTCTGACTGACTGGGAGGTCGCGCAAAGCTCGGACAGGTATGGAGCAGCTCGTCTCAATTCAGATAAGAGCATATTTCATTATGGAAGTACAGTGGACTGTTCCTTTAAAATTAGGGCATGATTTGGACTCGAGTCCAAGTCCTGGACTCGAGTACTACAAGCCTGGTGAGTACCCAGGTAATTACCCTCTGTGGAGTTGTTCTCAAGGCCTCTGATATCATTGTTTCACACCAGAAAGACCCAAACCTTCATCTGGGTTGACATCAGTGGCCTTGAGAATGACTCCACAGAGGTTAATTAACTGTGTACTCACACCAGTTGGTCAGACTAACCCAGTCTAGTCAGACAAGCTGATGAAGTGAACTGATGAAGCCTCTTAGATGAGAGGTCAAGCATCTTTAAAGCCTGAACCAAGTCCAGTTGTGTTCAATTCAGTTTCCTTGAGGTAACTATGACCTGGATGAATGAGAATATTCACAGACACCTTTCTTTGTGGAGTTTGCATGTTCTCCTCGTGTCTGTGTAGGTTTCCTCCCAGAGTCCAAAGACATGTGGGTTAGTTCAATTGGCTACTCTAAATTGCCCATTGGTGTGAATGTGTACCCTGCCAGCAGATAAGGGTTTGGGTTCCTTTGGTGTGCTATAATCACCCAAGAGAATCCATGGAAGCTAGTTGTGAAATTTGTAGAATGGCTTCCTGGATTGCTGACCCTCAACTATGAGGATGGTGACAGGCAGCGATTGCCACAATATCCATCCATCCATTACCTGTAAGGGCCTCTGCATGCTCTTGCGACAAGGCTTTCGCAGATAGCTTTTCGCAGACAGTTGTAATTTATCGTTGAGCGGGGAGTAATAGGCGTGCGTGATGTTATTCACTGCCACAACGCAAGGGGGCGCGAAGTCGCGAAATCGCTAGGAGTAGTTGGTGGGTGTGGTTAGTGGAGTGTTTATCCTCTGGTTACTTATAATGACTAGAACTGGAGTCATATAGATGTACGTACTTCCTCACTTCCTCGATCAACCGCTCTTCGTGCTGCTCCATCTTCGCTCGTGTTTTTAAAAATGGCGGTAGTGAAAACAAACCAAACCGGGAAAGTAGGGAAGCGGAAGTGCGTGTACAGTGGATGTAGAGTGGACCAATCAGAGCCCTCTTCTCTGCGACGCTGTCTGCGAGGCTTCTGCGGTGGTCACAATTTTTGGGAGGTGCGTGCAGAGCGTCTGCGAAGGGGGGGGGCTACGCAGACGCCATCTGCGACACCATCTGCGAGAACTGCATTGTCAGCATAAATTGGCCTTAACTGTTTATCCTGTACAGGGATGCAGGCAAGCTGGAGCCTATCCCAGCTAACTATGGGTACACCCTAGACAAGTCACCAAGTCATCACAGGGCTAAAACACAGTCACACTCATACCTATGGTCAATTTAGAGCCACCAATTAGCCCAACCTGTATGTATTTGGACTGTGAGGGAAACCAGAACACCCAGAGGAAACTCACGTAGACACGGGGAGAACATGCAAACTCCACACAGAAAGGCCCTCGTCAGCCACTGGGCTCGAACCCAGAACCTTCTTGCTGTGAGGCAACAGTGCTAACCACTACACCACCCTCATGCCGCAATATATTTATTGTAATTCTTCTAAGATTATGTGAAGCATCTGCTGTAGGAAGTCCCTGTGGTTTAGCTGTTACGATAGAAACAATAACATTCAAACAAGCCTGGAGCTGGAACTACTAACCAATCAGATTGGAGAATTTAACAGTGTTGGGGTACAATCAGCAAAAGTGAATCACTTACTTACAAGAAATGCAACATGCTTAATACCTATGAAAACAAGACACAAAAACCACTGTAACTGTGCGGCGATTAAACAACAACATAATAGCCACGAACTCTCCAAGAATCTCTGAATAAATGTAGCCTTTCTGTGAACCAGAGCCACTCTGGAGTCTTTGCTTATTTTAGCTGACATAGTTTCCCCATGGACAGACCATCAGATAATGGGATTATTTGTTTTCTCCCAAGGCATATTTGTAATTAAGGGCCAAATGACACACAAGAGCAGGCCACTGGAATGCAAATGTGTTTTATGGCGAGAACAAAAGCACGTCTGATTACAGAACACTGAGTGTTTGCTGTACACGGCGTTGTGCATATGTATTGTTTCACTGACTACGTTCTGTTCAGCAAATTCTGTGTCATGAAAGCTTGTTCTCACCATCTGTGCATTGTGCTCAATAGATCATAACATTTGACATCAGCTACTCTTGTAATGGCTGCATCCATCAGTGGAAGCAAAGCTTTAGATAATATATATGATTGGGACACATCATTGACCCCAGATCTCATTCTCTCTCTCTCTCTTGCTCACTTTGAAGTCGTCAGGGATGAGGAGTTTGGACGTCCTGAGGAAGTTGAGGATGTAGCGGAACATGTGACCGTCCCTGTCGATGAAGTAGTGTTGCTTCAGGCTGTCCAGAACAATGGGCTCCGTGCCATCGAAAAGACGGCCAATTCTGCTCCGAGACACAGAGAGAGAGGGAGAGAGAGAGGGAGAGAGAGATGGTTAAAAAGAAATTGCTCCAGTAATGATCAGCACACACTGAAATGCCATGTTCATCTTGATTTTATTTTTAAGAGAGATACACCATTGCGATAATGAGCATCAGACTCATGGCTGATGCAGGCCTTAAACATCAAATGCATATTTTTAGTTGCTAGATTTGACGGTCAATAAAAAGAATGCCCTCATTCGAGTAGATATGTGGTATTTTTTTGGTTGGTGTAGCAGGTAGCATGGCCACCTCAAAACTCCAGGGTCCCTGGTTCAACACTGAGCTTGGATTCCTGTGTCTGCATACAGTTTTGCATGTCCTCTGCTTTGTCAGCATGGGTTTCCTCCAGGATCACGGATTTCCTCCAAAAGTAGGGTATAGTAGGGTGATTTTAAATTGCCCCTAGGTCTGATTCAGTGTATAAATGCTTCTGCAATTTCCCTCAGGATCGATCAATGGATCCATCCATCCATCCATCTTCACCACCAACGTTCCTGGGATAGGATCCAGATTAACAGAAACCCCGTCCAGGATTGACCTGTGACTGATATGAATAGATCCCGAGCATGGAGACAACATCAACAAGGGATCCACGAAGATGCCACCACCTTTGTGAGCTTACAAGTGTGCATTTCTTTCTGCCCATTTGGTACTGGTTGTCATAGCTTGCTCGGTTCAAAGTGTCCACAGGATCAAGTCAGGAGTTGCTTCAAGTACATACCCTGTGTCCGAAATCACTCACTACTCACTATATAGTGGACTATATAGTGAGTTTGCCATTTTGTAGTGCTGTCCGAATGTATAGTGAGAAATATTACACCCTAGATAGTGGACTCATAGTATCCCAAAATGCACCGTGAAAAGTAGTGGACAACCGATGGTCACTAACCAAGCAATGTATACCATCATGCATTGCGATCACGCTGAAAGAAAAAAAATGTGTTGGGGTGAATGGACGGAGGAAGAAACACATTATAAACGGGTATTCAAGTACAATTAAAAATAGTAAGAGAATAGGGGGGAAATAAGCTAAAATATAATAAGACATAAAATAAAAGAATGAAAGTTACAGGGCAGAGCGAGGAATTAATCAAAAGCCTCAAATTTGATTTAATAAAAGGCAGCGGCGAAGAAGAAAGAAAGTATTCAGCCTTGATTTAAAAGAACTGATAGATGCAGCAGACACAAAGTACTTTGTATTTATTAATGTGGGAAATAATATGGATTTATGACAAAAATACATGCATTTATTTATTATTTTGAAAATCCACCAGCCACTGGCACGTTTTGATTGTGCAACAGTAATGATGTAAATAATGGCATGACGGACTAGTGTCCGAAAGCGTTTTTTTCATTTTACCAATGAGCTCACTGTATACAGTTGTGGTCAGAAGTTTACATACAGTGACATGAATGTCATCTTGGACATGAATGTCATGGCAATATTTGGGCTTTCAGTGATTTATCTGAACTGTTCTTTTTCTGCAGCAGAATGACTGTACAGCATACAGCTTTATTTTTTTAAATTGAATTCAGTGCACAATTTTCTTTAGGTTTTCTGAAATCAACACAGGGTCAGAAATTTACATACAGCACACCTAATATTTGGGTAAAATGTCTCTTGGCAAGATTCACCTTCACTGCAAAAAGTAAAATCTAACCAAGATTAAATATCTTAAATCAAGACAAAATATGCTTGTTATTTGTCTGCCAAGATAATTCTCCTTTCCAGGCAGGTTTTGTGTAAGAGTATTTCACTTACTTTAAGCATTTTTTCCCTCAATTATCTTAATAAGGTATTATAACTTGTTACTGAGATTTTATTACTGGTTATGAGTAAGTTCTGTCTTAAAATGAGAATTACCATAATTTCATCGGTGTTATATTAACCATGACAAGTTTGTCAAAGTCAGAATTTCTTATTTCAAGCATCTTATCCTTTCTTTTAATCTCCTAACACAAAACAGATAATTAAATTAAATGAATTGTTGTATTGTCAATCTGGCAACAAATATAGGCGACAAAATGGATTGGTTTGTTGTTTTGATTTTGATTTATTTGGCGGTCTCAGTTGGTATAAACACTTACTTAAACAGAGCACACCAGTATGCCCAGATGAAATAGTCAAACTGTTGGTTGGGGGACAAAGTATCTAGCATGTTAAAAATGAGTAGTACAACTTTACTTGTTTTTAGTATAAATACACTAGTTTTAAGACATCTGTGGGGTTTCTAAAGCTAGATATATTTACTTGTTTTTTAAAAATCTTGCCAAGTCAAATTTTCTTGTTCTGTTGGCAGATAATTTTGCTTATTTTAAGTAAAATATTCCTAATTTTATTACTTTTTTTTCTTGTTTTTGTAAGCCGGGTTTTTGCAGTGTTGACCAAACATTTTTGTTTCCCATGAACAAGCTTCTGGCAGAATTCTGGTTGGATATTTCACGACTCTTCATGGTAGAATTGGTAGATTTCAATTAAAGTTTTTTTCTTGGCATGGACTCGACTTATAAGCACGGTCCATATATTTTCGATAGGATTGAAGTCAGGGCTTGTTTTCAGCTTAATGTTAGCCTACTTTATCCTCCACAACCAGCTCTGATATGTGTTTGGGTTCATTGTCCTGTTGTAACTTCCAATCATGTTCAAGTTTCCAATGGTTTGAGGTGATGCTGAAGAATTCTGAGGTAGTCCTTCTTCATTATTCCATCCACTTTGTGCAATGAACCAGTTCCACTGGCAGCAAAACAGCCCCAGGGCATGATGATCCTACCACCACCACCAGCTGGTACAGTGTCCCTGTGTACATGGTGGTCATTGTGGCCAAACAACTCAATCTTTGTCTCATCTGACCATACAGCTTTCCTCCAGAAGGCTTTTTCTTTGTCCATGTGGTCAGTTGCAAACTTTAGTTAAGCTTGAAGGTGTCAATTTTGGAGCAGGGGATTATTTCTTGGATAGCAGCCTCTTAGTCCATGGTGATATAAAACTCACTGAACTCTAGACAGTGATCCATCAGCTTCCAGTTCATGGCAGGGCTGTGCCATGGTGGTTCCCAGGTTGTTCCTGACCATCTGAACCAATTTCCTTTCAGCTGAGGGTGACAGTTTGGGTTTTCTTGAAGCAAAGTGGCTTGGCAAAGTGACTACACCTCACAATATAATAACATTCAAACATATAATTGTTTGAACTGATCTTGGGATCTGCAGTTGTTTAGAAATGGCTCCAAGAGACATTCCTGAGTTGTGTACACTGCAAAAAATGATATTTTAGCAAGTGAACATATCTTGAAAATAGTTGAAACAATCTAACATTTCCAATTAGAAGAATACAAGACACCAATTCTGAGATTATTAAACTTAGTTCGAGATTGCAACCAACTTATTCTAAGATGTCTTATCAAGTAAAAATATCTGTCCATGCAGCAAGATAATTTCACTAGTATTAAGTAATATTCTCCTCAAATTCAGTTTTCAATTTTTTGCAGTGTACATCTGCAATCCTGTTTCTCAGATCTGCACTGAGCTCCTTGGACTTTCCCATTTTACTGTGTGTTGGTCAATCCAATGAGCGCTGTAAACAAACCATTTTTATAAAGGCACAGAGAAGCTACCAGCTGTAGTCAATCATGATCACTAACAGGAAGTTAAGAGACCTCGACCTTGGCAAGATAAGAGACATTTTGGAAGTTTCAGCACCTCTGAATTAATAATCTAAGTGAGTTTTGACCCTGTATATATACTTTTGACCTTGTGTTGATTTCAGAAAACCCAAAGAAAATTGTGCACCGACTTCTAGGTTGTTTTTTTTTTTAAAGCTGTATGCTGTACAATCATTCTGCCACAGAAAAAGAACAGTTCAGAGAAATTACTGAAAGCCCAAATATTGCCATGACATTCATATCCAAGATGACATATCACCGTATGTAAACTTCTGACCACAACTTGAGTACTCTATATAGAATTCCCTAGCTAGTGAGTAGGGAGTAGTGAACGAGTGAGTGATTTCGGACACAGCCATAAACTAACGCTGGAACACAAGGAAGAGAAAAAACTGCTTATTATTCCATATTTACAACAAGAAAAGGAAAAGGAAATGAGATGAAAGCGGCAGATGGGACTATTAAATAAATCAAGGATCAAAGATGGTGAGTTTTTTTTGACACTTGGACTGAACAAGTGAACCAATCACAGGCTTGATTGTTAGCATATTTGTTTGCAGGATTCACCCAGCTGTTCCTTTTCCACCACAGGCGTTTTTTAACAAGGTGCGTTAGCTTGTTTTAAACATTTCACAACATTGAATGTAACTATAAACAGATAAAAATAAGATATGTTGGTTTTTTATTGAATAAAAAAATGCAGTTGTTGGCAAATTGCTGTGGTGTAAGAGGAATAAAACACTTTGTGACATTGGAGTGGTAACAGCAACACGCTTTGTGATTCCTACACCCTGTCGTTGATTATTTTCCAGTTAAAGCACACCCTCTATGGAACCAATTTTGTGCCAAAATGTTCATACAATACTTTTGAAATATCAAACAAAAATGACAAATCAAAATACAAAAAAACAAAAAAAGTCAATTTTTTTTAGACTGGCAAACAAATTATTCATGTAATCGTGCAAAATATCAGTCTATTACTCTTCAGAAACCTTTTATTTTTGTTCCGCGTCTTTCTCAGTTTTGTTTGACGTAATTTATTTTGGTTGCGATTCCAGCTTTCTCGTTTGTGCTCCTTGACTTTTTGCTTGCAGTTTTGGCACAAACTTCACGTGTGGGTGGGCTGTCCAGGAATGCATTCCCATTGGCTAACTTGTGTTTGACTGACAGCTACGCTCAGCCATTCCCTACTCGGATTCTGGCGGACTGTTTGACGAGTGACCGATCCATTGACGGTAAACAAGGATCGAGTGGACTTGAAGTCAAACAGTCCGCCAGAATCCGAGTAGGGAATGGCTGAGCGTAGCTGTCAGTCAAACACAAGTTAGCCAATGGGAATGCGTTCCTGGACAGCCCGCCCACACGTGAAGTTTGTGCCAAAACTGCAAGCAAAAAGTCAGGGAGCGCAAACGAGAAAGCTGGAATCGCAACCAAAATAAATTACGTCAAACAAAACTGAGAAAGACGCGGAACAAAAATAAAAGGTTTCTGAAGAGTAATAGACTGATATTTTGCACGATTACACGAATAATTTGTTTGCCAGTCTAAAAAATTTTACTTTTTTGATTTGTCGTTTTTGTTTGATATTTCAAAAGTATTGTATGAACATTTTGGCACAAAATTGATTCCATAACCCTCTGGTATTCACAATATTTGTCTGGATTCACAGATTTTCATGTCTTGTGTACACGGTGTGTGTATTGCACCATAGTCCTGGAAGAACGACATTTGGTTCTAATGTATACAAGCGAAATAGAGGAATAACAATAAAACCCCATTTGATTAAAATAGCTGTAGTTACAAAAAAAAAATCTGATTAAAATAGTTAGACCCTCTGCATGAAGGTGGTACAAGGGCCATCTGGTTGAGAAAGTGGCCCCTGGCCTTAGCGCTAAGCTTGTGGTCTGGCCTGAGCGCCCCGGCTCCCAGCCTCCAGATGGATCTCGTATCCTGTGGCCTGCTACGGCTGCAAACAACCTCCTTTTTGTTTGTGTAGAATTTTTTTTTTCTGCGGACTTAAACATTTCCAGCAAAAGCTAACAGGCATACCAAAAAAAAAAAACCCTTCAGTTGATGATTTTGGATGGCATGGAAGCAATTTACAAAAAAGTACTATCCTGCCTTATGGCCTTCATGGCATTTAGGCATGTTAGCCAGTTACTGTACATCTTTTTTTTTTTTTAACCAGCAGGAATAATGTTTAACTTTTGATTGAAATGCAGCATGCTTTAAAATATGATTGATGAGCTGGGGTTTTTTCGAAAGTTGCCTTCAAATGAAATGATGTTGGGCAACGAGATCCGAGGCTATATATGTGAGTGAACGGCATCATCTCTGATAAATGTGCTTTGACATGGCGCTACAGCGAGATGACATCATGCTGACACAGAGTTAATAACGAGAGTGACATGCGAACACTAAACGTATCCATTTCGTATGAGTCATCTTACGTTTATGACATAACAGAATTACTGAAGAAGAGATTAAAACGTGGATACGAAGCTAGTTTTTTAAATAAATGAATTAAATAATTAAAGGAGAACCGAAGGCAAATTTTTTTGATCAAAATTCTATTTATCTCATTTTATTAAATACAGGACTGCATTTTTGATCGCTGTTTTGTCGCTGCTATAGCAAGTTATGAGTGTTTGAAATACGCGATGTAATATATCAGTCCATATGTCAAAGTGATGGCCGTAAACGAGATTCGCTGAGACCTGTGCGAGACATCGTAGGATGGAAGTAAAACGTACAGCGGAAATCAAAGTGACCAACCCTGTGTCTGAAATCGCTCACTCGTTCATTACTCCCTACTCCTTATATAGGGAATTACTAGATAGAGGACTATATAGCGAGCTCATTGGTAAAATGAATAAAAGCTTTCGGACACTAGTCCGTCGCGCTGGTATTTACGTCAATACTGTCGCACAATTAAAACGTGCCAGATCAGTCGGCTGGTGGGTTTCAAAATAATAAACACATGCGTGTGTTTTTGTGATAAATCCATATTATACTGAGCGCATTTCCTACATTAATCAATACAAAGTACCTGCAGCTTTCAGTTCTTTTAAATCAAGGCTGAATCCTTTCTTTCTTCTTCGCCGCTGCCTTTTATTAAATCACATTTCAGACTTTTAATTTGATTTCTTTCAGCGCGACCGCAATGCATGATGGGATATATTGCTTTGGTTAGTGAGCATCGTTGTACACTACTTTTCGTGATGCATTGTGGGATACTTTGAGTGCACTATATAGGGTGTAAATAATCCTCACTAAGGTTTCGGACAGCACTACAAAATGGCGTCCCTACTATATAGTGCCCTATATAGTGAGTAGGGAGCGATTTTGGACACAGGGGTTGTCAAAAGACGCGCGCCCTCTTTCAAATGCTGATGTAATCAAGCCAGAAGTTTTGTTTGTTTTGGTAGCAATCAGGAAAATTTTTAAAAAGTAGGCAGTAATCGTCATTTAAACTTGTTTTTGTGCAATATTTCGTTTGGAAAACAGTTTTCAAAATGGCGGCACTGACACTTCACGTTTCGAAGTCTCGTGAAGATCGCGCGGATAAGCGACGCCTGCCGTGGACCAAAGGAACTAAATTCAACACGGCTAAAAACCAAATAGGCCGAAAAATATAATATTTAATTGCAATTAGTTGCCAATATGAGTCACAATATAAGGTTACTAAAACCGAAAACGTAACTGAATAGCACGTTAATTAAGAAATAAAGCAAGTTTAAAAATGACTTCAGTTCCCCTTTAACAGTTATTCCACGAAATCGGGTCGTACATGAGCTGATGGTTGGCATAACCCTTGTACGATGAGATTGAGTGGAATAACTGTTTTATTCTATCCACATTCACTGGATTTTGAGAAACGGAGCATTTTTATTGTTATTTTTTGCAAATTCGAGAAATAAAACCTTTATACAAAACGTCTGACAAAATCATTTCCGCTTAGAATCTAAACTTGCTTTCGAGGAGAGTTTTTATTTCGTCCTCGGTTGGTTCAGCAACGCGTGCCGCCATTTTGTTTTTCTCTACTCACGGTATATGAGCTGATATCCTAGTAGTAGAGTAGCTAATCAGAGTGCGCGATTGCTCATATCCAGTGAATGTGGATAGAATAAAAGCCAATATTTAGTTATAGTAAAGTAAATCGAAATCGCCGTTAATGTACAGTACAATAAACACTGAAGCATGAATACCAGTTTATCTCAAGGCACCATGTAGGCACTTATTCACACCTAGGGACAATTTAGCATAGCGGATCCTGTTCCAAGAATGTTTTCAGAAGTGGGAGGAAACCAGAGAACCCTGAGGAAACCCAGAGATATGTGAAGAACTAGCAAAACTCCAAACAGCAGTAACCCAAGCCCAAGGAGATGCAAGACCTACTGTAAACACTACTGTAGAAAGATCTTGATGTCAAAAATGTGATCCTTTTCATACATCTTAAAAAAAAAATCCTCTCGAGCCTCACCTGGACTCGGGGTACTTGGTGAGTGTGGCGAGGCTGCTGGTGTACATGTGGCCGCCCACGTCGATGTGCACAGGTGCGTTGGACTTGGTGAGCTGCGCTGGCGTCGGGATGCCCTGATTACTGAGAGGAGACGCTGGAGATCTGGTGATCATCGGCCTGGACATGCTGGAGCGATTATCCTTTTGAACAAAAGGAAAACAAATTAGTGAAAGAAAGTCCAGTTGGTGCTGTGTTAACAAGCCAAACTTTCCTCAGCAACGGTGATAACTTTGCCGGGACACTGATGGATTTGTTTCAGTCGTGAACTGAAAGTGAGTACAGATTTTCTTTCATGATAACCGGCATGATATTTAAGGAATGGACGCAACTTTCCGTTCCAATTATCTCATTCGTGTTTGGTGTCGTTTGTAGTATTTTTTTTTTTCTGACATTGAAACAAGTAAGCACGCAATGAAAACAAGTAGGAACATCAAGCAACATCTGGACTGTACATTTCTGCCTCAAGCCGCATTCTTGCAGTTAAACGCTGGAACAATACGGAGGTGGCCATCTTGGACAACCAGAATCATTGCTGTATATTATACACTCACCAGCCACGCTATTAGGAACACCCATACATCCACCTGCTGTTTGATGTAGTTTTTTAATCAGCCGATCGCTTGATGCATAAGAGTCATTCTATAATTAGGGGTACATCTCAAGTCCATGTGCTGTATTTGTCAATTTCACTAACTATTAACTTCAGCCAATGATCTTTTGTACATTAGCACACATTTCTCTTTTATATAATACAAAAAGTCAACAAATTACATCATTTTACTCTGCAAAAATGCATATATAATACTGGAATTTGGTGTTTTTATGCTGTCCGATTTTCCAAATGTCAGGTTTGGTCTTCATATTTACATTTTGAAAAAAAGGTTTTTGTTTAAAATTTTTACAAATATTTATTCATGGTAATTATTATAATATGGCAAAAGTGTTTAAAAGCCTAAACTGCTTTATATTATAAATTAAATGAAGAATTTTGTGTGCGTCCGAGAAACTTACGTCAACTGTGTTACCCACTGAAACCCCCCCATAAATCAGCAAATGGTTTGGTCCTAAGTCATGTGACCAACATCATGTGATGTCATATCCTCTTTGGTGGGAAATTTGAAGACCGTGTGGTAAGTTTTGAGTTCACCTCTTCAATATTTTCATCAATACTGTTGTATAGTCCTAGAGAGGGTTAATTGTCTGTCAACTGTGTTGTCAACATATTCATATAAACCTGATTTAGAAATTGTATTTACAAAGTATACAGCTAAAGATAATAAAAATATGAATTGATTAAGGTCTTGTAGTGAAAGCTCTGAGGTCTGCAGTTAGCACAACACTCTAAAAATGGCCGAAATGTCAACTGCGTTACCGTCAACTGTGTTACCCATCAGCTATGACACAGTTGAGGAGGAGTATGTTTTTGTCACTTAATCTTCATATTGACAGACAAACAAACAGAATGATTTAATATGTTCAATTTGTTAAATAAGCTACGTTTCTCTGAAATTGTGTCTAAATGTTGTTTTAACAGTTCACCTGAATTCATCAGCTTATTTGTAGTTAAATTTAAAACAATAAAAAGCTCTTTTTATCCTAAAAAGTGTCCTCTTGTTCTTCTGCCCTGTCAACTGTGTTACTCCCGTCAATTGTGTTACATTGCCTGTCAACTGTGTTGCAAGTGTTTTTTGTGCTATAAATCTCTTATGTGTTTGATGAACTGTAAAATAAAAGATTGGGGATTATCTCTGGATAGGGAAGTCTTGTATAAGGAGGGAGAACAACTCTAAATTCGACGTAACAAGGATTTATGTTGAAAAAAGGGTCATTCTGCATCACAGTGAACCATAAAATCCTATTTATGAAGCTCAAAATTCATATTTTCCAGAACAGTTGTACAGATTAATTAAAAACATCTTGTTAATGGACTTAAGCACTTTCAAACAAATGTGTTTTCAAATGTGTAGTATTTTTATATATGTTTAAGATGACATAACATTTGTCCGTAACACGGTTGACAAAATAAACAATCAAATGTTCATTTTCATTAAAATATTTTAAAAGTAATTTAAGATTAAGCTTGGCAATTAATTTGTTTAGGAACTTGAGGGTATATACCATGGAAACATATAGGTTATTTATTGAAAAAGAATACTGATATTTTGAGATTTTGCTTTACATGAAATGTACCCCTAATTATAGAATGACTCATAAAATCATACAGATACAAATCAAGAGCTTGAGTTAATTTTTCACTCATATCAAACATCAGAACGGGAAAAATTGTGATCTCAAAGTGTGATTTTCTTTCACTGTGGCATGGGTGTTGGTTTGAGCCAGATGGACTGGTCTGAGTATTTCAGAAACTGCTGCGGTTTCTCCTGGGGTTTTCACACACAACAGTCTCTCTAACACAGAATGGTGCAAAAAACAAAAAACATCGTGTGAGCAATGACAGTTCTGTGGGTGGAAACAAACGCCTTGTTGATAAGAGAGGTCAGAGGAAAATGGACAGACTGGTTCGAGCTTTTTGGCCAGGAAGGATATAGTAACTCATAGCAACTCTTTACAACCGTGGTGAGCAGAAAAGCATCTCAGCATGCAACAGAAAACAGAAGAACACATTGGGTTCCAGTCCTGCAGCCAAGAACAGGGATCTTAGAATCAAGAACAAGTTCCTATTAAAGTGGCCAGTGAGTGTGGAGAACAATACAGTTTAAATCAATTTGATTCAGAAAGTCATGTTTTCTTTATAAACAGGATTATGGAACTTAATGCAGGATTAATGTTTAGATAAATAGATGGAGTAAAGGAAATTGGGGCTGATGTTATAGGAAATGAATCAACGGCCCAACATGACGCAAAGTTACTATTCCCACTGCAAAGTGGATAATTTTCCCTGTGATGTATTGGGACGCCATTCGGCTGTTTTTGTTTTGATTGTTTACGTGCGAATCAGTTTGTTATGGCAAGGATCAGCCTGTTGTTCATGAGCGCATATGTAGAACATACCAGAATAATTTGGATTGTTCGGGATATTACAGCGGATTGCTGGCTACGCTGAATTGTGTATGATGTAATGCCGGTCTTTCGAGTTCCGTCTGGAAAGTACGGCGGACTATATAAACACAGCGAAATGCAGAAAAGAAGACAACCGAGTTGATGTCTGGGGAGGTTCGAGCTTTTGCGTTTCAAGGTCGAGGGGAGGAGCTGGATGTCATCTTGCTTATAGTTCCGCGTTGGTGGGTTTGAAAATTCAAAAGTCATCCCACAGCTTTGTTACATCTGCGGACTCGAAACCTGTTGTCAACAAACTGCTTCAAGGAGATACGCAGAACCATTATTTTTAAATACATTTCTGAGTGGATAGTATCGCCACCCTTGACTCTTGTATGCTGCATAAATGGGAATAAAAACAATATATTTTCGAGAGTTAAAATCGACCGCAAAGTTGGCGTTCGAGCTGCCCTGCTGAGCCAGCCAGCCCTGAGCGCGTGATGTCACAGCGTTAACCGGTTTTAAGGCCGAGGCCTTTGACAGCTATAGACCAAAGTCATATAAATAAGAGTGTACGGTGAAAGTAAGAAATCCCGTTACCGACTTGCTCAACTAAGACTGATTTAACTTCATTGACACTCATTAAAACAGGATGGGTGTTATAATTTATGCAACATACATGTACATGCATGCATTTTCACTGATAAAATGTAAAAGGCTAATTAAATAATCAGATGAACTGAGACAATCACATTCAGAAGCAAATTAAATAATCCTATACCGCTAACTTAAACACACAATACAAGTTACATGTATTAATCTAAATGCAGGTAAACAATGAGTTTTGTTTTGTATCCATGTGAGAGTTGCATCTTACCCGTCTGTGTTCTCACTTCTTGAAAGCCGATCTTGTGGCCGATTGTTTTGAAACAATTTGACTTTCAGTTCTTCGTTCATTCGCTTCTTCCATGAAAGGATGAGATATTGCTGCTGAGGCGAGCATATTCAGCGGAGAAATCAGACGGCTGCTTCACTCATTCTCCATTTTCTCCATACTGTGTACTCCACCATTACTGCTCGGCTCAGGCAATTACTAATACCCAGGACGTCACTGGTTTTAGCAACAACCGCGGGGAGGTCACTGCCCGAGCGATAATATGTCCCGTCCTGTCCCAGGTTTTAGTAACAACCCTCGGCTCACATTCCAGGAGAACTGGTGCAACTAAACTTACTTTCCTTTTCTTGTAGTTTTCTTTAATTGTTGGTACTGCACCCTCTTTCAATACGGGCTTATAGCCAACGCTCCTCAACAGATCAGAGGTTTTGTACGAGTCTTCAGTAAAATGTGCAGAGCAGAGGAGAGACCACTTCATAGGTGCCCAGTGTGCCCGTGAACTTCTCGCAAAACGCGTCCAAATCTTTGCAGTTTGAACATTCTTGGGCCATGAATGCAACGTAAATCCACCTTCTGTCGTGTTGCTGCACCCGCCAGCAACACATCTACGTGGCATGGCGATAAATTAGCTCAAAATGGAGGATCGGAGTTGCAGTCAGCTCTGTGTTTTAGTATAGCGGAAATGGCGATGAGACCGATAGACTTCCTGCTGTGACGTTACGGACGTCAAGGTCGTTCACTCAGACCGCTACCTATACGAATCACTTTAATCGTAAAAATTACTATATTAGATTTATTGTTAACGCTTAAAACTATTCTTGTGCCATTCTTGAGGTCTCAAGGCATTTATAAACAAAAAGTGAGGCCATGGTTCTGCGTATCTCCTTTAAGGGATTATTGTGGCAAGGCTTTCCGACAGACGAACCGCTCGGACTCGGAGTTTGGCAACATATCATGGATAATTTTTAAGATTCTTCATGTCAGGATATTTCATGGACTCTGAACACAGGCCAGTGTATTGTTTGTAACACTGTTGTCTTTGGTGTGATATTTTCCTTTATTATTATTATTATTATTTTATTTTTTAATGGCAACTTTACTTTTATTTAATAAATCCACAGGCTGTATTCCAGTCTTTTCTGTTGCATGTATGCGAGCCAAAATATGTAACACACCATAACAATTTTGCCAATGCTGGCAAATTATATTGAATAAAAAATGACATGTTGTATTTTTATCCTTTACAGTTACCTTTAATGTTCTGGAACATTCCATCTGTTACTTCCTGTTCTCACTGATGCTATAGCAGCTATTTAACAGTTATTCCATGAAATCGAGTCGTACATGAGCTGATAGCCGAAGAGGCGCGTAGCATAGGGTGACCAGATTTCCCGGGTCTAAAACCGGGACACTTTGCGCCTGACCATGACATACATGTCAACCTATATGGAATGTCCGTATTTTATACGGATTTGATTCAATAAACGTAGTATACGGGCGTATAAATAAAGTTATACAGATTCTTTAAAAAAAACTTCAATATTTATTTAGAGCTATAATTAATTCCCACGATGATAAACGTACTGTACACCACAGACAGCCAGTAAAGAGTCTTATGAAATCGCGCGTTATCTTGTGGTAGCGAGACTTCGTTCCACTTTTGATCATGCGCACACCGCATTGCGAGAATCCCGCCAACCGTGAAGTCATAGACATATAAACATAGACGCCGCCTTCTGCGTAGAATCATACGTCATCCTCGCCGCCATACTGGATGTGGCAAAGTGGAGATTCTTCAGCCGTCTCTGGTATAGCGTCTAGACAGTAGCTGAGAATAAAGATGCCTCATTCATGTGCTGCGTTTAACTGTACCAACAGGTTTACCGTCCAAACGAGATCACATGGGATTACCTTTCACAGGTGAGACTGGAAAAATACTTTGTATTCATTCTGAAGGTTTATTGTTATTAATATTGAATAAAAAGTAACTGGGATATATCATTGCTAATTATCATTCAAATTTTAGGTACATTATTTTAATTTGCATCTTATAAGGATTTTATAAGGGAAATACAGATTTTGGAGGTTGGTTATACAGGTTTGATTGACCAAAGGTTGACATGTATGCCGTGATACTCGTGCACGCACACGCGTTTTGATGTAAACATGCGCCGGCTCAAACCATGGCTCAGACAGGTGCTTTTATCATTTTGTAGAAGCTCACTTTTATCAACATTTCAGAGAATAATCAAGTATTTTCTTGTTATCTACTTGTACTTCTATCACAATTCAGTTAAAGTAAGAAAATCAGACAACAGATGTGATGATAGGGAATAGGCCAATAGCCTAAATTTCAACTGATTTATTTCACCTTTGTGAAAACGCCAAGAAAATGCATTGCTTGCATATAAACATCAACATTTTATGCGATGAACTTTTTTTTAAACAATAGGCTATGCACTGTAACAGGAATGAGTGCATGAGCCTAATCGTTGTCACCTCCGAACCTTTACCCAAAATGCCTCTGTTTAATCTTAACCAGTGTCGGCTATTAACTATTTTGAAAATGTGAACCCTGAGTTGACAACAGCATCAAACAAGTCAAGACAATCTGTGATACAGATGAAACAGATGAAAGGCAACAAAAAATGTTTCAGAAACACAGCCACCCAACCCACCCACCCTAAAGAAGATGACATTTTATTGCATATATTTACATGATGAGTGAATTTGCTCCAGTAGCGCTTTATTGCCCGAGAGCCTGCTGGGAAACTGCGAGCAAGTATCGTCGAAATTGGCCCGGGTAATGAGCAAGGCTTTGAGAGGAGGCACGGTCATGCGATTCCTCTCGTCAGTCCAGGTGTTGCTCATGAGTGACATTATTCGCTCAACTGGAGCATTGGTGCCAGGTAGGCACATGGCAAACTGGCAAAGCTGGCTGATATTGCTGTAAGGAATCTCCCTACTCTTGAAGTGCGTGAACATCCGTTCGGCATTGCCACTAACAAAAAAAAACGTTATAACATGGCCTCTATATTGCAACATTGTACAAATAGATACATTGTAAGGTTGACTGCGCACACACGCTCATTGATGCTGAATTGCTAGAAGCTTTACTGACATCTCGTTGGCTATATATGATCGCTGTAACCAGGACAGTTTGCTAGTGTTTGGTGTAAACCGGGACATTTCAGCGTCCCGACAGACCTTTGTCGGGACTGGGGACACGCAACTCAAAATCGGGACTGTCCGGGACGTCTGGTCACGCTAGCGTAGCACCAAGTTAGCTGTAAGCCATGTACGATGAGATTGAGTGGAATAACTGTTTTATTCTCTCCACATTCACTGGATTTCGAGAAACAAGAGCATTTTTATTTCAATTTTTTGCAAGAAACTTTACACAAACCAGGCGGCACGGTGGTGTAGTGGTTAGCACTGTCGCCTCACAGCAAGAAGGTTCTGGGTTCGAGCCCCGTGGCCGGCGAGGGCCTTTCTGTGTGGCGTTTGCATGTTCTCCCCGTGTCCGCGTGGGTTTCCTCCGGGTGCTCCGGTTTCCCCCACAGTCCAAAGACATGCAGGTTAGGTTAACTGGTGACTCTAAATTGAGCGTAGGTGTGAATGTGAGTGTGAATGGTTGTCTGTGTCTATGTGTCGGCCCTGTGATGACCTGGCGACTTGTCCAGGGTGTACCCCGCCTCTCGCCCGTAGTCAGCTGGGATAGGCTCCAGCTTGCCTGCGACCCTGTAGAACAGGATAAAGCGGCTAGAGATAATGAGATGAGATGAGACTTTACACAAACCATCCGACAAAATTTCTGCTTAAGAATGTAAACAAGCTGGTGAAACGACAGGAGCAATTTGTGAAAAATGTGACAATAATAATAATAATTCTTGAAAAATAAAAAAGATACATTCTTACCATCAAATACTTTCATTCCATATTTTGTTGCTTTTTTTGTATTTTTTGGGGTTTTGTTTATGAGTAGAGTTTTTATTTTGTCCTCAGTTGGTTCAGCAACGCAACACACTCTGCCATTTTTTTTTTCTACTCACGGTATATGAGCTGATATCCGAGTAGTAGACAGGCTTGTAGTACTCAAGTCTATGACTCGGACTCAAATCCGATTCGTGCCCTAATTTTAAGGACTCGTGACTTGACTTGGACTTGAGCACTGATGACTCGGACTCGTGCATTAACTGCATTCGAACTCGTAAATTGGAGACGAGGACTGACATTTTTTCTTTATTTTCTGTAACATGTCATAATAATTTGGCATAAGATATTTATATCTACATTAATTTTTGTACTAATTTCATGCAAGAGTGTCACACCTGTGTGCCCTGGCGCATGCATCAGATACTGTAGACTCTCGGGCGCATCCGGACAGCACATGCACCAAGCGGACTCTCACACATGCCATAAATGACTCACACCTGCACAGGATTAAGGCACAATCAGCACGCCGATATAAAAACTGTGAAAACACACTTACTTTGCGAAGTATTGAGTTGTGTTCCTGACATGTTACCGAGCCTTATTTCCTTGTTTGGTTTCCTGATCCCTGATTTCCTGTTTCTCGTCTTTGATTCTGCCGAGTCTACGATAGCCTGTTTGTTCCTCGCTCGACCTATTGCCTGTTTCACTGTTTTACAATTTTGCCTGCCGTTCTGGATTGTTTACCGTCTTCACTTGTATTAATAAACACACCTTCTGCACTTACATCCATCTCCCAACCATCTCTGACAGAATACTTCGCACTCCCTGATAAAGAGAAGCACATTCACCTGTTCATACGTCATGTTCAGGAACAAGCTAATGTTAATGGCGCTGAAACAGCCACTATCACATGGTGCAGTTGGAGTCTTGGACTCGACTCGGATCAATAGTGGACTCGACTCGGACTTGACTCTAGTGCTGCCACTAACGACTAAATTTCTCCAGACTAATCTTTCGACTAATTTTTCGATTAGTCGACTAATCATAACGACTAATTTCCAAAAAAATCAAGCGATTGCTATTTCATTTGAGTTCTTTTTATTTTGAATGTAACTCGATAAACCCTCTGTCTCGAGTCTGGTGCCGTCTCGAAAGCGTTACACCATTTAAATTACTATAAACGCGCGTGCATACTAGCGTTGTTCAACTAAAACATTACCAAAGAGTCGAGGGGGCCTGCTTAACATCCAAAGACAGTCGGTCATCGTACTTCATAAGATTTATAAAAAGCACACGCTAGCCAGGCGTGTAAACAGTAATCATAATGTTAGGCTACTCACGTTGTCTTTTCCTTTTCTGAAGCATCCTCAACAGCTCCTGTGTGTTTCCTTTTAAGGTGCTCGTGCATCGTGGATGTGCTCCCGTGATAAGCCAACGAAGTCTTACAGAGTGTACAAACCACTCTATCACCAGCTGCCCTAAAGTATTCCCATACTTTCGATGCTTTTGGTCTTTTCGTAACGTTAGAAGTCGCCGTCCTTGATTCATCAGAGTCACTTGCCGCTGCCATTTTCATGTCAAGGCATGCTCAAAACCAGAACCGACAGTAAAGGAAGATCATAATGGGAGAGGGAAAGAGAGCCAATTTGACCGGTGGGGTGCGCACATCAAAACTAGTGCGGAGCGGAATTACTTGAACTCGGATGAGCCGTTTGAGACCGAAGACCAAAAATAAATAGGCGATTGACAGGCCGACAAAAAAAAAAAAAAGTCATCGACTAAAAAAATTCCAGTCGACCATTTTTATGGTCGATTAAGTCGACTAATCGTGGCAGCACTACTTGACTCGAAATTTTTTTAATGACTTGGACTTGAACACTGGAGACTTGAGACTGGATTCGGACTTGAGGTTTAGTGACTCGACTACAACACAAAAACAGGAGCTTGTCAGGGTGCTGAGAAACCTCAAGACCTTGTCGTGAAGAACGTACTGGACACAAAGTTCTGAGACTGGAGACTCCTTCCATAAATGATAAACAGATAAACATCTCTTTGAAGAAACCATCACCATATCAACAACATTCGCAATTTTTAAAACGGGTTGACGATATGTCGTAAATTATGGACTGTAGCGCTCCATCATATCAGTCCATGGTTGTGTTGTTACTAAGAAACGATAACGTATCAGAATAACCATAATTTGCCATGCAGGCAAAAATGAAGGCGCGTCTCAGTGATGAGATGTGTAATGTTAATTAGAGCAGATGCTCAGAAAGAGCTCCGTGTCTGAGGTGTCCCTGACCCACTTGGAAATTCATACCGAGACGATGAATAAAAACACTTTGCAGGTCACAAACGCCCTCTCTTCACCGATAAAATGGAAAATTATAGTGCAGCTGCTGTCATTATAATTACTACAAAAAGAAAGAGGGGGAGAAAAAAAAATCAGAGCTTTTTAAAGCCATCCGTATTTCGATCGTGTGGTTGGTAGTGTCGCTTTCACACCTTCATTCCTCCCTCTTTACCAATTAAGCCTGCCTCAGAGTGAGGGCCTTCAGCGAGCATGGAGCCATTTGCATTACATTTGTGCTGCTGCTGATAAGAGAGAGCTCCATCAGAAGCCATGCATCGCTTAAGAAATACAGTGTGTGTGTGAGAGAGAGAGAGAGAGAGAGAGAGAGAGAGAGAGAGAGATTGCCAGGGATGCCTCAGAGGGACACACTGCTGCTCTTCAAAACATAGACCTGAATTAAGCTGCAGGAACGAGGAATGGGATCATACTCACAATGCAGGTAATGTGTTTCTTCACTGTTTCACTTACATCCTTCACTCCTACTGCATGTGTGTGTGACAGAAAGCGAGAGATGGGTAGAGAGTGAGGTAGGGAACCCTGACACTTCAAGTTCGTGAGTGTGGAACAGAGCGAGCTTTGCTGTATTTGTGAGTGTAAAAACAAGACAGGAAAAGTTTTCACACATCAGGACGACAGTGTCTTACTTCCTACACTATCAATCGTTTTATCCTGATTAAGGTCAAATACAGTGTTGTAGTACTCGGGATCGGGCTTGGTCTCGAGACCACTTTTTGAAGGTCTCGTCTCGGAATCGACTGCATTTTTACTCGGCCTGGTCTCGGTCTCGGACAAAGCGGACTCGGGATTTCATTTCAAGACCACAACTGTGGGGATATCAAAAAATTGCCTGTGCATTTTTGGATTTACTTGTTAATATCATTGCTGTGATTTTGCGTAACTCGGATTGCTTCGAGTACAACCAATAACTTCACTCATTTAGCATTTGAAATTGTTGTCACCGTTAACGTCTGTCACCCCTCCCGCCCCCCACAAACGTGCATGTGAGTGACAGGAGAAGAGGCCGTGTGAAGATGTCAGCCAACTCGTCTGTAATAAAATTTGGTTACCTGAACCACAGAGTTTTTGTGTACAACTACAACCAAAAGAAAACACAGCGCAACATGTAAATTTTGTAAAGCAACACTAACGGAGACGGCTGGGACCACGTCCAACTTTTACCGGCACTTGGAGAGGAAGCATAAAGAAAGGTAAGCTACAGTGGGGCAAAAAAGTATTTAGTCAGCCACCAATTGTGCAAGTTCTCCCACTTAAAAAGATGAGAGAGGCCTGTAATTTTCATCAAAGGTACACTTCAACTATGAGAGACAGAATGGGGGAAAGAATCCAGGAAATCACATTGTAGGATTTTTAATGAATTAATTGGTAAATTCCTCAGTAAAATAAGTATTTGGTCACCTACAAACAAGCAAGATTTCTGGCTCTCACAGACCTGTAACAACTTCTTTAAGAGGCTCCTCTGTTCTCCACTCGTTACCTGTATTAATGGCACCTGTTTGAACTCGTTATCAGTATAAAAGACACCTGTCCACAACCTCAAACAGTCACACTCCAAACTCCACTATGGCCAAGACCAAAGAGCTGTCAAAGGACACCAGAAACAAAATTGTAGACCTGCACCAGGCTGGGAAGACTGAATCTGCAATAGGTAAGCAGCTTGGTGTGAAGAAATCAACTGTGGGAGCAATTATTAGAAAATGGAAGACATACAAGACCACTGATAATCTCCCTCGATCTGGGGCTCCACGCAAGATCTCACCCCGTGGGGTCAAAATGATCCCAAGAACGGTGAGCAAAAATCCCAGAACCACACGGGGGGACCTAGTGAATGACCTGCAGAGAGCAGGGACCAAAGTAACAAAGGCTACCATCAGTAACACACTACGCCGCCAGGGACTCAAATCCTGCAGTGTCAGACGTGTCCCCCTGCTTAAGCCAGTACATGTCCAGGCCCGTCTGAAGTTTGCTAGAGAGCATTTGGATGATCCAGAAGAGGATTGGGAGAATGTCATATGGTCAGATGAAACCAAAATAGAACTTTTGGTAAAAACTCAACTTCTCGTGTTTGGAGGAGAAAGAATGCGGAGTTGCATCCAAAGAACACCATACCTACTGTGAAGCATGGGGGTGGAAACATCATGCTTTGGGGCTGTTTTTCTGCAAAGGGACCAGGATGACTGATCTGTGTAAAGGAAAGAATGAATGGGGCCATATATCGTGAGATTTTGAGTGAAAACCTCCTTCCATCAGCAAGGGCATTGAAGATGAAATGTGGCTGGGTCTTTCAGCATGACAATGATCCCAAACACACCACCCGGGCAATGAAGGAGTGGCTTCGTAAGAAGCATTTCAAGGTCCTGGAGTGGCCTAGCCAGTCTCCAGATCTCAACCCCATAGAAAATCTTTGGAGGGAGTTGAAAGTCCGTGTTGCCCAGCGACAGCCCCAAAACATCACTGCTCTAGAGGAGATCTGCATGGAGGAATGGGCCAAAATACCAGCAACAGTGTGTGAAAACCTTGTGAAGACTTACAGAAAACGTTTTACCTCTGTCATTGCCAACAAAGGGTATATAAGAAAGTATTGAGATGAACTTTTGTTATTGACCAAATACTTATTTTCCACTATAATTTGCAAATAAATTCTTTAAAAATCAGACAATGTGATTTTCTGGATTTTTTTTTCTCATTTTGTCTCTCATAGTTGAAGTGCACCTATGATGAAAATTACAGGCCTCTCTCATCTTTTTAAGTGGGAGAACTTGCACAATTGGTCTCATCTCATTATCTCTAGCCGCTTTATCCTGTTCTACAGGGTTGCAGGCAAGCTGGAGCCTATCCCAGCTGACTACGGGCAAAAGGCGGGGTACACCCTGGACAAGTCACCAGGTCATCACAGGGCTGACACATAGACACAGACAACCATTCACACTCACATCTACGGTCAATTTAGAGTCACCAGTTAACCTAACCTGCATGTCTTTGGACTGTGGGGGAAACCGGAGCACCCGGAGGAAACCCATGCGGACGCGGGGAGAACATGCAAACTCCGCACAGAAAGGCCCTCGCCGGGCACGGGGCTCGAACCCGGACCTTCTTGCTGTGAGGCGACAGCGCTAACCACTACACCACCGTGCCGCCTGCACAATTGGTGACTGACTAAATACTTTTTTGCCCCACTGTAAGTGTAAGTGAGATTTAGTGAATGCTAGCTAAACACGTTTGCTAACCATGTGTATACAGTATGTTTCGGACACCGATTTCATTGGCTTGCCGGTTATTTACCCCCAGCTAGGCGCGCAAGCATATTAGCACATTATCTCACTGCATCAGATGTTACAATGGATGTAACATTAAGTTAGCTAATGTAGTGTTAACTTTGTGTCAGAGTGAGGAGTCAGGACATGTGTCTTATTCCTACGTTACGTTTTTTCATGTGATAAAAATGACGAGACAGGTGACGTAAAGCTATGTAGCTAATGTGTATATAGTTATGTTACATCAACATCAACTCTGACGTTAAAGATACACGCCGCACTCCCTCTCCTGGGTGAGAGAGCTAGAGTCAGCAGTCTCCAGAGTGGAGACAGTAACATTAATGCTCCACTTCTATGAAGTTACACATTAAATATGCTTTGCCTGGCTATAAGCATACATCACATACTTAAAGATTGCTAATTTGGGGGTTAAATACACAAACAAGCATATAACTTTATTTAGTCAAACACTAGAGCTTGTGTGTGTAAGTGAGTAAGTCTGGCTCGCTCAATCACTCAGATTTTCTCACACTGTGTGTTAGATGGGTGTTTAGAAAAATACACATCTGTCCCTTTTATCCCTTTTCCATGGAAGTTTATTCACATTAAAAGTGATTGTTATTTCAGTGTTATGGTAAGAAAATTGACTGGTTTGGCCATATTGTACCATGTCAATCATATCGTTGTGTAACTATTTGAAAGCTAACTATTTGAACAGGCGGCACGGTGGTGTAGTGGTTAGCGCTGTCGCCTCACAGCAAGAAGGTCCTGGGTTCGAGCCCCAGGGCCGGTGAGGGCCTTTCTGTGTGGAGTTTGCATGTTCTCCCCGTGTCCGTGTGGGTTTCCTCCGGGTGCTCCGGTTTCCCCCACAGTCCAAAGACATGCAGGTTAGGTTAACTGGTGACTCTAAATTGACCGTAGGTGTGAATGTGAGTGTGAATGGTTGTCTGTGTCTATGTGTCAGCCCTGTGATGACCTGGCGACTTGTCCAGGGTGTACCCCGCCTTTCGCCCATAGTCAGCTGGGATAGGCTCCAGCTTGCCTGCGACCCTGTAGAAGGATAAAGCGGCTAGAGATAATGAGATGAGATGAGACTATTTGAACAGATGAACCTTTTAACCACAATGTGTACTTTTTGGCTACCATGCTGCATCCACAGTTTGGCCTAAGCTGGGTGGATCTGGACGTCACAAATGGAGGAAATGCAACATCAGTGAAGAAGATCAGAGATGAGCTGAAGAGGACACTGACAGGTTAGTATTATCCAGGGAAAGAAATGGTAAAAAAAAAAAGTCCTTACATAGTCAAAGTTGAATTATGGTTTTAATCCTGTCATTGTGTATTTGTTTGTTGTCAGAGGTGGAGAATATGATCGACAGTGAAGGAGATGCAACTGACTCTGGGGCCATGAATGTGGATTCATCCAGTGATTCGCCATCAGTCAAATGCCCACACCTTCTGTCCCGCTACAAGGCTCACAAGAAGCGCAACTCAGCCCAGGATTCAAGTGTTATAACACAGATAAGCAAATACTTCGATGCCATCAATGACTCTGACATTGACAATGCACTCATCTTCTGGACCAAAAACCATGACCGAGTCCCACAACTCCACAAGTTGGCACTGAAGGTGCTGTCAGTCCCTGCCTCCTCAGCACCAGTGGAGGGGGTTTTTAGTAGAGGGGGCATCATAATGAGACCCCATCGTGCACGTTTAGGTCACAGAATGTTGCAGTCTCTGATATTTCTAAAATGCAACCAAACTCTACTTTAAAGTCCACATTTTTGTGGTCTTTCACAATGTCCATGTCATGTGTTTATCATTCGTGGTGCGCATGGACTTAAATGTTTCAGCAATAGAGTTTGTTCTGGTTTGGCATATGATGTCATCATTTTTGAAACTGCTTGCACAAAAAAATTGTACTATATTAGATGGATGGTAAATCATTCAGTACAGTGTTAAATAAAGATGGTTAAGTTGATTTCAGCTCCTTAATGTTTTGTATTTGTTTGCTTATAGAAAACAAAGGAAAATTCCCACACATGAAATTCATCTCTGCAGTGCCTTTTGATTATTTTATCAAGACATTTCATTATACAGGCGGCACGGTGGTGTAGTGGTTAGCGCTGTCGCCTCACAGCAAGAAGGTCCTGGGTTCGAGCCCCGGGGCCGGCGAGGGCCTTTCTGTGTGGAGTTTGCATGTTCTCCCCGTGTCCGCGTGGGTTTCCTCGAGGTGCCCTGGTTTCCCCCACAGTCCAAAGACATGCAGGTTAGGTTAACTGGTGACTCTAAATTGACCATAGGTGTGAGTGTGAATGGTTGTCTGTGTCTATGTGTCAGCCCTGTGATGACCTGGCGACTTGTCCAGGGTGTACCCCGCCTTTCGCCCGTAGTCAGCTGGGATAGGCTCCAGCTTGCCTGCGACCCTGTAGAAGGATAAAGTGGCTAGAGATAATGAGATGAGAATTAGATTTCATTATACAGACATATAATATAGGTCAACAAAAGAGATGAATGAACAGGAATCTTCATTTGTTTTCTGTGGGTGTTTTTATGGGAATGTAGATTACTTACAGGTCTATTTGAGGGGTGCCTATGGTTTGCATGTTCCACATTTTATCATAAGTGTGTCATGCAGTGTGGGACACTGGTCTGGTCTTGGTCTTGACTCGGTCTCGCCCTGCCTCGGTCTTGGTCTTGTCTTGGTCTCGACCCCTTAAAGTCTTGGTCTTGTCTTGGTCTTGATACACTGTGGTCTTGGTCTCGTCTTGGTTTAGGATATCCGGAGCCTTTCCTGGGAACACTTTGTATACACCTTGGATGGGACACCAGTCCATAACAAGGCATCGTGACCACCAGTGGTGGTTGGTGGTCTTTGAAATAGCGAAAGCTCAGTTTTAGGTCTACGTAATAAAACTTTTCAATTATTTGTTATCTATATGTGAATTCTGCCATGTTCTACTCCGACTCTGCCAAGTAAACTAAAGTGTAGGTCAGAAAAAGAATTTTCCCCGACACCCAATTATTTTTGTTTCGTGGACCAAAAGCTACTGAATTCGAATCACAGACTTCTAATTTTATTATTATTTTTTAAATAGAACAATTAATGAATTTAACGTCACATGGTCCTAAATTCTCTGCTATTTTTTCCTGCTTCACCATGACCCAATACAAGATACTACGTCATGCATGACGTGGTGGGCTTTCCTCGTTTTCGCAAGGCATTGTGGGATACAAATTTGAAACAGGAGAGAAAAATGGAGGATCTGAGTGTGCGAATGAAACGTGAAAGGCCGACTACAGTAACGGAAAGCGGGAAGAAAAGATGCTATGCTATATGCAAAGGAAAGGAAACGCAGGACCAAACTAATGAATATCGGCGGTCAGCGAGCATCTCGGTGTGATCAGCTGTTCGTTTAGTGACAGAATGATGGAACTGTCAATGCACGGTCAAAGGCAAACCTGCGCATGCACGCACACACACGGACTTCCTCTGTCTGCTTGACTGCACGAAGCAAGCGATTTCATGCACATTATTTGCTCGGGAATCCGCTCAAATGAAATAACTTCCCAGTTATAGAATGGCCTGATATTTTGAGATATTACAGAAATAAACATATACCTCATCTCTCTCATCTCATTATCTCTAGCCACTTTATCCTGTTCTACAGGGTCGCAGGCAAGCTGGAGCCTATCCCAGCTGACTACGGGCGAAAGGCGGGGTACATCCTGGACAGGTCATCTATATATATATATACACATCTCATCTCATCTCATTATCTCTAGCCGCTTTATCCTTCTACAGGGTCGCAGGCAAGCTGGAGCCTATCCCAGCTGACTACGGGCGAAAGGCGGGGTACACCCTGGACAAGTCGCCAGGTCATCACAGGGCTGACACATAGACACAGACAACCATTCACACTCACATTCACACCTACGGTCAATTTAGAGTCACCAGTTAACCTAACCTGCATGTCTTTGGACTGTGGGGGAAACCGGAGCACCCGGAGGAAACCCACGCGGGCATGGGGAGAACATGCAAACTCCACACAGAAAGGCCCTCGCCGGCCCCGGGGCTCGAACCCAGGACCTTCTTGCTGTGAGGCGACAGCGCTAACCACTACACCACCGTGCCGCCCATATATATACATCTCATCTCATCTCATTATCTCTAGCCGCTTTATCCTTCTACAGGGTCGCAGGCAAGCTGGAGCCTATCCCAGCTGACTACGGGCGAAAGGCGGGGAACACCCTGGACAAGTCGCCAGGTCATCACAGGGCTGACACATAGACACAGACAACCATTCACAGTCAATTTAGAGTCACCAGTTAACCTAACCTGCATGTCTTTGGACTGTGGGGGAAACCGGAGCACCCGGAGGAAACCCACGCGGGCACGGGGAGAACATGCAAACTCCACACAGAAAGGCCCTCGCCGGCCCCGGGGCTCGAACCCAGGACCTTCTTGCTGTGAGGCGACAGCGCTAACCACTACACCACCGTGCCGCCCATATATATACATATATATATATATATATATATATATATATATATATAATGTTCAGCATAAATGAGTACACCCCTTTTGAAAAGTAACATTTTAAACAATATCTCAATGAACACAAACAATTTCCAAAATGTTGAAAAGACAAAGTTTAATATAACATCTGTTTAACTTCTAACGTGAAAGTAAGGTTAATAATATAACTTAGATTACACATTTTTTCAGTTTTACTCAAATTAGGGTGGTGCAAAAATGAGTACACCCCACAACAAAAACTACTACATCTAGTACTTTGTATGGCCTCCATGATTTTTAATGACAGCACCAAGTCTTCTAGGCACGGAATGAACAAGTTGGCGACATTTTGCAACATCAATCTTTTTCCATTCTTCAACAATGACCATCATGTTCCAAGATGGCGGCGCGCACACGCAGCGGCTCCTCTCTGTCCCCACAGAACGGTGTTTTAGTGTTTTTTGTGTTTTAAAACAGTGTGTATCTGTTCGTCTTTGTCGCGTCCATTAGTCTCAAGGCGCACATACTCCTGTGAGTTTCTGCTCGACATCCGCAGAACTATATTCACGGATATAAATCCAGTGGACGCGGAAGTGCTATGCGGCTACGGTTTGCTCCGGAGGCCTGCTCAAGCACCGACCCCCACTCCTGCATCCAGCCGGCAGTGGAAGCGCCACAGGCAGAACATGCGGAAGCAGAAGAGAGGCAAGCGCGGAGGTATCCAAGCTAGGCTAGCGGCTAGCCCTCACCGGCCGGCTATCCCTACCATCACTCTGGCCAACGTATGCTCGCTGGACAACAAGCTGGATTATGTCCGCCTGCTCCGCTCATCTTTTAAGTCTGTGAGTGAGTGCTGTGTCCTTGTGTTTGTGGATACATGGCTTAACAATAGCGTCCCGGACTGTGCCATTCAGCTAGCCCGGCTAACATGCTACCGGTCAGACAGAGCGCTAGTCGAGGGGGGGAAGACTCGCGGCGGAGGACTCTGTGTTTACATCAGTGATGCCTGGTGCCATGATGCTGTTGTGGTCTGCAAACACTGCTCACCACTGGTGGAGTTTATGATTATTAAGTGCCGGCCATTCTATCTGCCGAGGGAATTTCCAGCCATATTGCTGGTAGCAATATACATCTCTCCCGGCTCCAATAACAACAGGAGTGAAGCACTGAATGAACTCTATCAGCACATCAGTGAGCAGCAGACAGCCCACCCAGATGCTTTCCTCATCCTGGCTGGGGATTTCAATCATGCAAACCCCAAAAGCATGTTTCCAAAACTCTATGGACATATCAACTTTCCTACACATGGAAACAATACTCTGGACAATGTTTACACCATGCATAAAGACGCCTACAAAGCCCTACTCCTCCCCCACCTTGGGGCCTCAGATCACTCCACTGTTATGCTAATGCCAGCATACAGGCCGCTGGTTAAAGTCACCAAACCAGCTACAAAACAGATACGTGTGTGGCCAGAGGGGTCCTCAGAGGCACTCCAGGACTGTTTTTCCACCACTGACTGGAGCATGTTCAGACAGGCGGCCACCTACAGCAACATCACAGATCTCCAGGAGTACACGGAGACCGTCACTGCCTACATGAGGAAGTGCATGGATGATGTTACGGTTACCAGAACCATCTCCATTTGGGCCAGTCAGAAGCCATGGCTGACAGGGGAAGTCCATAGGCTCCTGTGGGCTCGGAACGCCACCTTCAGAGCTGGGGACGAGGTGGGCCTGAGGACAGCTAGGGCCAATCTGTCACGAGGCATCAGGGTGGCCAAGAGACAGTATTCCAGGCACATTGCTGACCATTTCAATGACAGCAGAGACACCAGGAACCTGTGGCAGGGGATTCAGTCCATCACAGACTACAAGCCCTCGCCGCAGACCTGTGACAACTCCACGTCTCTGCTGAATCAGTTGAATGACTTCTTTGCTCGCTTTGAGGCAGACAACAGCACCACGGCACAGAAGACCCCACCACCTCCCGGCGACCAGGTGTTGATGCTGTCCCCAAACAGTGCGAGGAGAGCTCTCAGGACGACAAATGCACGAAAAGCCCTGGGTCCTGACAACATTCCTGGTCGTGTCCTGAGAGACTGTGCCAAGGAGCTCACAGATGTCTTTACAGACATCTTCAACATCTCGTTGAGCCAGGCTGTTGTCCCCACGTGCCTCAAAACCACCACCATCATCCCGGTCCCAAAGAACCCATCACCCTCCTGCTTCAATGACTACCGCCCTGTCGCACTCGCTCCCATCCTCATGAAGTGCTTTGAGCGGCTAGTCATGAGGCATATCAAGTCTGCCCTCCCCCCCACCCTGGACCCTTTCCAGTTTGCATATCAGTCCAACCGTTCGACCTATGACGCCATCTCCACTCAGCCCTCACCCACCTGGAGACAAAAGACTCATATGTCAGAATGCTGTTCATAGACTTTAGCTCAGCATTCAACACAATCATTCCTCAGCAGCTCATTCATAAACTGGACCAGCTGGGACTCAACACCTCCCTGTGCAACTGGCTGCTGGACTTCCTGACGGGGAGACCACAGGCTGTACAGGTCGGCAGCAACTCCTCCAGCACCATCACAGTGAACGCGGGGGCCCCCCAAGGATGTGTGCTAAGCCCCCTCCTCTTCACTCTGCTGACCCATGACTGCACACCAACATCCAGCTCTAATCTCTTCATTAAGTTTGCAGATGACACGACTGTGGTGGGTCTCATAAACAATGGCGATGAGACAATCTACAGGAGTGAGATGAGCCGCTTGGCCATGTGGTGCAAGGACAACAATCTCCGTCTGAACGTGGAGAAGACGAAGGAGATTGTTGTGGACTTCAGGAGAGAGCACACCCAGCATGCTCCACTATCTATCGACGGTGCTGCAGTGGAGAGGGTGAGCAGCACCAAGTTTCTGGGTGTGCACATCTCTGAAGACCTGTCCTGGAGCAACAACACTGCATCACTGGCCAAAAAAGCCCAACAGCGTCGGTACTTCCTCCGCAAACTGAGGAGAACAAGAGCCCCGGCCCCCATCATGCACACATTCTACAGAAGCACCATCGAGAACATTCTGACCAGCTGCATCACCGTGTGGTACGGCGCCTGCACCGTGTCCTGCTGCAAGTCTCTGCAGCGCATCGTGAGAGCAACTGAGAGGATCATTGGTGTCTCTCTCCCTTCTCTAATGGATATTTCTAACTCCCACCTCACCTGCAAAGCCATCAGGATTGCAAGTGACCCCACCCACCCATCTCACAGCCTCTTCAGCCTGCTGCCATCGGGGAGGAGACTGCGGAGTCTCCTGGCCAAAACCAGCAGGCTCAAGAACAGTTTCTTTCACCAGGCGGTCAGGAGGCTCAACTCCCTCCCTGTTCTGTCCCTCCTCCCCCCTCTGCCCCCTGCCACAGATTCTGCTCGCACACCCCCCTACCCCCCTTCAGCATCTGACATGTCATCCTCACAGTTCCTCCCCCAACACACACACACACATACATACATACATACATACATACATACATACATACATACATACATCTCATCGTTCATTAACACACTGAACTCAGGGACCGCACATCTCACTTTACCTCGCTCATTTGCACTATTCCGCACTACCTCATCTTAACAGCTGCTAGTTTGTTTATACTGCTTATTTCATGTTTACCTGCTACACCTCAAGTGCCCTTGACTGTTTGTTTATTTGAACCAGTGTGTGTGTGTGTGTGTGTGTGTGTGTGTGTGTATATGAGTGTTTAGTCTATGTCTAGTTCATATCTAGAGTGTTTATATTGTTTATATTGTCTGTTTGAGTGTTTAGTCTTTGTCTAATTCTTATCTAGTGTTTACACTTTATATTGTCTGAGTGTTTAGTTTATACTGTTTATTTATACTGTTTATATTGTTTGTCAGAGTGTTTAGTCTATGTCTAGTTCCTATCTAGAGTGTTTATACTGTTTATACTGTTTGTTTTTTTCAATTATTCTATTTTTATTTTTATTTACTGCATTGCCTGTTTGCACCGTGGGTCAGAGAGGACTGAAATTTCATCTGTGCTGTACGTTGAGCATGTATAGCATATTTGACAATAAAGTTGACTTGACTTTTAGTGACTGGATGCTGGATGGAGAGTGATGCTCAACTTGTCTCTTCAGAATTCCCCAAAGAAAATCATTTCTTTACACCACAAAGGTGAAGGCTACAAGAAGATCAGCAAAGCTTTACTTATCAGTCAGAATACTGTAGCAAAAGTGGTACAAAAATTTAAGAAAGATGGAACTGCAACCATCTCACAGAGACGTCCAGGTCGTTCACGGAAGTTAACACCTCGACAGGAGCGTCTTCTGATGAGAAGGGTTGAAGAAAATCTGCATGCAAGTTCACTGCAGTTATCTAAAGAAGTAGAAAGCCAAACTGGGGTGACTATTTCCCGTGACACAATACGGCGTACACTGCAGAGGAATGGCATGCATGGATGCCGTCCACGAAAGAAGCCTCTCCTAAAGCCCAGGCACAAAAAAGCCCGCCTAGAGTTTGCGAGGGCCCATGCTGACAAAGATGAAGACTACTGGGACTCGATACTCTGGAGTGACGAGACCAAGTTAAATGTTTTTGAAACTGATGGCGTCACAAAGGTGAGGAATACAAAGAAAAATGCCTGGTGCCTACAGTGAAACATGGTGGTGGCAGTGTCCTTATGTGGGGCTGCATGAGTGCTGCTGGTGTCGGGGAGCTGCATTTCATTGATGGCATCATGAATTCACAGATGTATTGCTCTATACTGAAAGAGAAGATGCTACCATCACTCTGTGCCCTTGGTTGTCATGCACTTTTCCAACATGACTAAACACACATCTAAGGCCACTGTTGGATTTCTGAAGAAGAACAGGGTGAAAGTGATTCAGTGGCCAAGTATGTCTCCTGATCTGAACCCAATCGAACACCTATGGGGAATTCTGAAGAGACAAGTTGAGCATCACTCTCCATCCAGCATCCAGTCACTAAAAGAGGTCGTTGTTGAAGAATGGAAAAAGATTGATGTTGCAAAATGTCGCCAACTTGTTCATTCCATGCCTAGAAGACTTGGTGCTGTCATTAAAAATCATGGAGGCCAGACAAAGTACTAGATGTAGTAGTTTTTGTTGTGGGGTGTACTCATTTTTGCACCACCCTAATTTGAGTAAAACTGAAAAAATGTGTAATCTAAGTTTATATTATTAACCTTACTTTCACGTTAGAAGTTAAACAGATGTTATATTAAACTTTGTCTCGTCAGCATTTTGGAAATTGTTTGTGTTCATTGAAATATTGTTTAAAATGTTACTTTTCAAAGGGGCTGTACTCATTTACGATATGATGTCTAACAACCAACGCTATGTAAAACATAGTGTTGGAACAAAAGTATCATCTGGTGGAAAAACGCAAAGAGATGAAAATAAAAATGAAACAAGAAGTGCATCCTGGTGCTTTTAGCTTCCTCTCTTCACCTCCAGAACCTGGCTAAAGAGCTAAAGATCATCTGGCTGACCTTAATCTTACTGCTCGAGCTGAACAATATGACCATGTAACAACGATATTGTGATAATCTGACACGATACACTTTTACAAAGTTACCATCAGGTACAAAATCTCACTGTAGATGTAAGAAAGTAAGATATTTTCATAACGTGCATTTAAGACAAACCGCGTTGACCAAAATATTACATGGAGAACAGTCAGACAAACAAATAGCAACACAATGAAATCGTTAAAATTTTGGAAAGAATTCTTGAAAATATTCAGTTTTGGAGTTTTTCTCTTTCTTTTCCGTGTCTAATGATTTACTTGGCACTGCGAGGAACTATAATCAATCTAGAGGTGGGCGATCTGATAAAAAAACAACAACAATAATAATATTTTTTGCAAGCATTTCTACGATACACAGTATACATTACAGTATACAGTATTGGCTTGCTCACAAATTGCCAGCACTACAGCTGTTTATTATAAATAACATTACACACTGATCAGCCATAACATTCTGACCACTGACAGGTGAAGAAGTGAATAACACTATCTTAAAATTACAGTGGTACCTGCGAAAGGGATATATTAGGCAGCAAAAAGAGAACAGTCAGTTCTACCACGTTCACTAGATTTTGAGAAACAGAGCATTTTTATTTTTTTGCAAATTCGATAAATATTGTAAAAACATGATACAAAACATCCAACAAAATAATTTCTGCTTAGATGGACTTCTTAAAACCCTATCGTTGGCTGCATAAATTGACTTTAGTGTTGTTTTTTTGTAGAAAGTCAGGGCTCGACATTAAGGACTGCCCGATTGCCCAAGGCAAGTTAAATATGCAGTCGAGCAAGTGGGATATGTCCCCGACATGCCCGACTGGGCAAGTTGGAATGAGCATATACCTGTATTACAAACTAGCACAAAAATTTGGCTTTTTGATCTTTTATTTCAGTTCCTAAAAGTGTCCCTCACTACGTATCCGCCATTATGTCTTGGCTGTTTTCTTAGTCTCAGTTTCATTTACTGTTTTGCAAGTTATTTTATATCCCCCCACTGTTGTAGTATGGTACACGTACTGTTTATTGACCTCTTCCGCGTGACATCATGCATCACGTGATAATTACAGCTGGGGTCAGACAGACACCGTCTTTCATGCAAGCAAGGCTTAATCCGTCTTCATTATGGTTAATTTTTGCGCTCTTTTTGCTTGTTCAAACAGAGAAATAGATAAAAGACATCATCGTCTCTCCGCTATCAAGAAAAATGTTCACAAATAGAAGCAAATGCTTCAAGAACAACGAAGAAATGAGTGGTTAAAGAATACGAGGAGAGGAGCTCAGCCTGAAAACTCCAGAGAAATTCACGACTGTATTTAAAATGTATTTTACAAAAACAGAAAGTCGGAAGTGAGGATGGAAGAGTTTGCTTAAGAATCTTGTTTTATTTTTATTTTTTTTCTGCTTGCATTCGAGTTAGCTCCTTCATGAAAGTGTTTGTTTTTCTTACAGGTGAAGCCGCTTTCTTATTTGACGAAGAAAACCCAGATTGGTTTCAAACAACTCGGGCATAAAAAAACTCAACAAGAAGTGACATGCGATAAATCCTGAAAGAACAGAACAGATTAAGAGCAGAGAGAGCTAGAGCTTTGTTTCTGTTATCAGAGGAACACAGCCCTGTGCAAAATATTTATATATCATTTTTTTTATATCATCCATCTCTAGGTTTAAAAAAAAACAAAAACAAACAAAAAAAACCCCACGGTGCTTCATAACAGACCGGCTGCACTAATTCAGGTACAGGTTGCCAGGTCTGTATAAAACACCCACAACCTACACACTAAATAATTTTAAACTTAAACATTATCCTGTCTGTCATGATGCAGCACAGATTTTTTTCTTTAAACCTAGAGGTGGATGATATAACAAAAAAAAGATATATAAATATTCTCAAACACAGTACTGTTCAAAAGTCTTGGCACCCTATTGTTTTCTTGACACAAACTTTGTTACAGATTTCTATTTTATGATTTCTACATTATCGAGGAATGAATCTACAGTCTGAGAGAGTTCTACACAAACACACTCAACTTTACAACAGCTACATGCATGTGAAATGGAAATAAATCAACGAAGGCAGGAAAAACTCTTTGGGATAAAATTGTTATTGTCCGTTACAAGTAAAAGTAACCAATAGCCAAACTTAATAATAAACTTAATCAATAACCAAACTTCAACTCAATGTGTGATCTTCATTTTATGTTGCAATTCACAACTGTTCTATGGTTTTCCAAAAAAAAAGTAGTACTTGCAAAATAGGGGGCAAGTGATAATATTGCGGGGCAAGTGGAAATTAACACCCACTTGCCCCCCAGGGCAAACGGGTTTAAAAGTTAATGTCGAGCCCTGAAATTGCCATCTTACTGTCGTGCCGAGGTATAGAACAGCTTTAGACATTTATTTAATTCTGCCTTGGACATTTCAGTTCTGTAATTTTCAAACTTTGAGCTTTTGAACCAGTCTAAAGAAAAATCAACAGATTTTAAAGACGAAGGATGTAAACAAACCAGTGAAATGGCAGGAGCAACTTGTGAAAAATGTGATAATAATAATTCTTGAAAAAATAAAAAAGATACGTTCTTACCATCAAATACTTTCATTCCATTTTTTTTGCTTTTTTTGTATTTTTTTGGGTTTTGTTTTCAAGTTGAGTTTTTATTTCATCCTCGGTTGGTTCAACAACATGCTCCGCCATCTTGTTTTTCTCTACTCATGGTATATGAGCTGACATATCCTAGTAGTCGAGCAGCCAATCAGAGCGTACGATTGCTCATATACAGTGAATGTGGATATAGTAATCAATGTTATTCACTTCACCTGTCAGTTGTTTTAATAGTTCTGTTGTGTAGGATTAGATGTTGATATCCCTCGTTACATACATACTTACTTGAGGCACCGATGAGACTCTGTGGGGTGGTCAATTGAGTGATGGCATCCTTTGGGTTATCAAGTGGGCGCCCTCCTTCATGGGTGTTTCGCTGATAGACCCATGACACCTCCAGAGGGTTCAGCAGTGAATCCCAGCATCCCAGATTCACCCCCTATATGCCATCAACTCATTTGAGGGGCCAAGTGGAGTCCTTCCTCTTCATCCACAGCCACTGACTCCCTTTTTCAGCAGCCTTGGAGAGGTCTTTGACTGCCTGCTGGTGGGCCTTCCCTCGCACTCCCATCTCCCTGAGTAGCCTGGATGTAGAGGTGACTCTACGAACCCTCTGCAGCCTACATCCACCAGGCGTACCTTCGCTTTCCAGCCTTGTTGTTGCACATTGGCTGCAAGTTCAGCATACCTCAGCTTTTTCCACTTGTAGGCCTCCTCCACTGCACTTTCTCAGGGCACAATGAGCTCAATGATGAAGACCAGCTTGAGCGAGGCTGACCACAGCACAAGGTCTGGTTGCAGGTTGGTGGATGCGATCTCAGCTGGGAAGCAGAGCTTCTGGCCCACATCTGCCAGCATCTTCCAGTCCCATGCACCGCCTAGCTGCCCAGTGTCTGGTCTTATGGTGGTGAGGCTTGCTTGACCCTCGCTCTCCCGGACAAATGCTGTTGCCTGCCAGCAGGATTACGGGGGTGGAAGGGCGTTGACACTTGTCCGTCGACTTTCCAGCACTGCTGCAAGACATTTTAACACCTGATTGTGCCACCAGGTGTAACGGCCTTGGGTGAGGCTGGTCTTGCAGCCTACTAAGCTGTGCTTCAGTTTTGCTGGACTTGGACATAGAGGGCACGTGGGGTCTTTGCCATACCACTGGCTTAGGTTTGTGGGAAAAGGCAGGACATCGTAGGCAGTCCTGATGGTAAAGCTCACCCTGAATACCTCCATCTCCCACAGCTCTTTCCAGGAGATCTTCCTCTTCTCCACTCCTTTCCATGCCGTCCACTGCCCTTGCTTTGCCTGCGCCACAGCTTGTGCACGCCTTCCTGCTTCCTCTTACCAATGTACCTCCTGGACCACCAGCTTGCGTCTCTGTGATGGAGTGGCCTTGCTCCAGGCTGATGTGCTGGCCCCAAGGCCAAGACCACTCCTCCCCTCCTGCACTCGGACAACAAGGTCCATGTGTCTGAGTGCTGCCTTTGCCTGCTCAGTTGCAGCCAATAGAGTCCACTTCCTCCTGGTGGCCAGAATGGGGGCAGCCTGGGCAACAAATGGATCACTCGAATCCAGCAGCATCATCTCCAGTCTGACTATGGCACACTTGAACTCCTCTGATAGACTGGCGATGGGCAGATCTAACATCCCTTTGCCGTAGAGCCCAATACTGCTGAGGCACCTGGAAAGGCCAAGCCACTTCCTTGCATATGAGCTGACCAGCCTCTCCAGCTTTTCCACCTTCGAGAGCGGGACTTCATAGAGGGTTAATGGCCACATAAGACATGGAAGTAGTCCATACTGCATGCACCAGAGCTTCAGCTTGCCAGGAAGTAGGGTTCTGTCAATGTTCTCCAGTCTGCTGGCTACCTCCTTCCTGAGCTGATCTACCTGCTCTTTGTCTTCGAGGGAGGCATCATACCAATGACCTAGGCTCTTCACAGGCTTCTTGGAGACAGTTGGAATAGGTTCCTCGCCAATGTGGGAGCAGTGGACTGACAGTTTCCCCTTGACAATGGAGATGCTTCTGGACTTGCTCGGCTTGATCTTCATGTGAGCCAGCTTGATGTTTTCCTGGAGCTTTCTTAGCAGCTGTACAGTACAAGCCTTGGTCATGGAGAGTGTTGTGAGGTCATCCATGTAGGCTCTGACAGGTGGCAGCCTCAGGCCAGGTCTTATTCACTGTCCGCCAACCACCCATTGAGAGGCTTGGATGATCACCTCCATGGCCAAGGTGAAGGCCAGCAGGGAGATGGTGCAGCCGGCCATGATTCCCACTTCTAGATGTTGCCATGTTGTGGTGTACTCGGCTGTTGTCAAGCAGAGCTAGATGTCCTGGAAGTAGGCCTTGAGAGCTGCTGGGACCCTGAAGTAGTTAAATGCTGTCCATTGTGAGGGATTGAGCCAAAGGCGTTGGGGAGATCCAGAAAAACCATGTGAAGGTCTGTTCCCTCCTTCTTGGTGACCTGGATCTGATGCCAGATGACACTAGCATGTTCCACACAACTGGAGAAGCCAGAGATGCCTGCTTTCTGAATCGATGTGTCAATCAGGTTGTTCCTTTGCAGGTATCCTGCCAGTCTGTGAGCGACCATGCTGAAGAAGATTTTTCCCTCAATATTTAGAAGGCTGATCTGGTGGAACTGGATGATCTCTGATGAGTCCTTTCCCTTGGGGATAAGGATCCCTCCAGCTCTACGCCAGGATGCTGGTATCTCCTACTTTTGCCACACGACTCTCATCAGCTTTCAGAGGAATCACAGGACAGCTGGTGCATTTTTGTAGAGCTTGTATGGAACTCTGTTAGGACCTGGGGCTGATGTGGCCCTTGCTCTATGCACAGTTTTGTCTACTTCGCTCCATCTGGGTGGGCTGCTGTCTAGTTTATACTCTGGTGGATTGACTGGTGGCATGTCAGGTGGGAACGTAACTTTTTCATGATGTCAGTCATCTGTGCAGAACTTTTTCAGATGTTCTTCCAGGTCAGCCTTTGACACTGAGAGACTTCTGCTCTTCTCCTTTGTGAAGAGACTCTTCACAAATTTGAAGGGATCCTTGTAGAAGTGTGATCTTGTTTGCTCCTTCCTTCTGCGCTTCCTCAGGAGGTTTTCAGCTCTCCTTAGTGCTGCAAGCCTACTCTGGATCTCTTCCTGCAGCAGGTTTATGCCCTCCTTCTCCTCCTCTGTGGCCTTCCTCCATTGCTTCTTCAGCTGCCTCCTCTCCTTGACTAGGCGATATATTTCGGTCTGCCTTCTGGACTTAGTGGGGATTGATGGAGTAGATCATTTGCCTTCGACCACTCCGAACTGTTCCACTCCATAGGCATAGATTACATCACCCATTCTCTCCAACTTCTTAATGGTGGTGCCTCTGATCCCTTCTAGGATGTTACAGAGATTGATGTTAACCTCCTTCCACAGCATCTTGTCACAGGATTTTGGCCACCTGACTAATGGCCTTCGCCCCTGGATCTTCTTCTCTGCTGCTGGAGAAGAAGATAATGGGTTGGATTCAGGTTGCTCTCCCGTGCCTAGACCTCCCTCCTCTGGTAAAGGGGTGTTGATGTCCTGCAGACTGTGGTGTGTGTCCTGCTGAACTTCAGTCGACTGACTCTGCCTACTTCTCAGAAAGTAGTTGTCGATGCGACTTCCCTGTTGACCCTTTTTTAGGCACCCTTTCTTGCCCTGATGTATTATATTGTAAAAAAAAATCTATCTAAACAAATTTATCATCATTTTGTAATATAAAAATAGATATTTAACATTGACAAAATAAATTTATTTTTACTATTTTAAATACTAATTATTATTTAAAAACATTCAAGATGCAACAAAATCTACAATATCTCAGAAAAGCAAAGTACACCTTAATTTATTACAATATCAATATTGTATCAATATCGATATCATATCGCCCAGCCCTACAGATACAGTGGGGCAAAAAAGTATTTAGTCAGCCACCAATTGTGCAAGTTCTCCCACTTAAAAAGATGAGAGAGGCCTGCAATTTTCATCATAAGTACACTTCAACTATGAGAGACAGAATGGGGGGAAAGAATCCAGGAAATCACATTGTAGGATTTTTAATGAATTAATTGGTAAATTCCTCGGTAAAATAAGTATTTGGTCACGTACAAACAAGCAAGATTTCTGGCTCTCACAGACCTGTAACAACTTCTTTAAGAGGCTCCTCTGTCCTCCACTCGTTACCCGTATTAATGGCACCTGTTTGAACTCGTTATCAGTATAAAAGACACCTGTCCACAACCTCAAACAGTCACACTCCAAACTCCACTATGGCCAAGACCAAAGAGCTGTCAAAGGACACCAGAAACAAAATTGTAGACCTGCACCAGGCTGGGAAGACTGAATCTGCATTAGGTAAGCAGCTTGGTGTGAAGAAATCAACTGTGGGAGCAATTATTAGAAAATGGAAGACATACAAGACCACTGATAATCTCCCTCGATCTGGGGCTCTACGCAAGATCTCACCCCGTGAGGTCAAAATGATCACAAGAACGGTGAGCAAAAATCCCAGAAGCACACGGGGGGACCTAGTAAATTACCTGCAGAGAGCTGGGACCAAAGTAACAAAAGCTATCATCAGTAACACACTACGCTGCCAGGGACTCAAATCCTGCAGTGCCAGACGTGTCCCCCTTCTTAAGCCAATACATGTCCAGGCCCGTCTGAAGTTTGCTAGAGAGCATTTGGATGATCCAGAAGAGGATTGGGAGAATGTCATATGGTCAGATGAAACCAAAATAGAACTTTTGGTAAAAACTTAACTTGTGTTTGGAGGAGAAAGAATGCTGAGTTGCATCCAAAGAACACCATACCTACTGTGAAGCATGGGGGTGGAAACATCATGCTTTGGGGCTGTTTTTCTGCAAAGGGACCAGGACGACTGATCCGTGTAAAGGAAAGAATGAATGGGGCCATGTATTGTGAGATTTTGAGTGAAAACCTCCTTCCATCAGCAAGGGCATTGAAGATGAAATGTGGCTGGGTCTTTCAGTGATCCCAAACACACCGCCCGGGCAATGAAGGAGTGGCTTCTTAAGAAGCATTTCAAGGTCCTGGAGTGGCCTAGCCAGTCTCCAGATCTCAACCCCATAGAAAATCTTTGGAGGGAGTTGAAAGTCCATGTTGCCCAGCGACAGCCCCAAAACATCACTGCTCTAGAGGAGATCTGCATGGAGGAATGGGCCAAAATACCAGCAACAGTGTGTGAAAATCTTGTGAAGACTTACAGAAAACGTTTGACCTCTGTCATTGCCAACAAAGGGTATATAACAAAGTATCGAGATGAACTTTTGTTATTGACCAAATATTTATTTTCCACCATAATTTGCAAATAAATTCTTTAAAAATCAGACAATGTGATTTTCTGGATTTTTTTTCTCATTTTGTCTCTCATAGTTGAAATGTACCTATGATGAAAATTACAGGCCTCTCTCATCTTTTTAAGTGGGAGAACTTGCACAATTGGTGACTGACAAAATACTTTTTTGCCCCACTGTACATCACAAAAGTGAACTCTGACATCATTCATCATAAAATCGTTATTAAATTCGGTCATATCGCCCTGCACTGATGTACTGAGTGCATTTCAGCTACATGTCAGTAAACCCTGTCCCTGTTTTACTTTCGTCTTCATTATGCCCTTGCTGACTTCACTTTAAAGTGTACATCACATGAGTAACCACTTGAAACACAAAGGGAAGAACATACAATACACAGGAGTGGATATTTACCCCCACTATGTTTCTGTATATAAAAAGGGATGGCAATAAAAATCTACTTGACGAGACTTAACTACTAAATCACCGCACAAAAAAGTAATAAAGTTGCCACAAAAACAAACAAAAACAGTAAATGAAATGTATCAGATTTTGGTTCCTTCTGGGTTTTAGTGATGCTGGTCTAGAAATCTCATCGAACAAACTTCGCTCAGGCTGATAAAGCATTAAAAAGAGCTCCAACAGAGATCCACCCAAGGGGAAATAACAACAGTAAGTCGATGTAAGGGTTATAAACAGAAATTTAACTGAGCACCTGATTGTTTAGTTCTCACTCTATACACACAGGTGATTTCTTCTCCTCTAAATCAAGGCAAGGAAAACTTTTAATAATTTATTACGTTTAGTTTATAACACTCAGGACACTCAGAAATCAACCAAGAGCAAGTCATGACCAAGACCAAAGTGTATTGAGACAAGGGCCAGACCAGTGTGTGTGAAAGGTGTGGGAGGAGGGGTGATATCCAATAACAGGAAGATATTTCAAATTAGTAATGAGTCACATTATTGCTGGGTTTCAGTCACGTGACTTTTCCTCGTGGTTTTACCAGAAGTGAAATAGCTGGTGGTCTAAACTGTTGCCGTAGTGCAAACACCTAGCGATAACTTATCAGAGGATACTTGTAATCTAGAAGCCATTTCTCACTTTAGATATATTCAGAAGATTGCTACGTGCAATGGAATCGACCCCTACAGTCTGGAAAGAAGGATTTGTCATACGATCTGGAAAACCACCCTTCAGTCGAGTTCCCCGACATCTCGAACTATCTGGTGTTGCAGACGTCCTTCTACACCGCAAAACAGATGAAAGCATGGAAGAGTATGGAGGCTTACAACTTTTTTGTATGTGTCTGGGTAAAGGACCTCAGTATCAAGTCGCTCCCCAATGAATCCTGGATTGTTTTTGCCCGTGTAAGTATGTTTTTTTTAGCTTTTTGTTCATGTCCTTACAACGAAGCACTGCAAGTTGAAGTGTAAACAACAGTTCACTTGATTCTCACTTGTGCTGACTCTTATCTCTCAGATAAATCATTCACAAAGATCATCAGAAACCCCTTTAAAGACCTGGATCTTAGTTAAACAAGATGGAGAAGTGATCATGGCGCATTGTAACTGTATGGCTGGGTAAGAATTTTGTCACGACCTTCATGCATATGGACTTTGTGAGGAGGAAACAAAGAAACAGCTGGGGACTTTAGCGCTTCATGACTAAAAAAAAAGTACGTAAAATAATGACACACAGCAAGAAAAGTACTTGGAAAACACTAAGGACAGAGCTGAGAGGAAAATACAAATCTTTCACTCAGTGCGTTTACATGCACATAGAGAGAATCGAATTTCTGCCGTTGCTCGACTGAAATCGAAGTTCAAAATGCCATGTATACACCTTAATTCGGCTGAAATTGAACCGAACTTGATTTCTCAGAATCGAGCTACACGACCTAGATTATGCGATTTCTGCCGAGCTACTTAGTGCATGTATACCCTATTGAGCTACGTATTCGAGCTACTTACTTCAGCACTGCCCCTTCCGGAAGTGACGAGTGACGAGACCACAAGCGGGAAACACAACAGCCTCGGTCGGCATGACAACGGCATGAATCTTTTCTTTTTGTGGCATTGTTTGCACTGTTAAAATTTAGCTCACTTACTGTATCACCAAATACATCTGTACATCTGTTGCATAGCTGTGAATTGTGTACATAAACAAGTCATTGTGTGTGTGTGTGTGTGTGTGTGTGTGTGTGTGTGTGTGTGTGTGTGTATATATATATATATATATGTGTCCAACATCTGAAGAATGTCAATAAAAACAAAACAATTGAACTTTTTTGTGTGTTTATTAAGACATAAGTTAAATTGTAAGCAAAAAATGGACTTTAGAAAAATATACAATTGTGCAAAATAAGTTGTCTTACAAAACAGTGGTCTGTGCAGGACAGTTTGCAGCCATACAGTCTGTTAGAGCAAGCCTAATAGCTTGAGCACGGAACTTTTGAACACGGAACTGCCAGTGTTGCCAGATTGGGAGGTTTTAAGTGCATTTTGGCGGATTTGAACATGTTTTGGGCTGGAAAACGTCAGCAGTATCTGGCAACACTGCTGATAACTTTGTTTATACTCTTGAATAGCTCTTCTTCATGACGACAACCGGAAGTGTACCAACACGATGGGGCATGTAGCGCCACCTGTGGCTCGGGTGCACAGTGTACCTCACACAGCTCGATTTCCTTGTGTGCATGTAGGATTGGATTTCTCTGGCACCCCTGCTGGGACCCTTAGCTCGATTACCGACAGTAGCTCGATTTGGATGTGCATGTAAACGTACTGACTAAGTGATCACTGCAAACTCGAGCATGCTTCGACTCGGCTCCCTTCGATTTCAGTGAGAGGTTCAAAAGCCACCTTTCTCAACGTCTTTTTGTGAAATCCTGTGTTCATTCACCCTTTTTTATTAGTTCATGGGGAACCCTGAAGAAACTTTTATCAGTTTCACGGTTTGATCGATTCGAACAACCTAAAACAACGCCAGCGTAAGGCATTTTTCATGCGAGCGATGCACCTTCGTACAAACGCTTTGTCAACTGAGCTTTGGTAGACCACCAGCTAAAGTTTTGAATAACTAATGAGGCGGATGTGACGTCATGTGAAACCCAGCAATTGGTTGCATTTGAAGCAGGAAGTTTTACATCCAATCACAGTCATGATGTTAATAAATAAATCAGAAAATACACAGAAATCCACACAGTTGTGGTCTTGACTGGTCTTGAAATAAAATCCCTAGTCTCTGTGTCTGAGACAAGACCAAGTAAAAAAATGTGGTCGATTCCAAGACCTTCTAAAACCTTGACACGGTCTCGAGTTCTACAACAGGACTCAGAAATATGAACATCAGCTCGATTTACTTCTATTGTGCCACTACACTGTTGGATTCTCGATCCTGATTGGTCATTCTCTATTCCAGCAACATCACAGGTTTTTTCGAATAAATCTAATATGACTTGGATTTCTGTAAAGCTGCTTTATGACAATTATCCATTGTTAAAAGTGCTTTATAAATAAAATTGAATTAAACTGAATACTTAAAGGTTCTGACTGTAAAGTTGAATTCTGGGCAAAATGTTCTATTTCTATTGCTGTTGGAGTTTTGAGATGTTTCGCTGCTCCACACACACCCCGTGTATCGTGTGTGTAAATATTTTGCCAAGATAAAAAGTGGCCCGCATTTTACGATTCCGGAGATTGCCGAAGCAAGTGAGTAACAATATCACATGACCACCGTGGGGCGTGTTTGACCTACTTTTAACTAAAACAAGTCAGCATGGGCAAACATGGCGGACTCGGCTCTCCCACCAATGGAAAAGAAAAGGAAAGCCTGCCTAGTGAGTGCAACTGCAAGCTCGAGCAAGGTTAGATGACATGCCATTTTTCCAGACAGATAACTAAATCATTCTTGCTAGTGCTTAGCTATCTTAGCCTTAGAATGCATGGGATTGACTCCACAGTAGCGAGTATGGAGTTATACACCTAATGTTTTGTAAATAACACAAAAGCAGTAACAGAGAAAATATATATTCGTCTTTTGTTTCACGGATCTATTCACGAATGTCAACCACCAATTACATCCCTGCGACTCAAAATTCTCCGAGGTCGATGCAGAGTCACAATGTTTTCTGCACATCGCCATCTTGATGTGATGCAGTTGCATAGTTATGCTAATTAGTGAAAGCTCCTCACTGTTTCCGTATGGCCATACTGTGCTATTCGGTCCCAAAACGGAGAAAAGCAATCTTCAGCACATCAAAATGATCACATCTCATCCGCATGATATTGTTCTTCTGAGACCAAGGACGCATTATCCTAATGGGCTTCATGGGCAGCTGCCCAGGGCCTCGGCCACTAGGGGGCCTCGGAGGTAGCGAGATCGGAAAATATGAAACGATATTTTCAGAAGTTTTGATCATATTGATAACATTTTCGATGCATTTCGCCACCCGTAAGGAAGCCCACCTTGTCCCGTCGCATAAATCACCCGTCATTGTCAATATGATCACTGTCCACCATGTCTTCACTCGCTACGCCAGCTTGAGTTCAATGATTTAATTAATGACTTCGCTTTGCAGAAAAGTAGGAAAGTGCCCTTGTAAGTTGACCCATGGCTGTCAAACTGAATGCGCAAAGCTGTGTGCCACTGCTGTTTGGGACTTTACGTGTGTGAAAGGATGAAATGTTTCACATAGCCGAACATTTTGAGATTTATTTCTGAGAAGCAAGATATTTTTCTTTCTTTCTTATCGCTCTTTGTTTTCACAAGTTAAAAGTCGCCTGGATTCCAAAATGAAAACGAACGGTTATATCCCAAATGAATGCTCTTGTTCTGAATACTAAAGAAACTGTTGTAGGCCTAGGTTATGTTCTTGACATGTTGTTCATTGACTCACTCATTCAAAGGCTTCTTGAGGCTAAACTTTAGTTAACCAGACTTGTTAACCATGATGTCTGATGGATTTTTTCACCACGCAATTGCCTATTTCACCATTGCTTTTTCTCGATTAAATAGGTGTTGATGGATTTAAAGTTTTATCGTTCAATAGTATTTCTAATTGTGCCACTGTCATTATTTAAGTTTCTGTGTCTAGTTAGACAGGCACGTCTAAGGGGGTGAATTTGCTGAGCGCAGTTGACAACAGGCGGGGGTGGGGCCTCGGGGTGTGTCTGCCCAGGGCCTTGGCAAGGGTTAACGCGGCCCTGTCTGAGACACAGGAAAATGCCATGCACGATAAAAAAAATGTGAAAATTTCAGATGACTTTGCAGTCAGCGCCTTTAACAACTCATTCACAGGAACTTGTACAGTAGACGCTCCATGTAATCCAAGTCTAATCTTAAAAACATATTAAAAACATGGGAGTTTTTTTGAACAAAGACAAACATGTCATTGTTGATATCATGAAGTTTTCTGTCAAACTTTATGGAAGGAGTCTCCAGTGTCAGTGCATGTTTTCAGCCATGGTGGAGGAGTTTGTGGGTGTAGAAAGAAAGAAAGCCTGGTAATGGGATGGCTATAACACAATTAAGAGATAATGCATTTTCATGGACGTTCCCAAACATTAAAAGCGACTCTAAATGGATAAAAGTACAATGTGCCATTCTTTAATATGGAAAATTGCTGTACAAAGTACAAGACGAATAAAATGCTTTGGGATGTGGAATTATTGGATATAATCGAGTTTGGTTTGGTAAGAGTAACTCCATCATACCACTGTGTCATGGATTATTTTCCTATAACACCATGGTGCCAAGTCTTTTAGTTCTTACATACTACTACTACTAACGAGACCGTCACTGACGGCGTAGCTCACTCTGGCCCCGTCTAGTCCAGAAGGAACGATCTAAAGTGGGTCACCTTGAGCAATAAATGTTGCAAGCTATTAGATATACTATATACAAGCTATATATAGAAGCTATATCGACCCTAGGAATACCGACCTATTTGCTAGAAAGCATCCAAAACAGCGAGGAATTGACCGAGAAAAAGCGATTGTTGTTGAACCGCTCATTAAGGTTTAATTAGTCCATAACTTCATTAATAATTGTAATGAAGCAAATCTTGGTAGAAGTTATATGCAACCTAGGTACCCCTACCTTCATGCCAGAAAGAATCAAAATTGGTGAAAAATTGAAGGAGAAGAAGCGATTTGTGTGGAAACTGCTCATTAGGGCTTAATTATTCCATATCTTCATTATTAATTGCAATTATGCAAATTTGGGTAGAAGTTATATGCACCCCAGGCAGACCTACCTTCCTGACAAAAAGAATAAAAATTGGTGAAGAATTGAAAGAGAAGAAGCGACTTTCGTGAAATATGGACAATGCCAGACAGACGATGGACAACAGACGGACAGTATGATGAGATAATAATAATAATAATAATAATAATAATATGGCTTGTTCCCTCTCTCTGCTAAATAAGGTTCCTCAGGAGGAGTTCTACTTGGAATCACCTCATCTCAATCATCTCTGAGGTTCCATCTCAGTGGAACCTTCAATTCCTTGAAAGCCATGGCCTAAAGGTTAAAGACGCACCTTTGGGACTAAAAGGTCACTGGTTTGATTCCCTAGACCAACAGGAATGGCTGAAATGCCCTTGAGCAAGGAACCTAACTCCCAAGGCTTAAAATTCCCCAAATCTCTGGAAAGATGGAAAAAACAATCAGTTTTCCACCTCAGGGACAATCCAAAGAACCATATATAGGGTTCTAGATCTACCCCAATGTTCTCCTCACTTAATATTTTAGCATGGAACAGGATGCAATCACAAAAATGTGCTGCTCCAGGATTGGTGCAGAATTGGGTTCAGTGTGTCATAGTACAGTGAGAAAAACACCCTCTAGTGCATCTAGTGTCTACCACAGAGACACTTGAACCCTATATACTCAGGCATCACATGATGTGTAGTGCATCATGCACTTACAGGACACCAAATCTCCTCTCAGCACATCTGTAGTGAATCTGCTCCATGTCTGCACCACCCATAAATAAGACTATATAATGCATGTCTGTAGGTTATGACTGACTCAGCCGCCTTGGGGAAAGTGGAATTAAATAACATTATGGGCTGTGAGTCATATTACAGAATTTAATAACATTAAAGCCCGTGAGGCAGTGATCAGAAACAGTAAATAGGGTTCACTTTACAAAATGCTAATGTATAGACTTTGACCTTAAAGAATAATGACTTGTAGGAAGGGAAAAGAGAACCTCGTTTAATGCACATACAGTGAATACAGGTTCCACTAAAAAAGTTTGAGGATCTTCTTGAAAATGATGTCTAAAAAAGGTTCCAGGAGGCACTAATTTTTAATCGAACCCCAGGAGAACCAACGCTGACATTCACCATGCGCTGGAAATGAAGGGAATACTGGTTCTACTGGGAAAAGTTGAATTGAGATGATCTGAAAAACCCATCAAACATCTTCCATGAATCTGTGATTTTAGAGTGGATAGCAAAACAATCTAGAGAACGTCTTCTCTAGAAAGAGCTTCCAGGATCTCCTCTGAAGCACAAGTGTGTCTTAAATATAAACAATTTTTTAAAATAAAAACCCTAGTAGAACAAGGCACTACATGTGCTGGAAATTAGAAATATTCTGATTCTATTGGTTTTTAATAAAAATTAACATCCTTTTCAACAACATTTATGTTTCAGTAAGGTTCCTGGAGGCACTTTTTTAGGGTTCTTCCAGGAAGACAAACCTGAAAAGATCTTCCTGGAACGTCACTCAAATATAAACAAGAGTGCTCTGAGAGCACAATATCCGCCACTGGCAACTATGCCATAACTCTGGTAAAATGTGACTGAATTAAACAAAATTACAATATGCGTATTAACGAAATATAACAAAGAATCCTGCCAAGTTTTGTGAAATTCCTCCAAAAATTGTGAGAGGAGTTGATTTCAGAAGGTGAGCACCCTTCCTGGGATGGACAGACGGATGGACATCGCCATGACATAATCCCCCTTCAGGCCTTTTGGCCAGTGGGGGATAAAAATTGTGAGGGAAGTTGATTTCAGAAAGCAAGTACACCTTGATGAAATTGCCAAAGTACAAGTTTGTTAATAATCAAGGGCATGACTCTGGTAAAATTTGCCCAAATTAAACAAAATTGTAATATAAGTATAACTGTCACATAACAAAGCCTTTTGCCAAGTTTGGTGAAATTCCTCCACAAATTGTGAGAGGAGTTGATTTCAGAAGAACATACACCCTCATGAAATTGTCAAAGTACAAGTTATTTAATCAAGGGTCAAAACTCTGGGAAATTTTTCACAAACGAAATTAAATCGCAGTATGCGTATTACCATCATATACCAAGGCCTTTTGCCAAACTTCGAGAAATTCGTCCAAAAATTGTGAGAGGAGTTGATGTCAGAAGGCGAGCACACCTTGATGAAACTGCCAAAGTACAAGTTTGTTAATAATCAAGGGCTGTAACGCTGGTAAAATGCAACTGAATTGAACGAAATAACAATATGCGTACTACCAACATACAACAATGCCTTTTGCCAAATTTCATGAAATTCCTCCAAAGATTGTGAGAGGAGTTGATTTCAGAAGGAAAATGCACTCTCATGAAATTGTCAAGGTATAATTTTGTTAATCAAGGGCTGTAACTTGTAACTCTGGTAAAATGCGACTGAATTGAACGAAATTGCAATATGCGTATTACCGACATATAACAAAGAATCCTGTCAAGTTTCGTGAAATTCCTCCAAAAACTGGCCTGGGATGGATGGATGGATGGATGGATGGATGGATGGACATCGCCACGACATAATCCCCCTTTGGGCCTTTTGGCCAGCGGGGGATAATAAAAAAAAAAATCCGGAGAACCCTTAAAAGATCTTCCAGGAACACTGCAATGAAACATTTTTAAAAGAACGAAATCCTGGTTCTCTTGGGGCTTGTGCTGAAAACCAGTGGTTCTTGGAGGATGTTTTATGGGTGACACCAGTGAGACAAAAAAAAAAAGAAAAGAAACGATCTTCCAGGAACCTTGCTGAAACATAACTGGTTAAACGAATTGGTTACTTTCCAATCAGAATCCAGTAGTGATGTTCAGCATGTGGGCTGGAAATGAGGAAATCCTGATTCTACTGGATCTGTTGAAAATGAGAACTACAGACTGTTTCATTAAGATTCCTAGAGGCACTTTTACGGATTCTGGAAAAGCCATTAAAGATGATGATTTGAGTGCATATAGCAAAACCAGAAATCTGTAGAAGATCTACAGAAGATCTTCCAGGATCGATGAAGAATAAATGGGTTTGAAAAGGACGCTAATTTACTAGAAGTTGCTGTCAGGAAAATTTCAGACATTATTCGAACCATATGCATGTCAGAATGGTTTCCCTGGGGCCACATTGGAAAGTGAGACAAGCTGAGAAAGATTATAGAAGAATCTGATTTTCGAGTGGACAAGAAAGCCAGGAATGAGGAAGAAATAAAGGAGTTCTGTCAAAGTTTCCAGAACTACTCATTTCTGTTTGTTTCCATTCTCCATTACTGATGCTCATCTAGGAAACTCCTTCCTCTCTCTCTCAGGACTGATCATTTACTGAGTGTACACACGGATCAATTTAAGATCAGGAAGAGAGAAAGCGCCGTTTCTACGAGCACAAAAGCAGCGATTGAGTGGGTGATTGAGCGGCGGGGGGTGGGGGGTTAGGATCGCGCCCCCGGGCGCAGGAGCTCCACAATGCCGCCTTTTACGCAGCGCGTCCGGAGAGACCCAGAGCCGGGTCACGGACTGGCACAGGGTCCAAAGTGACTCCAACTTCGAGAAGCTGTGCACGGTAAAGTCCCTACGCCACCTATGGTGATTACAGGAACCTAGGCTGATCAGGGTATGGACTTAAGTGGTTTGGGACGCAACCCGACAACCCTGAGTGCCTGCCAGGGTCCGAGTGTGATTTATTTATTTTTTTAAACGCGTGTTCATTTCCCTGTCGTCAATAATAATAATAATAATAATAATAATAATAATAATAATAATAGGATGTAAAGATCCGGTTCAGAGAAGCAGGAAGTGGTTATTTATTTATTTATTTATTTATTTATTTTTTGTCGCGTTAGAAGTACCGTGCGCGGCACATGCGTAAAAGCGACCGCGCCTTCAAGGCTCCAATCGCGTCCGAGCGAAAGCAAACAAATCCACGACCCTCCTTACCTGAAACATGGGGAGAAAAGTTTTTTCCTTCTGCACCCGTTCCTTCTTTCTTTCCCCCGTATTTTCTGGATGTCGGCCGTGCGCGCTGGTGCCTCCGCTGCCCGCGCCGCCGCCGCGCCGGTGAGAAATGCAGCAGCGTGGCGGAGAAACACAACACCGAGCACTAATACGGAGGAGGGAGAGAGAGAGAGAGAGAGAGAGAGAGAGAGACCCAGAGAGAGAGAGAGAGAGAGGCGCTCCGGGGCTCCAAAATGCCCTCCAGGCAAAAAAAAAAAAAAGTGCAGGATACAATTAGCTCATGTCTCTCAACCCGGCCTGAAAAATACCCAAGGATATAATAATAATAATAATAATAATAATCAAAAAGCCTCCTGAAAACTGATCAGTGCACTCAGGACGCACAGCAGACCTTCAGACCCTTTCCCCCTCCTTTTGTATATGTGCCGCTAAATGGATCAAATACACTGCTGGTTTTTCCCCTGCGTGCCTGTCTGCCTACGACTTGCCCGTGTTTGCCCTCCTCCTCCTCCTACTTCTTCTTCTTCTTCCTCCTCCTCCTCCTCCTCCTTCTCCTCTCCCGCAGCAAAGCCGATTTTAATCGCCATGATTAGTTTGGATGCCGCGTTGCCACAGGCGATTAACCGCAAAATGGATGGAGAGTCTCAGGGCCAGAAAGGAGAAACTGCAGCATATGATTATAATTATAGCTGGAGTAAGTCTTTTTGATTAAAGGGGAAAAAAAAAGAAAAAAATCTGTACTTCGGTTAAAAGCCCACATCAGTCACAACACAGATTGATAGAGAAAGAGAGAGAGAGAGAGAGATCTAGCTGGTTCAGTGAGAGTTTTAACAAGAGAGAGAGAGAGAGACTGGTATTTAAAAATAATTTACAAATGTAATGCTACATTTATTTTTGGACATAAATAAATACAGGATGGGGTGAAGTTCATTATCTCACTCTCAGTCCATCAGATCTGTTTCACGACATACGTCCACCCTCAATCCTTCCTTCCTCTCTCTCTGTGATTTCTCCCTTTCTCTTTTGCCCCCTGCTGGTCAATGTCAATGGTCCAAAAAAAAAATCTGGAGGAGAACCGGTGAAGAGCTTCAGAGAAACTTGCGCTTGATTATTTTCCTCGAACAGTATATCCCGGAGTGTGTTCCTCCTCTTATCCTCTGATAGAACAGTCCATACTATAAGCTCTACTTCACTCCATCAGTCTTTAACTCAGCGGTTACCAAGCTAGAGGTCTCCTTACAATCTGCTCTTTTCATTCATTATTTTTGTATGTGATATAATATTTATATTATTAGAATACAAATATAAAATGATATGAAGTATTCAAATAATGAGTAGTTTTTAAAATAATTCTAGAAATATTGACGATGGTGTTTGTGCGTGTATTTTTGAAATGCTCCTGGGAGTCACATTCAGAGAAACAAACCACTGTGTTTGTTACGTACCGTACATAGCCCGTGTTTTAACTTAAAAAAAAAAAAAAAATATATATATATATATATATATATATATATATATATATATATATATATATATAATATGAAGGTCCGGGTTCGAGCTTCGTGGCTGGCGAGGGCCTTTCTGTGCGGAGTTTGCATGTTCTCCCCGTGTCTGCGTGGGTTTCCTCCGGGTGCTCCGGTTTCCCCCACGGTCCAAAGACATGCAGGTTAGGTTAACTGGTGGCTCTAAATTGACCATAGGTGTGAATGTGAGTGTGAATGGTTGTCTGTGTCTATGTGTCAGCCCTGTGATGACCTGGCGACTTGTCCAGGGTGTACCCCGCCTTTCACCCATAGTCAGCTGGGATAGGCTCCAGCTTGCCTGCGACCCTGTAGAACAGGATAAAGCGGCTAGAGATAATGAGATGAGATTTTATATATATTTGTATAGTGCTTTTAACAATAGACATTGTCCCAAAGCAGCTTTACAGAATCTGAATGACCCAAGACATGAGCCAATTTTATCCCTAATCTATCCGGTGGCAAGGAAAAACTCCCCCAGACAACATGAGGAAGAAACTCCCAGAGGAACCAGACCCAAAAGGGAACCCATCCTCACCTGGACAACAACAGACAACATGACTATAACATTAACAGTTTGAACATGAAGTCAGTTTCGTTGATGTTATAAACTCTTCATTGATGGAAACTTGAGTGCAAAACTGTTCATGACAACTGCAGTCCTAAAGTTAGCAAGTCAACTGTAGTCCTCAGCCATAAAAGCATTACTGTAAGTGTCCAGAGCGTCTTCCAAGTGCGACTTTCAAGTGTCCATATGGGGCCGTCCTCCACAGGAGCGATGCGATGAGACTCCAACCAGACACAGGGCACCAGGATGGATCAGGCAGGTCCGAGCAGCAGAAGAGGTCAGCATCTCGATCCCAGGACCGACATGTAACTCAGAGGGATAGACTGGGGGGGGGGGGGAGAAGAGAGAGAAAACAGGTTATTAGGTATGCCCAGTGTCGCCTGAATAAGTAGGTACAGTATACATTTTGCACTGAGTACAAGCAGGGACTCCGGCAAAACTAACTATGACAGCATAACTAAAAGGAGAGAGCCAGAATATATACATTTCTTATCCGTTTTTCAATATTTTTATTGCACTCTATTTTTGTTCCGGTTTATTCCTGACTCTTTTTCTATTTGTGAGCTGCTGTAACATGTACATTTCCCCACTAAGGGATGAATAAAGTTTTTTTTATCTTATTTAAATTATAACTTTTTTCTTTTTTTGTGTCTTTTTTAGTATAATCACTACTACATTTGTGTAGTTCAGTAATAAAAACAAACACATTACCTTGTCCATTTCCTGCCCCAAAACAAACTAGTGTTACATTTTAATTGCATATTCATGTACTATTCATAACCACGAACTGGTTTTCCTTTTTCAAACCTCATATCACCTTCAAACCTTCAACCTGAAAGCTCTGATTTGCATGCCAGCCTCCTGGATTTTCTCGATGAGTGAATACAATCACAATAACAGCACAAAGATTGAAGACAGACTGAGCTCAGGGGATACCAAAGTCCATGGTACATGGTATTCTGAATGTACATAAAATAGGGCAGTACGGTGGTGTAGTGGTTAGCACTGTTGCCTCACAGCAAGAAGGTTCTGGGTTCAAGTCCAGCAGCCGACAGGAGCCTTTCTGTGCGGAGCTTGCATGTTCTCCCCGTGTCCGCGTGGGTTTCCTCCGGGTGCTCTGGTTTCCCCCACAGTCCAAAGACATGCAGGTTAGGTTAACTGGTGACTCTAAATTGAGCGTAGGTGTGAATGTGGGTGTGAATGGTTGTCTGTGTCTACGTGTCAGCCCTGTGATGACCTGGCGACTTGTCCAGGGTGTACCCCGCCTTTCGCCCGTAGTCAGCTGGGATAGGCTCCAGCTTGCCTGCGACCCTGCACAGTATAAATGGTTATGGATAATGGATGGTACATAAAATACACAGTGAGTGCATGACAGTGTGTGAAAGTGTGTGACGAGGCTGCTTGCATTGTATAAATATAAACCAAGTATAAATTCAAATTCAAATGAAACAGACTCCTCTGCTTGGCGTTGGAACAAATCACACCACCCTGCTGTGGATAATTTTCCGACAACAACAAAATGCTTCCCATGAGACTGATGAGCCAGTGAAAGGAATATTCCTTTCAGTTTATTCACTGATGTTCATAATAAAATGTTTGAATGTGAGAGTCATCCTTTCATATACACCTGGAATTTGAAACAGTGGCATGTGGTCAAGGCTTGGGGTCTCTCCAAAAGCTTTGGGAACCCTTGTGTTCACCCCTCCCTTCTTTTTCAGTGTGTTAAGTTGTCTCTTTCTGTTTTGCCCCCTGCTGGTCAATATCATTTGTCATATATTATACATACATGACTAATATATAAGAGAGAGAGAGGGAGAAGGCTTCAGAACTTCCAGACAGGGAATGCTCTGGATCAAGACACTCATAATCTTGGGAACAGAGTGCGAGCAAGTTTAATAATGTGCTACCGGCTGTGTGTAGGTTCAGAATCACTGCAGTGTGTGTATCATGAATGTCCTGCAGGGACACACGGTGTAATGCTGTGATTTTTCCATTTCTCACCGGCCGGCAAACAGGTGCATAGGCTTTATTACAGTCCACAATTAGCCTATTTATTTTCATCATGTTTTTATGAATATGACATGCACTCGGTCATTCGGAGGAACTTTTGAAAACTGCTTTATAAATGACCAGACGAGTCACAAATATCACCAAGTCATTTTGGGGCAATTTCTCAATGCTTTCTAAATGTGTGTGTGTGTGTGTGTATATATATATATATATATATATATATATATATATATATATATATATATATATATATATTAATGTGCAAAAGTCTAGGCACCCTATTTTTTTCTAATACAAACTTTGTTATAGATTTCTATTTTATGACTTCTACATTATCAAGTCAAAACATTACAAAAACATTTTAGAGTTCTAAATGTTCATTTTCCAGCACAAAATTAAATGTTATGGGGAAAAAAAGAAAAGTTTCTATCTGAGCAGCATATTACATAGGAGAGCACTTTTCAGATTAAAAAAGAAAACATAATGAAGGCTACTGGGTTTCGGTGCAAAATTAAGAAGCAAGTGTGACAGTCAAAGTGTCCAGAAGAACTGTGGCTGGTTCTGTAAGATCAGGGGTGTCAAACCTGATCCATAAAGGGCCTTGTGGCTGCAGGTTTTCATTCCAGCCATGCAGCAGCACACCTGACTTGGCTCATTCAATCAACTGAACTGTCTTCACACAGTCAAATACTTGCAGCCACACCCACCCTTAATTAAAGGGTGGGTGTGTCAATTGATTGAATAAGCCAAATCAGGGTGCTGCTGCATGGCTGGAATGAAAACCTGCAGCCACATGGCCCTTTATGGATCAGGTTTGACACCCCTGTGTAAGATGATCTCATTGTACCTGAGACTATTTTTTTTTTTAAAAGCAAAGGGTTATCTCACACCAAATACTGACTTCGTTTCATTTATTATGTCTTACTGCTCTCTCTCTCTCTCTCTATGGGGTGGCACGGTGGTGTAGTGGTTAGCGCTGTCGCCTCACAGCAAGAAGGTCCAGGTTCAAGCCCTGTGGCTGGTGAGGGCCTTTCTGTTGGCTCCAGCTTGCCTGCAACCCTGTAGAACAGGATAAAGCAGCTTGAGATGAGAGATACACTACCGTTCAAAAGTTTGGGGTCACCCAGACAATTTTGTGTTTTCCATGAAAAGTCACTGAAATGCATAGAAAATATAGTCAAGACATTTTTCTGGCCATTTTGAGCATTTAATCGACCCCACAAATGTGATGCTCCAGAAACTCAATCTGCTCAAAGGAAGGTCAGTTTTATAGCTTCTCTAAAGAGCTCAACTGTTTTCAGCTGTGCTAACATGATTGTACAAGGGTTTTCTAATCATCCATTAGCCTTCTGAGGCAATGAGCAAACACATTGTACCATTAGAACACTGGAGTGATAGTTGCTGGAAATGGGCCTCTATACACCTATGGAGATATTGCACCAAAAACCAGACATTTGCAGCTAGAATAGTCATTTACCACATTAGCAATGTATAGAGTGGATTTCTGATTAGTTTAAAGTGATCTTCATTGAAAAGAACAGTGCTTTTCTTTCAAAAATAAGGACATTTCAAAGTGACCCCAAACTTTTGAATGGTAGTGTGTGTGTATATATATATATATATATATATATATATATATATATATATATATGGCCCATTCTATAATTGCAGGTACATTTCAAGTGTTGACTCTGTTAGTCATCGTGAACTCTCTTATTGTAAAACTGAGCAATATGTTAACAGAATTAACGATAACAGAGTTGACATTCCCCCACCATTTTGTGTCTTAACTCCACATGCTAACCTCAAACTAGCTACCACATTGCATGGATAGAATTTGATGGATTTTAATCATATTATTGGTTTTAAAAAAATGAGTGAGAGATTTGCTCCAATATCACAATAACAGATTTGATGAATAATTCATCTACTGTTGGGAGTAAAATCCTCAACATTTTGTTCGAATTCATGAGAGAAGAAACAGAACATACCTCACTGCCATTCTGAAGTTTCCTGCCAGAGGAAGTGACATCACCCAATGCAGATGTTGTGCGAATTATTAAAAGTCTTTGTGGATTTCATGCTGTTTTATAACAGAGATAACGGAGTTGACAAGAACATTGGGACAGATCAAAAATATATATATTTTTTTATTACTGAAATTTCAGCTAATACAGAAAATAGACTTTCTATGCACTTGATTTTTATACGTAACAGTTAATAGAATAAGCCCCCCAAAAACAGATTCTTAGATTGAATCACTTCATGTTTATTCGAGTTGAATGGATGAATCAGGAGTCGAAGACAGCCAATAATGTTAGGGCAGGGATGGGAGTCATTTAGTTAATGTTTTATGGATAAATTGGGTCTGAAATGGATATCAAGCATTGCTATTGGTGAAAGTTTGTCATAATGTGCATTATTGTTCAAAACTGATTCAATAAAAATTTATTTCATAGAAAATAACAAAAGGTTTATCTCAGAGATACAAAATGCACCCCGAATTCTAGAATGACCATTTTATCGGAACCCCCATACTCATTGTCCACTTTTATACATTTTATAGTATGCACTTGACAAAACATAGATTGTTCCATAACGTTGTTGTATTCTCAATTCTGATTGGTTAATTTTTGAAGGTGCTGATTGATTTTCCATTACAGCAGCTCTGACATACATGTGGACCTGTATGATGGACACTTCACATAATCGGATTCAAACCAAGTCAAATCAGTGATAAGATGAAGTTTTCTGTGAGCAGCTACAGAATTTGTTTTGCATTTTTACAATAGATCTCCAAGATCGGTGCTTTGTAACAGCTGGAAGTTTTCCGAAAGGTCCCAAAGACCTTGCACTTCTTTGGACACATAGAATTCAAACTTGGCGACAAATAGTCCAAGTAATGCAGTCTATTGTAAGTAGAAAACCCAGACACAGTTTGAAATCTTCAAGCATGAGATCTTGATTAATTAATCACCATCATTTATTTGAAAACTAGCAGTTTTGGCACTAAAGACTAAACCAAATTCTTCGCAGCTCTAAAGTCTCCAAACCAACATGATATTCCCCCCTTCCACTCTGATTAAGCTACCAAAAAAGACAGGGTGTGTGTGTTCAGAGCTTGAGCAGCACTGGTATGCCTTACGAGAGACATGGTATGACTTTGTGTATTTTTAAGCCTAAGACAACAAGAGCCTGTTTTCCTTGGACTGGTGCTGCACAGCTGTGGGAGAAGTCTCCGTCTGATTTATGTTTTGGTGGATGAATGAGTCCAATGGCTTGCAGATGTGGCTTGCCCTGAGCAGTTATGCTGTGCTTTCAAAGGTACATGAAATCATGCAGATGCTGGTGGAACTTTGGGAAGAAATAAATGGGGTTTTTTTGTTTCTTTTTCAACCAGAGTCTGTGGTGTTATTCCAGGCTTCTAATGCATGCCGTACTGATTGCATTTCAAAAATTCTTTACCAGTTCACGTGCTATTTGTGTTTTGTCTTTAGAAAGTAAATATTCCTTTTATTTCGTACATATACCTTCAGTAACCACTTGATCAATTGTGAATCCAGAGTCTAATCTGGGAACTGGGTGTGAGGCAAGGGGCACCAGTCCATCACAGGGCACCATGGACACACACTCACACATATTTATACACCAAGGAACAATATATCATAGTTGATTCATGCACTGGGATGGTTTTGCAAAATGGGACAAAACTGGAGAACTTGGCAGAATGCCCCTTGGCACAGATTCTACAAGTCTCTGTATTGGAACTGTACTGGGATGATGAACACTATTCTTCCTGAAGATTTTCCCTCAGTTGGTGTTTTGATGATTGCAGTGTCTAACATATCACTCCAAAATCCTTCATTGATGTTCAGCCAATGGGTTGAAACCTAGTGGGTGAAGACCATAGCACATTTTCATCTTTGTCAAACCATTGAACAAGTCCTCATGCCCTGTGGATGGGGGTAGTAGCATCCTGGAAAAGACTGTTCTCATCATCACTGCCGAACCCAATCCAGGTTTGAAGTGAAACATGTTTAGTTGACTTGGCCAGAATTGCAGTACTAGGGTGGCTGGTTCCTTTCTGCACACTTATTCATGCCTATGGGAGCTTGTGAGTTTTACTTGCAACAATCATAAAATGGTACCTACTGCCATCTGCCGAGGTGCCACAATACAGATGCGAGTAGGGAGTTGAACTATTGTGGTTACCAGATGACCAGCCCCCCAGTGTAACCAGTTAACCTAATTGCATGTCTTTGGCCAGTGGGGGAAACCAGAGCACCCAGAGGAAACCCACACAGACATGGGGAGAACATGCAAACTCCACAGAGAAAGGCCCCTGTTGGCCACTGGGCTCAAACCCAGAACCTTCTTGCTGTGAGGCAACAGTGCTAACCACTGCACCACCATGCTGCCCATTGGAAAAGACCACACCCATCATAATAAAAAGTCTTGCATCACAGGACACAGTCAGGAGAATGTTGTATTGTTTTGCAGTGGTACTTCCTACTGGGACAAGTGGACCCAAAATATACCAGCAAAATTAAATAAATAACTGGGCATTTTATTTATTCCTTTAGTTTAATATCATTTTAAAGCCTGCTAGTCAGTACTTGATATGAATCATTCAGTAATTACAGTGAAAATAATCAGAAATGTGATGGCGAGTTGGCCTAGTGGTTAGCGTGTCCTGGGTATGACTTTAAACTGCAACCGGTGGCGAGTCTCTGGTCCAGGAAGACTTGAGTATTGGGGAAAGTGGAGTTACCCCTTAATCACCATTGCTTCCAGGTCCATTCTGACAGAGTGGTAGCACCTGCCTGGGTTCCAGCTATGGGTTAAATAGTACATCACCAATAAGGCGCTGGCAGCAGGGTGCTTTTCGGTGCATTGTGGCAGGGTCAATGGCACATCACCAGATGGCATACGGAAGAGTCGCTCAAATGGCCAACAGATGGCATCACTCAGCAAGATGTCTTCTATACCCATCAGGCCTGTGGCACTTTTGTGCACCACTTGGCATCAGGTCTGGAGATCCAGAGAGACAACACGATGGTCTCCATGACTGGAGTGTGGATTATGGCATGCAGTTTAACATCTCTAAATGCAAGGTTTTGCACATGTCAAAGTTGAGATCACGTAAAGGGACTCCAAATAATTATCAACTAGCTGGGAAGGTATTGGAAACAGCCTCTGAAACTTTCGATTTCGGGGTGGTTGTTTCTAATAAGCTCACGTGGGCTACCCATATTGAGGAACTTTGTGCTAAGGGAAACAAAGTGTTAGGTCTTGTGAAGCGCATTTGTGGGTGTGATATTTACGATGTATCAACTAGGCAGTTACTGTATATGACTTTAGTTAGGCCAATATTAGAATATGCATCGCCTTTGTTAAACATCGAAAGCTGTTGGAAAACATCCAGCGTCGCGCCACATAGTTTATTCTAAACTATCCGGCCGTAGAGTTAACATACAATGACAGGCTGTGTAAGCTAAATTTACTCCCTCTAGAATTTCGTAGGGAGATACATGACTTAGTCCTCCTATTCAAATTCAAGGTTGGGATAATAACAGCAAATTTTGTCAATTTTTTGTCACCTGCAACCAGCCATTATACAACCCCGATTCCAAAAAAGTTGGGACAAAGTACAAATTGTAAATAAAAATGGAATGCAATGATGTGGAAGTTTCAAAATTCCATATTTTATTCAGAATAGAACATAGATGACATATCAAATGTTTAAACTGAGAAAATGTATCATTTAAAGAGAAAAATTAGGTGATTTTAAATTTCATGACAACAACACATCTCAAAAAAGTTGGGACAAGGCCATGTTTACCACTGTGAGACATCCCCTTTTCTCTTTACAACAGTCTGTAAACGTCTGGGGACTGAGGAGACAAGTTGCTCAAGTTTAGGGATAGGAATGTTAACCCATTCTTGTCTAATGTAGGGTTCTAGTTGCTCAACTGTCTTAGGTCTTTTTTGTCGTATCTTCCGTTTTATGATGCGCCAAATGTTTTCCATGGGTGAAAGATCTGGACTGCAGGCTGGCCAGTTCAGTACCCGGACCCTTCTTCTACGCAGCCATGATGCTGTAATTGATGCAGTATGTGATTTGGCATTGTCATGTTGGAAAATGCAAGGTCTTCCCTGAAAGAGACGTCGTCTGGATGGGAGCATATGTTGCTCTAGAACCTGGATATACCTTTCAGCATTGATGGTGTCTTTCCAGATGTTTCAGCTGCCCATGCCACACACACTAATGCAACCCCATACCATCAGAGATGCAGGCTTCTGAACTGAGCGCTGATAACAACTTGTGTCGTCCTTCTCCTCTTTAGTCCGAATGACACAGCGTCCCCGATTTCCAAAAAGAACTTCAAATTTTGATTCATCTGACCACAGAACAGTTTTCCACTTTGCCACAGTCCATTTTAAATGAGCCTTGGCCCAGAGAAGACGTCTGCGCTTCTGGATCGTGTTTAGATACGGCTTCTTCTTTGAACTATAGAGTTTTAGCTGGCAACGGCGGATGGCACGGTGAATTGTGTTCACAGATAATGTTCTCTGGAAATATTCCTGAGCCCATTTTGTGATTTCCAATACAGAAGCATGCCTGTATGTGACGCAGTGCCGTCTGAGGGCCCGAAGATCACAGGCACCCAGTATGGTTTTCCGGCCTTGACCCTTACGCACAGAGATTCTTCCAGATTCTCTGAATCTTTTGATGATATTATGCACTGTAGATGATGATGTGTTCAAACTCTTTGCAATTTTACACTGTCGAACTCCTTTCTGATATTGCTCCACTATTTGTCGGCACAGAATTAGGGGGATTGGTGATCCTCTTCCCATCTTTACTTCTGAGAGCCGCTGCCACTCCAAGATGCTCTTTTTATACCCAGTCATGTTAATGACCTATTGCCAGTTGACCTAATGAGTTGCAATTTGGTCCTCCAGCTGTTCCTTTTTTGTACCTTTAACTTTTGCAGCCTCTTATTGCCCCTGTCCCAACTTTTTTGAGACGTGTTACTGTCATGAAATTTCAAATGAGCCAATATTTGGCATGAAATTTCAAAATGTCTCACTTTCGACATTTGATATGTTGTCTATGTTCTATTGTGAATACAATATCAGTTTTTCAGATTTGTAAATTATTGCATTCCGTTTTTATTTACAATTTGTACTTTGTCCCAACTTTTTTGGAATCGGGGTTGTAGAACTCGTAACTATGATTCTAACAACTTTTGTCCTCTTATGTCGCATAAGCAAGATTATTTCACTAACTAATATTTTCCTCAAACTATAAAATTATGGAACAGTCTCCCTAGTTATTTAAAGAAGTCTGTGTCAGTTCCTGAGTTCAAAAAACTACTTCGTAGCCATTATAATTCAAGATTGTACTCATACCGGGCACCATGACCTATATTTATTTCTCATCTCATCTCATTATCTCTAGCCGCTTTATCCTTCTACAGGGTCGCAGGCAAGCTGGAGCCTATCCCAGCTGACTACGGGCGAAAGGCGGGGTACACCCTGGACAAGTCGCCAGGTCATCACAGGGCTGACACATAGACACAGACAACCATTCACACTCACATTCACACCTACGGTCAATTTAGAGTCACCAGTTAACCTAACCTGCATGTCTTTGGACTGTGGGGGAAACCGGAGCACCCGGAGGAAACCCACGCGGACACGGGGAGAACATGCAAACTCCACACAGAAAGGCCCTCGCCGGCCCCGGGGCTCGAACCCAGGACCTTCTTGCTGTGAGGCGACAGCGCTAACCACTACACCACCGTGCCGCCCTATATTTATTTAACTTGGATATTTTTTGTTACTTAGTCAATTGATAATTATTTTTTATATTTATTGTTTTTCTTGTTTTTAATCATTTAAATATGTTTTGTAATGTTTTGTATTTTGTTAAGGGGTTGAATGTTAATTGGGGCTTTGCCCTGTGTTCTTCTCCTGCCACTTTTGCTATTTATGTATTTATTGTGGCAAATCTCAATAAAAGATGGTGGGATGACATCATTTGTCTTACCTTACTGTGCAAGGTGCTTCAGTAGGAGAGGAGAATAGTATACAAGAGCTCACAAGGCACAGTCACTCCATGGCGGCTTGGCCAGGCTGTTTGTGCTGCCCCTGTGGACGGCTCTGTCGCTCTGGTGTGGCCCTCATGGCCCATCCTCATTTCTGCACATCCTAATGAAGCAGTCATCATTGCTAGTGATGGACAGCTGATGACGAGCGTATCCGTGGAGATCACGAGTTTCACTCACAACCATCATAAAATGGTACCTACTGCCATCTGGAGAAGCACACCGCAATACAGATGTGAGCAGGGAGTCAAACTCTTGTGGTTCTCAGATGACCAGGCCCCCGCTGTAATCCAAGCTATGTAATAGGTAAGAGGCCAAGGACTAGAGAAATGGAGATTCTTAACCCACCCAATGCGCCTCAAGTGTCTGGTTAGTACTCGTACGGGAGACTGCCTGGGAAGACCGGGTCCTGGCACGGGAGGGATTTTGACTTCTTTAACAGGAAATGTATATTCAGAGTTTGAGTTTGGAATGTAAGCCTGGATCCACTAAAATCCTGGAGGTTTAAGGGGTTAAACCACTGCTAGCATGATATAATCTTTGAAAATAGGACAAGTCAGCATCTCCTAACTACCAAGCCCTTTTAAAGCCCTTTTGGCAAAATTATCGGCTCACTGTAAGCTCTCCATAATTGACCTCAGCTTACTCAATGGAGACAAATCCTGCTGGTGTTATTAGGGTGAATTATGGAGGATGCTCCATCATGTTATTATAAATTCTCAGACTGTAGGAGAAAAATGAAAACAGGTTTACAGCAGAACATGAGACAGGAGAACTTTTTAAAGAATACATTCGAATATAAATTCAGCTGTTTTTTTCATAGAAAGAGTGAAACCAAAAGCTGAAATCTAAAAAGAAGGAAGCAGAAGCTGATATCGTAGTTATATGGTAGGTAGTGTAACATTATATAATATGTTTCAACATCTGCTAACATGGGCGGCACGGTGGTGTAGTGGTTAGCGCTGTCGCCTCACAGCAAGAGGGTCCGGGTTCGAGCCCCGTGGCCGGCGAGGGCCTTTCTGTGCGGAGTTTGCATGTTCTCCCCGTGTCTGCGTGGGTTTCCTCCAGGTGCTCCGGTTTCCCCCACAGTCCAAAGACATGCAGGTTAGGTTAACTGGTGACTCTAAATTGAGCGTAGGTGTGAATGTGAGTGTGAATGGTTGTCTGTGTCTATGTGTCAGCCCTGTGATGACCTGGCGACTTGTCCAGGGTGTACCCTGCCTTTCGCCCGTAGTCAGCTGGGATAGGCTCCAGCTTGCCTGCGACCCTGTAGAACAGGATAAAGCAGCTAGAGATAATGAGATGAGATCTGCTAACATATTTGATTAATTTTTTTTGTTCATATGGTTCTGCCTTGAAACACTGCCATTCTTGTAATCCTGTTTCTGATGCAATGAAAAATTAGAACCAGATTAGCGCTTTGTACCATAACATTGTCTTAAAAGAATACTTGAATGCTTTCCAACCTAATTGCTGTTTACCAAATCTGTAGCATGTGTGTGCTTGCTGTGGACAAGAATTATTGTAGCTTGATCAACAATAGAAAATCAGTGAATAAATGTAGCATTTTTTAAATACCATGGTATTGATGAATTCTTGAATTTGATTGGTCAGAAGGTGTGGATTGATTTTCAGTCACAAAGAATCTGTGGTTATTTGCTATTCACTCTTAGAAAAATCAAAAGGTTCTAGATTTCTCATGTTGTAGGATTCTACACAGAACCTTTAAGGGTTTCATTCAGAAAATGAACAAATAAACTTGAAAGGATTCTAAGTTGGAACTTGTTCGAATCACTTTGTTCAACTTTTCTGTCATGTTGATTGCAAAATAAAACCCTATTCAGATTGGAATTGTTTTAGAAAGAGAGCTGGGGTAATTTTATTATTTATAGAGTATCTCTGGGATTTGATTCTGAATTGAGATTAAGACCTTCATTATTCCTGAGCTGTGGTCATTCTGAATTTGGTTTATATACTTTTATTCTATCCACATTCACTGGATATGAGCAATCGTGTGCTCTGATTTGCTACTCTACTACTAGGATATCAGCTCATATACCATGAGTAGAGAAAAACAAAATGGTGGAGTGTGTTGGTGAACCAAGCGAGGACGAAATAAAAACTACTCGAAAACAAAATCCCAAAATATACAAAAAAAAGCAACAAAATATGGAATGAAATTATTTGATGGTAAGAACGTATCTTTTTGTATTTTTCAAGAATTATCGTTGCATTTTTCACAAATTGCTCCTGTCATTTCACCGGTTTATTTACATTCTAGGCAAGGCAAGGCAAGTTTATTTATATAGCGCATTTCATACACAGTGGCAGTTCAATGTGCTTTACAGAAGTAAAAGCAAAACAGTAAACAATAGAGAATAAAATTACATAAAATAAATGGGAAGAAATATAATAAGAATTAAACAATAGTAGAAATAAAATAATAAAATGAAGTAGAAGTTCAAATAGGGGGAGAAAAAACCAGCAGAATAAAATAGAATAAAAGTTAAGTAAAATTTGAAACATGCAGAGACTGTAAAAGTAAAGAGTTTAAAACATGTAAAGAAGACAATATTAATTATTTAACAGAAAGCATCTGAAAACAGCTTGGTCTTTAACCTAGATTTGAAGCTGCCAACAGCAGGAGCATTTTTGATGTCCTCTGGGAGTTGGTTCCATAGCTGTACTGCATAGTAGCTAAAAGCTGCTTCACCACACTTTGTTTTAACAACAGGTTTAACCAGTAAATTTTGCTGCTGCGATCTGGTAGATCTGATTGGGTTAGGCCGCTGCAACATATCAGAGAGGTAATTGGGCCCTGTACTATTTAGAGATTTGTACACCAGCAGCAATGCTTTAAAGTCAATTCTGTAGCTTACTGGAAGCCAGTGAAGGGACCTTAGAATTGGAGTAATGTGCTCTGTTCTTTTTGTTCGTGTGAGAACCCTAGCCGCTGCATTTTGAACCAGCTGAAGTCGTTTGATGGTCTTTTTTGGCAGGCCTGTGAAAAGGCCATTGCAGTAATCAACCCTACTAGAGATGAAGGCATGTATTAGTTTTTCCAGATCAAGGCATGTATCAGTTTTTCCAGATTCTAAGCGGAAATGATTTTGTCGGATATTTTATATGAAGTTTTTGTTTATCGAATTTGCAAAAAATTAAAATAAAAATGCTCTGTTTCTCAAAATCCAGTGAATGTGGATAGAAAAAAACCAGTTATTCCACTCAATCTCATCGTTCATGGTTTATAGCCAACTCGGTGCTACGTGATTCATCAGCTATCAGCTCATGTACTGGATGACTCGATTTCATGGAATAACTGTTAAATATATACGGTCCTGTGCAAAAGTTTTAGGCATGTGTAAAGAAATGCTGTAGACCAAAATGCCTTAAAAAATAATGAAATTAAATGTTTCAACATTAAAAAAATACTATGAACAGTAATCAGTAAGCCATAATAAAAGAAACAAAGTCAATATTTGGTGTAAGATGGCCCTTTCCTTTTAAAAAAAAATAGTAGTCTGAGGGGGCGGCACGGTGGTGTAGTGGTTAGCGCTGTCGCCTCACAGCAAGAAGGTCCTGGGTTCAAGCCCCGGGGTCGGCGAGGGCCTTTCTGTGTGGAGTTTGCATGTTCTCCCCGTGTCCGCGTGGGTTTCCTCCAGGTGCTCCGGTTTCCCCCACAGTCCAAAGACATGCAGGTTAGGTTAACTGGTGACTCTAAATTGACTGTAGGTGTGAATGTGAGTGTGAATGGTTGTCTGTGTCTATGTGTCAGCCCTGTGATGACCTGGCGACTTGTCCAGGGTGTACCCCGCCTTTCGCCCGTAGTCAGCTGGGATAGGCTCCAGCTTGCCTGCGACCCTGTAGAAGGATAAAGCGGCTAGAGATAATGAGATGAGATGAGTAGTCTGAGGTCCAATGAGTGCAGTTTTATGTGGAAATGAGCTGTAGGTTTTACTGAGCATCTTACAGAACCAGCCACAGTTCTTCTGGACACTTTGACTATCACACTTAGCATCTTAATTTTGCCCCCAAACCCAGTAGCCTTCATTATATTTTCTTTTTTAATCTGTTATGTAATATGCTGCTCAGATACAAACTTTATTTTCCTGTAACATTTAATTTTGTGCTGGAAAACAAACGCTCTAAAATGTTTTTGTAATGTTTTGACTCGATAATGTAGGAGTCATAAAATAGAAATCTATAACAAAGTTTGTATGAAAAAAAACAGGGTGCCTCAGACTTTTGCACAGTACTGTATATATAATGGAGATTTGGTGGAAAAATATAGTCAAGTATATAAACATAAAGGTTTATTGATGGAATTCGACAACTGTCCTTTGACTTTTGTTATAACATGCTGATTTATGTCTGTCGTAATCATGCATATGCTAGAAATGCAGAAATAATTGATAATGATACTGTTTATTTACTCATACTCTACTACTCATAAGAAATGCTCCGATACAATATCTCCGATATTATATGACATAACCCTAGTGCATGTTGTCATTCTAAAGAACAGAAAACATGAAATGACAGCAATCTGGATATATTTCAGCATTCATGATGGGAATCAAAGCAAAGCAGACTGAAAACTCTTCTCTGTGAAAATATCAAGAAGAAGAACTATAGCATCTTCATACAATATAACTTCATACAACAAAACTTCCATCCATTATCTGTAACCGCTTATCCTGTGCAAGGTCGCGGGCCTATCCCAGCTGACTATGGGTGAGAAGCGGGGTACACCCTGGACAAGTTGCCAGGTCATCACAGGGCTGACACACGGATAAAACTTCTGAAACATAAAACTCAGCACTAGGACTTCATTACTAGCAGGATGCAGCAGGAACCAATGCTGAAGCACACTTTGGTTTGGTGTGAAAACAATCAGTGCGTTTACATGCACATAGAGAAAATCGAATTTCTGCCGTAGCTCGACTGAAATCGAAGTTCTAAATGCCATGTAAACACCTTAGCTCGGCTGAAATCGAACCGAACTGGATTTCTCGTAATCGAGCTCTGCGACCTAGATTATGCGATTGTAGCCGAGCTACTTAGTGCATGTAAACCCTATCGAGCTACGTAGTCGAGCTACTTACTTCAGCACTGCCCCTTTCACGTATAGTTCAAGTACAACGCGATGGTGTACAGAATGTTCAGCAAGTGCTGAGCTGCTTCATTGTTGTCCATCTTCTCTCTCTCGATGTTGCTGTCCTCGTCGTCGTTCTTCTTGTGAACACGGAACTGATAACTTTGTTTATACTCTTGAATAGCTCTTCTTCATGACGACAACCGGAAGTGTACCAACTCGATGGGGCGTGTAGCGCCACCTGTGGCTCGGGTGCACAATGTACCTCACACAATAGCTCGATTTCCTTGTGTGCATGTAGGATTGGATTTCTCTGGCACCCCTGCTGGGACCCTTAGCCATACATGTCAACCTTTGGTCAATCAAACCTGTATAACCAACCTCCAAAATCCGGATTTCCCTTATAAAATCCGTATAAGATGCAAATTAAAATAATTTACCTAAAATTTGAATGATAATTAACAGTGATATATCCCAGTTACTTTTTATTCAATATTAATAACAATAAACCTTCAGAATGAATACAAAGCTCCAATGTTTGACAAAAACACAAAGTGTTATCAGCGTAGTTACGAAGGAAATACTTCGTTGTTTGGAGACAGGTTTCACCGAGCGGCTATTATGCGTGAGACTTCATATTAGCCACAAAGTCAGGAAAATCTGTTCGTAAAATTACGTTATAATGACCAAATACAATGAAAAGTATTTTTCCAGTCTCACCTGTGAAAGGTAATCCCATGTGATCTCGTTTGGACGGTAAACCTGTTGGTACAGTTAAACGCAGCACATGAATGAGGCTTCTTTATTCTCGGCTACTGTCTAGACGCTATACCAGAGACGGTTGAAGAATCTCCACTTTGCCACATCCAATATGGCGGCAAGGATGACGTATGATTCTACGCAGAAGGCGGCGTCTATGTTTATATGTCTATGACTTCCCGGTTGGCAGGATTCTCGCAATGCAGTGTGCGCATGATCAAAAGTGGAACGAAGTCTCGCTACCACAAGACAACGCGCGATTTCATAAGACTCTTTACTGGCTGTCTGTGGTGTACAGTACGTTTGTAAATGTTATGCGCTCTTTTATCATCGTGGGAATTGATTATAGCTCTAAATAAATTTTGAAGTTTTTTTAAAGAATCCATATAACTTTATTTGTACGCCCGTATACTATGTTTATTGAATCATCTCATCTCATCTCATTATCTCTAGCCGCTTTATCCTGTTCTACAGGGTTGCAGGCAAGCTGGAGCCTATCCCAGCTGACTACGGGCGAAAGGCGGGGTACACCCTGGACAAGTCGCCAGGTCATCACAGGGCTGACACATAGACACACAACCATTCACACTCACATTCACACCTACGGTCAATTTTAGAGTCACCAGTTAACCTAACCTGCATGTCTTTGGACTGTGGGGGAAACCGGAGCACCCGGAGGAAACCCACGCGGACACGGGGAGAACATGCAAACTCCACACAGAAAGGCCCTCGCCGGCCCCGGGGCTCGAACCCAGGACCTTCTTGCTGTGAGGCGACAGCGCTAACCACTACACCACCGTGCCGCCTTGTTTATTGAATCAAATCCATATAAAATACGGACATTCCGTATAGGTTGACATGTATGCTTAGCTCGATTACCGACAGTAGCTCGATTTGGATGTGCATATAAACGCACTGAGTGTCTACAGACAACATTCGGCGAATGAAAATAAAAGGTCTTACCCAGTATGTTGTTCTTGATGATCAGCCACTATTGATCATTGAGAACAAGGGGGAATTTCGATGTAATGCAAACAGTGAAACGTACTTCCTTACCCCCTTCAGACCTGATTTATTTCTACTGAGAAAAAAATGATGCAGCTGATTTTTACTCTTCTTCAATGTAGCAATAAAGTCTGAATATTTATTTTTTTGCCAGCTCATGTTTTTATTCTTTTTTCCATGTCCATTACAATGGATGCCATGACTAAATGGACATAAAATATCAAGAAACCTTCAGAACAAACTGCCATATTATTTTAGTAGTCATGTCAATAAGTGATCAGGTATGAACTAAAGATTTTGAAAAGGTGTGTGTGTGTTTTATCATTCATTAACTCATTTCCAATGAGCTGCTTTGAAAATTTCAGTTTCGTACAAAGCACAGGTGAATGTTGCATTTGTCACAAAAGACGTGTTTTTTCTATACAGTAGAGTGTCTTGCATCTGGTAGCTTCTTTCTTGTCATCATAATTCAGCATGTGGTCCACCATGTCAAACTGTACTTCAGGTCAGGGTCTTGTATCCTGATCTTGTTTGGGCTGATGGGCATGAACTGGCTCAGGAAACATGCTGGACCTTCCAAGTTTCACCCCCACTGTTTTTTCCACTCTCACAAGCCATTTGACCACCACATTCATTTTGAAATGAAGGAGATCAAGGATGATAGTGAATGGCCTACAACGTGATTTAATATGTCTGTGAAGGTTCTCCAGGGACCCTAACACCTACAGGATGACTGACAGTGTCAACGACCCATGTGACCTCAACAACTCTCCATAGGTTTGCTTTTGGTCCACCTAAGGTTGAGAGCAGGGGTTCTCAACCTTTTCTACTGTAAGGCCCACATATTCATAATTGTAACGAGTTGGGGCCCATTAAAAAAAGATCCCCAATTATTTTGGCTCATCTATTCTACAACCCCGATTCCAAAAAAGTTGGGACAAAGTACAAATTGTAAATAGAAATGGAATGCAATAATTTACAAATCTCAAAAACTGATATTGTATTCACAATAGAACATAGACAACATACCAAATGTCGAAAGTGAGACATTTTGAAGTTTCATGCCAAATAGTGGCTCATTTGAAATTTCATGACAGCAACACATCTCAAAAAAGTTGGGACAGGGGCAATAAGAGGCTGGAAAAGTTAAAGGTACAAAAAAGGAACAGCTGGAGGACCAAATTGCAACTCATTAGGTCAATTGGCAATAGGTCATTAACATGACTGGGTATAAAAAGAGCATCTTGGAGTGGCAGAGGCTCTCAGAAGTAAAGATGGGAAGAGAATCACCAATCCCCCTAATTCTGCGCTGACAAATAGTGGAGCAATATCAGAAAGGAGTTCAACATTGTAAAATTGCAAAGAGTTTGAACATATCATCATCTACAGTGCATAACATCATCAAAAGATTCAGAGAATCTGGAAGAATCTCTGTGCGTAAGGGTCAAGGCCGGAAAACCATACTGGGTGCCCGTGATCTTCAGGCCCTTAGACGGCACTGCATCACATACAGGCATGCTTCTGTATTGGAAATCACAAAATGGGCTCAGGAATATTTCCAGAGAACATTATCTGTGAACACAATTCACCGTGCCATCCGCCGTTGCCAGCTAAAACTCTATGGTTCAAAGAAGAAGCCGTATCTAAACATGATCGAGAAGCGCAGACATCTTCTCTGGGCCAAGGCTCATTTAAAATGGACTGTGGCAAAGTGGAAAACTGTTCTGTGGTCAGATTAATCAAAATTTGAAGTTCTTTATGGAAATCAGGGACGCCGTGTCATTCGGACTAAAGAGGAGAAGGATGACCCAAGTTGTTATCAGCGCTCAGTTCAGAAGCCTGCATCTCTGATGGTATGGGGTTGCATTAGTGCATGTGGCATGGCAGCTTACACATCTGGAAAGACACCATCAATGCTGAAAGGTATATCCAGGTTCTAGAGCAACATATGCTCCCATCCAGACGACGTCTCTTTCAGGGAAGACCTTGCATTTTCCAACGTGACAATGCCAAACCACATACTGCATCAATTACAGCATCATGGCTGCGTAGAAGAAGGGTCCGGGTACTGAACTGGCCAGCCTGCAGTCCAGATCTTTCACCCATAGAAAACATTTGGTGCATCATAAAACAGAAGATACAACAAAAAAGACCTAAGCCAATTGAGCAACTAGAATCCTACATTAGACAAGAATGGGTTAACATTCCTATCCCTAAACTTGAGCAACTTGTCTCCTCAGTCTTCAGACGTTTACAGACCGTTGTAAAGAGAAAAGGGGATGTCTCACAGTGGTAAACATGGCCTTGTCCCAACTTTTTTGAGATGTGTTGTTGTCATGAAATTTAAAATCACCTAATTTTTCTCTTTAAATGATATATTTTCTCAGTTTAAACATTTGATATGTCATCTATGTTCTATTCTGAATAAAATATGAAATTTTGAAACTTCCACATCATTGCATTCCGTTTTTATTTACAATTTGTACTTTGTCCCAACTTTTTTGGAATCAGGGTTGTATTAGAATCTAATAATCTACTGTAAAGTGTATTAATGGGATGCAACATCACTCCCTGTTACAGACAGGGGCCCAGGAATTAAATAAGTGCAATAAAAACAAACCATTTTTCATTCTAGGTCTTGTTTTTAAAACTGTATGGATGTGCCAGAAGCCAAACCATGCATGCAGGGCATTCTCAGTCAAAAGGGATTAATGATCCAAAAGTGGAGTCTGGTCCATTAACACAAGAACTTATTGCCATGTTTGTGTTCAGCAAACCAGCAAGTTATTAAAACCAAGAAGTGGATATAGAAACCACTCAATGGGATTAGATCCTTACACGCTGACAAAGACGAGTTTCTCCTATGAGTTGGAAAATTATCCATCCGTTGAGTTCCCTGACATTTCAAACTACCTGGTGCTGCAGATATTGTTCTACACGGACACACAGATGAAAACCTGGAAGAGCATGAAGGTGTACAACTTTTTATATGTGGCTGGGTTAAAGATCTGGGGATCAGGAAAGTACAAGATAGATAGCGGTAGACGGTTCTAAGTGCAGGAAGAGTGTTTATTAGCAGGGGTGATATTTAAAAAAGCAAAACACAAATGAAAGCAAAACACACGGCTAGAAACAAACATAGCAGTGATGATGATACTTCACAAAGCCTCTGTTAAAACAGTGCCTGTATCTGTGTATGCTAGTTGCACTCAAATCAGTATCAGTTGTTTCCCATAATGATTGGGTCCCAAGAGCACGCACAACATGCTGTGTGAGTGCGCATGGCCACACGAGCTGCGGCAGACTCAAGTGCGCAAAGGCGTGACAGTCAAGTGTTCACCTACCGTGTGATCACAACTTTTAGCTCACGTGTATATCACCATGCATCACCACCAAAATGCCTCATTTTCATTGATAACCCATTGCAAAGCATTTCGAGCTGTAGTGTGACTGTAGCTTAATGAGGTGGATGTGGTGTCAGATGCAACCCAGCAATTGTACCCTACGACAAGTAAAAATTTGCTTCAGCTTGAAAAAAAAAATTGCGGGCCACTAGATGGCACTTCGTGGCCCACTAATGGGCCGTGGCTCAGTGATTGAGAAACGCTGCACTAGAGAATAAATACCTGGAACTCCCCACTAGTCAGACAGAACTGAAGAAGCCTTTCAGATGAGAGGCGAAACATCTTCAAGAATTTTAAGCAAGTCCAGTTGCTTTCTTTAGCACCTACGGAACGTGATTTAATCTCTCCCTTCCTGGTAACTGTCAGATCCTCATGGTCCTCTGTCACTACACTGTCTTCTACCTCAACCTCAGCTGCTACCTCAAATTCTTCTGTCATGTATAGAACCTCTCCTCTGTCACTGTCCCTTTCTGAAACCAATAAAACATCTTTTACTCACTTCGCTACCTTACTCTTGGTCTCATCTGTGTCATTTCCAGAATCCAAGCAGTCAATATTGGATAGTTCTCCATTTATCAGAAGTTCATGAAAGTTTGTGACTTTATACTCTAAAAGTACATTATAAAATGCTTTGATGATGATTAATATATTGTCAAACTACATGTTAGCTCTGAAATGCTTACAGAAATTCATAGCCTGGTATTCTTGGGTTTCACGTGACGTCACATCCGCCTCATTAGTTATTCAAAACTTTATCTGGTGGTCAACCAAAGCTCAGTTGACAAAGTGTTTGTATGAAGAAGGTACATTGCTCGCATGAAAAATGCCTTACGCTTGCGTTGTTTTAGGTTGTTCAAATCGATCAAACTGTGAAACTGAAGTTTTTTCAGGGTCCCCCATGAACTAATAAAAAATGGTGAATGAACACATGATTTCACAAAAAGATGTCGAGAAAGGTGGCTTTTGAACCTCTCAGTGAAATTGAAGTGAGCCGAGTTGAAGCATGCTCAAGTTTGCAGTGATCATTTGGTGAAAGGTTTGTATATCCCTCTCAGCTATGTCCTTAGTGTTTTCCAAGTACTATTCTTGCTATGTGTTGTTATTTTACGGTGCTTTTTTGTCACGAAGTGCTAAAGTCCCCAGCTGTTTCTTTGTTTACTCCTCACACGATGGCCGCCATACTGAAAACAACGTGTGTCTCGCTTTCTTTAACAGGGTGTCCTAGCAGTCTTTTCAATGACAACAACATAGATTGGGCTCCAACACTGAAATTAGGTCATGATAAAGTCAAACAGCAGTCAGAGGAAGACAAGGAGTGTGAAGTAAGAGCAAAATCTTTGTTTTAAAATCTGTGTTTAAAAAAAAAAAACATACTTACATGAGCAAAAACAATACAGGAGTCATTCGGCAGCGACTTGATAGCGAGGTCCTTTACCCAGCCACATACAAAAAAGTTGTAAGCCTCCATACTCTTCCACACTTTCATCTGTTTTGTGGTGTAGAAGGACATCTGCAACACTAGATACTGTAGTTCGAGATGTCGGGGAACTCGACTAAAGGGTAGTTTTTGAGATTGTATGACAAATCCTTCTTTCCCAGACTGTAGGGGTCGATTCCATTGCACATAGCAATCTTCTGAATATATCTAAAGTGAATAGTGGCTTCTAGATTATGAGCATACTCTGATAAGTTATCGCGAGTTGTTTGTGCTATGGCAGTCGTTTTGGTTTGCTTGACCACCAGTTGTTTTACCAGAAACAACTCTGCTGTTTTTTTTTTTTTCAGGCTACCATAGACATAAATGAATATTTGAAAGGTGAGAAAGGTGCTTGCTCCTCCTTCTGTCCATATAGATAGTCTTCACATGACGTCACAGAGTCGGGGATTCCCTAGTGGCGGCCATCTTGTGGGGCAAGCTTACCGTATGGGTCACTGAGCACACATTGTAACGCGCGAGTTACATTTATTTATATATTATTTACATTTATAGTTACATTATTACTATTTAAAGCTAGCAATGGTGCACACCTGTTGTATTTACGGCTGTCGTAATAGGTCAGATGATGACGTCAAGCAGAGCTTTTATGGAATTCCCACTGTACGGGAGCACGAAGGCGAGCAAACAAAGAAACTCAGCATACAAAGGAGAAATCTATGGCTTGCGAGAATCAACCGCAAGGATTATCAGCCTTCCAAACACAGCAAAGTCTGCTCCGATCATTTTATAAGTGGTAAGTTGTTTAAATAAACAATCAATTGTGTTTAAGTTTGTTTTTGGAAACCAAAACATCGTGTAAACAATCTCTGGAGAATGCCTAACTGGAACCGCTGAGTGTACGTTTACATTGTACACTGACATGGTACTGTAATACCACTAATGGATGTAAAATTTGTCTTAAATCAACTCGATATTATACACACACACATATTTATATGCAGTGTTGAGAGCGCTAAAATTCCAATGTTTACATACCTTGGCTGTAATTAGGACACGACTGTCACTTGTTTTTATATGGTGGACTTCACGGACCCAGCCACAGCCAAAATAATTGTATGACTTCAGCGACTTGCATGCTTTGAGGTCGTCAAGTGTGTAGGCACTTTTACTATTCACGAAATAATTCACAATATCAGGGTAAGATATGGATGGCAGCCCTGCATAGTCACTTGAAAATGCATCTTTGTCCACTTCGTAGGGGTCAATTCCCCCAATCAAGGCCAGTTTGGCTGCATACCATTGTCGTGAGATGTCGTCTAATGTATCTATATACTTCCGTTTGCTTGATTTTGCCGACATTGATCTTTATTTTAGAAAACTGACTATATAACTTCATAAATTCGTCCGAGATAACGTAGCCGGTAATGGCAATGGTCCGTTTTGTTTGCCCCACAAGATGGCGGCTGGGGGGCGTTCCCCGGAATGCCGTGACGTCAGTGAAAATTATCTATAGTCAGCCATGCTTGTCTTGTGTGATGGCTGAAACTTTGCGATAGCAAGTTCTAGGTCATAACTTCATTGTGATTGGATAATCAGGAACCAATCAGTGACCAAGCATTATTCAAATTGAAAAAAAAACCCATGCATTTTTATTGCTTTAAACCAAAGAATATATCATATCAATTCCAGTGGACGCAGGGTCTGAAAGGGTTACAGTGTGTACAGAAATGCTTTTCAAAAGAGAAACAAAAGCCACTCTTACTTGATCAAAGGTAACTGATGTAGCTAGCTAATGCAGTTCATTTAAAATCAACTCACTAATGGTATAAAAAAAACCAGTCGAGTAGCTTTAGTGTATAAATATGCATGTGTGCATGTTTTGTTGCCACTATTTAAACAGTGGAAACATAAATAATGCAGATAAATGATAGCTAAATAATACGTTTCATGGCAGAGTCAATGAAGACAAAGTAAATTCGGCATCAGTATCAATGTTGATGCATCCTGAAAACATACTCACACTCAGTCTGAAAAAAAGGTATGTACTGTATGCATTCCTAGTTAAACTGTCAACTAAATCTCAGCTTTTAGCATGAATGCTGTCCCTGATATGCACAGTAAACTGAAGTAGGGATATTTAAATGCCATTACTTTCCAATATGCCCTCAACCCCCGCCAGCACAAGATGTGGTGACACTACAATCAAAAACGAAGAAGGAGAATTTGGGGGGGAAGCTATGAGAAGCTCAGAGGCTCTAATAAAATGTAATCCTATTATGTGGTTTCCCCTAGAGGGCAGTGATAACAAACGTTTTCCTAATAACACAACGAGGCCATTCCCAAATGGGGAGCTTCTCTTCTGGTTGCCTCCTGTGGCCACTTATTAGCTTCTCTGGGAGTCAGGGGGCAATCAAATATCACACCAACCATAACCAAGAGCTTCTCGAGCTCTGCTTCATGTTTTAGAGAACCACAATTGGACCAGATTGACCAAACTAACCAAAATTGACTGTCACTACAATCGTTCGCTTACTAAGTTACAGACTTCGCGAAAGAAAATTTGATTAAATATTCAATAGGATGTTAGTCATTGACTCTGACCTCAGATTTTGGTCCTTGCTAGAAACAGAGCAATGGTTAAGCAAAACAAATGTCTTTCATCACACTTCAGTTGTGCTAATCTGCATTGTTTCTCTTGTCATGTGTCTTGGGGCTCCTGGGTAGAAGGACCAAGGCGGGGGGAGTGGAAGTCAGATTTGGAGAAAGCAGTAGGTGGTGGTATGTCTCAGGAGGAGGCCAATCACATAGTCTCCACCCTCATCCTGCCATAGAGCCCTAGGTGGACTCAGGTGCACCATGCACATGCTAATAATGCCTAAACTTGTTTGTGGATGGATTCAGTTCCTGAGTATGAAAAAAAACCCTTATACTTCTCCAGTGAGCAATAAACTTAGGGACTAATGAATCAGGTTTTTTTTCTCTCATCAACATATAGCTGTGTCTAGGCCATGAAATCATTGACATAGTACATCTGGTAAAGACTGTATGGCTAATTCAGAAATATTGAACCACAATGTGCTCCCTAAAACAATTGACAAGTTAATAATTGTAAAAAATAAACTGTCCAGATTAGGGTTTGACTTAGCGTCATGAATTCCCCCTCTCTGGATATGGCATGCTTCAAACTGCTATGGCTTTGTGTTTATTTTATGCGTTGTGTTTTGATTTTGAGTCTCGTCTCCATGTCTGGCCTGTGATCGGTATGTTAAACCCTGTTGCGAAGTTTTATCATGTCTCTTAAATCCAGGCCATGTTTTTGAATTCTGTCTACAGTACATCCTGGTTTTGACCATCAGTCACATTTTCTTGTCTGGACATGCCCTATTTGATGCTATCTGCCTTTTCTGCAATATTGACAAGGGTTATTAGATTACACCAAATCAAAACATTTACATTACACTTAGACTACTCAAGTAATACATTCACTAGTTGCTAGGAGTGTAATGATACATCACAAGGCAAAAACGTGATGATGTGCACTTGTATCTTTTGGGCGGCACGGTGGTGTAGTGGTTAGCACTGTCACAAGAAGGTTCTGGATTCAAGCCCAGTGGCCAATGGGGGCCCTTCTGTGTGGAGTTTGCATGTTCTCCCCATGTCTGTGTGGATTTCCTCCGGGTGCTCCGGTTTCCCCCACAGTCCAAAGACATGCAGGTTAGGCTAATAGATAGTTTTCACATGACGTCACAGAGTCGGGGATTCCCTAGTGGCGGCCATCTTGGGGGTCCAGCTTACCGTACGGGTGACTGAGCACACATTGTAACGCTCGAGTACAAAGTCTTCAAAAGAACCCAAGCAGGCTATTTAAAGCTAGCAATGGTGCACACCTGTTGTATTCACGGCTGTCGTAATAGGTCAGATGATGACGTCAAGCGGAGCTTTTATGGAGTTCCCACTGTACGGGAGCACGAAGGTGAGCAAACAAAGAAACTCAGCATACAAAGGAGAAATCTATGGCTTGCGAGAATCAACCGCAAGGATTATCAGCCTTCCAAACACAGCAAAGTCTGCTCCGATCATTTTATAAGTGGTAAGTTGTTTAAATAAACAATCAATTGTGTTTAAGTTTGTTTTTGGAAACCAAAACATCATGTGAACAATCTCTGGAGAATGCTTAACTGGAACCACTGAGTGTACGTTTACATTGTAATGTACACTTAATATCGCTCGTTTGTCACGTTTCTATTTGAAACTTGTCACTTCACTCACGCAAGGGTCATTTTTGAAAAACATTTTAGGTCTATTCTGTATGATTTGATTTGTGTTTGGGATGCAAACAGCGCGCCTTTTGGCGGATGCCGCCTGAATCGCGCAGATCCGATTTTTTTTTTAGGGGGGGCGTTGGAGTGTCTGATTATAATTTCAAAGTAAATTCTGTATTAAAATTACTAAATAAGCAAATTCATTACAGTCCATGAAACAGGAAGTATAAGGATGAGAAAAAAACAGTTTAAATTGGAAAGCTGCGCACATTTGCGCAGCCCGAGTGGTGTGCAGGACTGCGCAAATGTGCGCAGCTTTCCGATTTAAACTTTTTTCTCATCCTTGTACTTCCTGTTTCATGGACTGTAATGGATTTGCTTATTTAGTAATTTTAATACAGAATTTACTTTGAAATTATAATCAGACACTCCAACGCCCCCCCCCCCCCCCAAAAAAAAAAAAAAAAATCGGATCTGCGCGATTCAGGCGGCATCCGCCAAACGGTGCGCTGTGAATATATAAAGTTGTATATATCAGACAGCCTTTAAAGTTTGATGAAGTCAGTTTCAGGCTTTGGAGCAGGCTTTGGCAGTTTCAGGCTTTGGCAGCCCTGGATAGTCACTTGAAAATGCATCTTTGTCCACTTCGTAGGGGTCAATTCCCCCAATCAAGGCCAGTTTGGCTGCATACCGTTGTTGTGAGATGTCGTCTAATGTATCTGTATACTTCTGTTTGCTTGATTTTGCCAACATTGATCTTTATTTTAGAAAACTGACTATATAACTTCATAAATTCGTCCGAGATAATGTAGCCGGTAGTGGCGATGGTCCGTTTTGTTTGCCCTCCAAGATGGCAGCTGGGGGGCATTCCCCGGAATGCCGTGACGTCAGTGAAAACTATCTATTGGTGGCTCTAAATTGACCGTAGGTGTGAATGTGAGTGTAAATGGTTGTTTGTCTTTATGTATCAATCCTGCAATGATCTGGTGACTTATCCAGGGTGTACCCCACCTCTCACCCATAGTCAGCTGGTATAGGCTCCAGCTTGCCTGTGACCCTGCACAGGATAAGTGGTTATGGATAATGGATGGATAAAAATGGGAAGGTTGCAGCAGGAAGGGCATCCAGCATAAAACTATGCTCCAATTAATATGACACGTGGATCAATAGGGTCCACATTGACCCCGACCTGGCAACACTGCTGGATAAGGGAGATGATGATGATGATGATGTGCACTTGCACCTTTTGAACACCAGAGGTCCTAATCTGCATATCTCATCTCATCTCATCTCATCTCATCTCATCTCATTATCTCTAGCCGCTTTATCCTTCTATAGGGTCGCAGGCAAGCTGGAGCCTATCCCAGCTGACTACGGGCAAAAGGCGGGGTACACCCTGGACAAGTCGCCAGGTCATCACAGGGCTCTGCATATCTCATCGAGTTAAAATATATAGAGAGCATGTTGAACACATGAGCATTCTTTTGTGGTGCTCATGGAACCCGGCACACTGTGAGCTGGCCTAGTGGTTAGCGTGTCCAACTCTCGACTGGGAGTTCTACTCGCGGTCAGGTCATACCAAAGACCATCATAAAAATGATACCTATTGTCTTCTGGCAAGGCACGCTGCAATACAGATACGAGCAGGGAAGTCAAATTCTCCTGGTTACCAAAGGACTAGCCCCCCCACTGTAACCCTAGCTGTATAGGCGAGAGGCCTAGGGCTATGGAAATGGAGATCAGTGCCGCATCTGTACACCTTAAAGAGCTGGTTAATACTGGGACAGGAGACTGCCTGGGAAGACCAGATCCTGGTGTGGAAGGGACTTTGATGGAAACTGGTCAGTTTAGCTGACTTTGGAGCTCTTTTTCTCGATAAAATGATTCCTCAGGTGCTGCTCATTATGTCTCAAGCAATCATTTTCCCTGGGTCAGGGATGTTGTTTACTCAATTAATTTTTGGGAGAATTTATACATTTTTAAATTTATTGTTAAGATATGGGCAATCTGTAGTGCATTTTGTTTACAGGATTAAACCTCTCACCATTTTTGATTTATTTAGTTTTATACAGACAAAAATTGTACATTGCTTTGCATTGCTTATGATTCAGGAAAAAAAAAGGAGTCTTTTCAGTCCAAATTTTTCTTCATCCAAATTTTGATCTGAAATGAATTGAATCGAGAAGTCAGTATCATAAATTGAATCAAATCAGATCTTGTCTAGATGGAATTATTATACCCATAGAAGTTGCTGGAGATAGGATGTTGCCAAGTTGGTTAAAAAAAGTGGAGAAAAAAAAAAAGGATGAGCCAGATGGTAAAGAAATGCCGGCTAATTTAATTTCATTACTCTGGAAAGATTTCTGACTAAATGAAATCAATTCTATAGTCAACTGCGCATTCACGCTCAGATAAAAGGGTATTAAATTATCACCTCAAGAAGATATCTTTTGTACCTGCATTATGTAGATTTTACCTAGACACCTGCATGCAGTGCATCTTTCAAGCTTCACTTTCAAAGCTAATTATGGTTCATTAATGTACATTAATTGTTTCTAATGGGACACTATATCCACGTTTACTGGTGAAAGACATATTTGTAGCTTTCTGATGCTTAAAAGTCACCTTATGACATTACAAATAGCAAGACAATAATAAAGTCATTGTACTTAGTTTATTCCCACCTCTGACTGCGCAACTTATTTTCCACCAACCAACCATAAACACATGTAAAATAGTTGTAGAAAGAACTTAAAAATAAAAGCATATACATGAGTTGTAGTCAAGGCAAGATACCAAAGGTAGAAATGAATAAATTGCATGTATAATACATCTATATACTGTAGATTTTCTCTTAAATTATAAAAAAGTCCAAAAAATGTATATTTCAATGTTTTTGTCCACTTGTGACAACTGCAGAAACATGAAGCTCCACCCACTTGCCACAAATGTCCATCCATTCATTATCTATTGAGGTATTTCACCTGACGTCACAGGGTCACGTGACGCCCCGGTGTCCACCATTTTGAACGTCAAGCTACATACTAACGCTGCAGACAGAGAGGGAGAACCAGCTTGAAAAAAAACGTGTTACAGACACCTAGAATAGATTAATTTGTCAGTAAGCACTCTATAAATAACCATGGTGTTTGCTTGTTGTGCTGTGGGCGCTCCTTTTACCAGTTTCTAGTGATGGGAATTTCGGCTCTTTTTCGGGAGCCGGCTCTTTTGGCTCTTCTTACTATAAGGAGCCGGCTCTTTCGGCTCCCAAACGGCTCCTGAGATTTTATTTTTGATTTAATTGCTGCAATTAACTAGTTAATTAATTACATTATTATTTATATTTTATCAATAGGATGTTTTCCATTTTATTTTTTAGTTTTTGTAGCCATTGTAAAGCTTTGTAAAGTATAGCAGTGTAACAATGTTCTAGCTATAGAAATAAAACTTACTTACCAATTAATAAATAATTTTCTCACAAACATAATGCAAAACTGTGTTATATTACCAATATAAAATACACAGCTGATTTTCCCCTCCTCAGGTGCCTCACAGACTCCTCTCCTCTGCGCTCCACAGCTTTAAGCATTACACCAATTTTCGTATTTTCGCAGCTGTGAATGACATCAACCCCCCCAACCAAAAAAAGTAGGCGTACACCATGCTACTTTTTTTCCTTTGAATGGTAATAGACAACACAAAGACACAATCGGACAGCAACTTTTTTTGTGAAATTCTCTCTCTCTCTGAGGCACCTAAGGACAAAAAACTAATTCGGCTCCCCAACTCGGCTCCCACCGAAGAGCCGGCTCCCGTCATTCACTTCAAAGAGCCGGCTCTTTGAACCGGATCGTTTGCGACCGACACATCACTACCGGTTTCCTACTGACCCAGACAAGAGGGCCAAATGGATTGCAGCTGTGAAGAGACAGGATTGGGAGCCAACAGAGTACTCCAGACTTTGCAGTGATCATTTCATTTCAGGTTAGTTTATCAGTTAACGCAATTTTGATAAAATATATAGCAAAAAGTAAATGGGTCAGTGTTTGTTAACCCATCTGAGCAGTGAAACAAGGCAGTGTTAATTTGTCTAGGGTTGCATGTAGCAGACATCAGACATAAAACGCAATAACAGAGGCTAGAAAGAAACGGGACACAGAAATAAATAAACAGGGCTCCATACCAAGGCTGGGTACAGTGTTTGTGATAAAAGACAGATCCAATTTAACACGAATCACAGCTTACTTTCTTGTTAAAATATGCAAAGGTCTCCACCATCTCATACCGCCTTGCACTGAAGGACTTAAGCGTGCCGTCCAAAATGGCTGCGTCACGTGACTTGGTCACGTGGGTGAAATACCTCAATACAGCTTATCCCTCAGGGTCGTAGGGGAAGCTGGAGCCAATCCCAGCTGACACTGGGTGAGAGGCGGGGTTCACTCTGGGCAGGTCACCAATCTATCGCAGGGTTACACAGAAACACACAATCATTCACATTCACATTCACACCTATGGGCAATTTAGAGTAGCCGGGTGACTAGTTGTCTTTGAACTGCTGGAGGAAATTGGAGAGCACAGAGGAAACCCACACAGGCATGAGGAGAACATGAAAACTCTACACAGAAAGGCCCAAGTTGGCCTATCTTTTGATGAGGCACACCTGTTAATTAAAAAGCATTCCAGGTGACTACCTCAAGAAGCTGGTTAAGATAACGCCAGGAGTGTGCAAAGTGTCATCAAGGAAAGCGGTGGCTACTTTGAAGAATCTAAAATATCAAACATATTTTTTCACATGTTTTTTGTTTTCCATACAATTCCATATATGTTCCATATGTTAGTTCATACTTTTCATGTCTTCAGTATTGTTCTACAATGTAGAAAACCATCAAAATACAGAAAAAACGAAAGTGGTGCTTGAAAGTTTGTGAATCCTTGAGAACTTTTTATATTTCTGCATAAATATGACCTAAAACATCATCAGATTTTCACACAAGTCCTAAAAGTAGATAAAGAGAACCCAGTTAAATTAAATGAGACAAAAATATTATACTTGGTCATTTATTTATTGAGGAAAATGATCCAATATTACATATCTGTGAGTGGCAAAAGTCTGCAAACCTCTAGGATTAGCAGTTAATTTGAAGGTGAAATTAGAGTCAGGTGTTTTCAATCAATGGGATGACAATCAGGTGTGAGTGGGCACCCTGTTTTATTTAAAGAACAGGGATCTATCAAAGTCTGATCTTCACAATGCATGTTTGTGGAAGTGTATCATGGCACGAACAAAGGAGATTTCTGAGGACCTCAGAAAAAGCACTGTTGATGCTTATCAGGCTGGAAAAGGTTACAAAACCATCTCTAAAGAGTTTGGACTCCACCAATCCACAGTCAGACAGATTGTGTACAAATGGAGGAAATTCAAGACCATTGTTACCCTCACCAGGAGCGGTCGACCAACAAAGATCACTCCAAGAGCAAGGCGTGTAATAGTCAGCGAGGTCACAAAGGACCCCAGGGTAACTTCTAAGCAACTGAAGGCCTCTCTCACATTGGCTAATGTTAATGTTCATGAACCCACCATCAGGAGAACACTGAACAACAATGGTGTACATGGCAGGGTTGCAAGGAGAAAGACACTGCTCTCCAAAAAGAGCATTGCTGTTCGTCTGCAGTTTGCTAAAGATCATGTGGACAAGCCAGAAGGCTATTGAAAAAATGTTTTGTGGACGGATGAGACCAAAGTAGAACTTTTTGGTTTAAATGAGAAGTGTTATGTTTGGAGAAAGGAAAACACTGCATTCCAGCTTTAGAACCTTATCCCATCTGTGAAACATGGTGACGGGAGTATTATGGTTTGGGCCTGTTTTGCTGCATCTGGGCCAGGACGGCTTGCCATCATTGATGGAACAATGAATTCTGAATTATACCAGCGAATTCTAAAGGAAAATGTCAGGATATCTGTCCATGAACTGAATCTCAAGAGAAGGTGGGTCATGCAGCAAGACAACGACCCTAAGCACACAAGTTGTTCTACCAAAGAATGGTTAAAGAAAAATAAAGTTAATGTTTTGGAATGGCCAAGTCAAAGTCCTGACCTTAATCTAATCGAAATGTTGTGGAAGGACCTGAAGCGAGCAATTCATGTGAGGAAACCCACCAACATCCCAGAGTTGAAGCTGTTCTGTGTGGAGGAATAGGCTAAACTCCTCCAAGCCAGTGTGCAGGACTGATCAACAATTACCGGAAACGTTTAGTTGCAGTTATTGCTGCACAAGGGGGTCACACCAGATACTGAAAGCAAAGGTTCACATACTTTTGCCACTCACAGATATGTAATATTGGATCATTGTCCTCAATAAATAAATGACCAAGTATAATATTTTTGTCTCATTTGTTTAACTGAGTTCTCTTTATCTACTTTTAGGACTTGTGTGAAAATCTGATGATGTTTTAGGTCATATTTATGGAAATATAGAAAATTCTAAAGGGTTCACAAAGTTTCAAGCATGAATGAGTAGGGGTGTACAAACTTTTGACTGGTAGTGTAGATGTTTATTTACTTTATAAAGCTTAGAAATAAGATTCTAGATGACCGGTTTTATGAAACTTTATGTTGTTCATTCCTTTCACAAATTAAAAGGGATATTACTGAGAAAGTTATACAAGATCTTACTCAAGCAATTGGGTGGCATAGTGGTGCAGTAGTTAGCACTGTCACCTCATGGCAAGAAGGTTCTGAGTTCAAGCCCAGTGGCTGATGGGGGCTTTTCTGTGTGGAATTTGCATGTTCTGTGCGGGTTTCCTCCGGGTGTTCTGTTTTCCCCCACAGTCCAAAAGCATGCACTTAGGTGAACTGGGTACTCTAAATTGCCTATATGTGTGAGTGTGCAGAAAGGTATAGTGGCCACCCTACTGCCACAATTCTGGTCAAGTCAACCAAACATTGTTTACCTCAAGCCCAGATTGGGGATGATGGTGGTGACTCAAGATGTTGTTATTTTATTTGGTTCCCTCCATCCAGAACCCTGCAACACAGGGCTTTCCTTTCAGAGAGTTTTTATCGAACTCCTAACTCACCACAGAACCCTTTGCTAACCATTTATTTCTAATGCCATGATCGGACCACATCAGGCCAGAATATGAATGTCGGGAATGATGAAAAAGGCCTTGTAGTGTGATATAATCGAAGAATTATATGAATTTATATGAAAGAATTTTTTGGATGTTCTGGCCTAGTTTGACAACCCGTACAATGTTTCCTTGATAGCCATGATTGACAACTTCTTGACCCTCCTCCCCAACAACATGCAAGGATGGGAACAATGATTGCTTGGGGTCAAACTTCCTGACTAAGACATGGCAAGAATTTATGGCATGATGATTGCCTAATTTGATATGGTGACCATCATGAAAGACAAAAAATATCATGTAGTCTGAGCCCAACATCAGAGAGTAACTTTAAGTACTTGAATTAGAAGGCAGTTATAGAGAGCCCTGCAGTCCAGCTTGTTAACCTTGACTTCGCCGATGACACTGCACTCCTTGAAGACACCCCATTAGTTCTGCCGAAGCTCTTCTTCATCACGTTGAGTTGACTTCTCAGGCTGCTGGCCTCTAGCTAAATGCACAGAAAACCAAAGCGATGCTTGACTAATGACTTTCTCCATGCTCGAGACAACTTGAGTATCGAGAAAGTCAATGACCTTAAGTACCTGGGCAGCTGGGCAAGTATGCCCCATGATATCAAATATCAAAAAGCCAAAGCATAGGGTGCTCTCAATGCCCTAAACAAAGTCTGGGTCACACCTCTGACCAGGGAAACTATGCGTGAGATCAGGGTTTTTGAAGTGTCAGTCGAGTCCATACTTTTACATGGCTCAGAATCTTGATCCTTGACCAAAACTCAGGAAAAGTCCCTGGATGGTACCTACAGTGGTGCTTGAAAGTTTGTGAACCCTTTAGAATTTTCTATATTTCTGCATAAATACTACCTAAAACATCATCAGATTTTCACACAAGTCCTAAAAGTAGATAAAAAGAACCCAATTAAACAAATGAGATGAGAATATTATACTTGGTCATTTATTTATTGAGGAAAATGATCCACTATTACATATCTGTGAGTGGCAAAAGTATGTGAACCTTTAAGATTAGCAGTTAATTTGAAGGTGAAGTTAGAGTCAGGTGTTTTCAATCAGTGGAATGACAATCAGGTGTGAGTGGGCACCCTGTTTTATTTAAAGAACAGGGATCTATCAAAGTCTGATCTTCACAACACATGTTTGTGGAAGTGTGTCATGGCACGAACAAAGGAGATTTCTGAGGACCTCAGAAAAAGCGTTGTTGATGCTCATCAGGATGGAAAAGGTTACAAAACCATCTCTAAAGAGTTTGGACTCCACCAATCCACAGTCAGACAGACTGGGTACGAATGGAGGAAATTCAAGACCATTGTTACCCTCCCCAGGAGTGGTCGACCAACAAAGATCACTCCAAGAGCAAGGCGTATAATAGTCAGTGATGTCACAAAGGACCCTAGGGTAACTTCTAAGCAACTGAAGGCTTCTCTCACATTGGCTAATGTTAATGTTCATGAGTCCACCATTAGGAGAACACTGAACAACAATGGTGTGCATGGCAGGGTTGCAAGAAGAAAACCACTGCTCCAAAAAGAACATTGCTGCTCATCTGCAGTTTACTAAAGATCACGTGGACAAGCCAGACGGCTATTAGAAAAATGTTTTGTGGACAGATGAGGCCAAAATAGAACTTTTTGGTTTAAATGAGAAGCATTATGTTTGGAGAAAATAAAACACTGCATTCCAGCATAAGAACCTTATCCCATCTGTGAAACATGGTGGTGGTAGTATCATGGTTTGGGCCTGTTTTGCTGCTTCTGGGCCAGGACAGCTTGCCATCATTGATGGAACAATGAATTCTGAATTATACCAGCGAATTCTAAAGGAAAATGTCAGGACATCTGTCCATGAACTGAATCTCAAGAGAAGGTGGGTCATGCAGCAAGACAACAACCCTAAGCACACAAGTTGTTCTACCAAAGAATGGTTAAAGAAGAATAAAGTTAATGTTTTGGAATGGCCAAGTCAACGTCCTGACCTTAATCCAATCGAAATGTTGTGGAAGGACCTGAAGCAAACAGTTCATGTGAAGAAACCCACCAACATCCCAGGGTTGAAGCTGTTCTGTACAGAGGAATGGGCTAAAATTCCTCCAAGCCGGTGTGCAGGACTGATCAACAGTTACCGCAAACGTTTAGTTGCAGTTATTGCTGCACAAGGGGGTCACACCAGATACTGAAAGCAAAGGTTCACATACTTTTGCCACTCACAGATATGTAATACTGGATCATTTTCCTCAAGAAATAAATGACCAAGTATGATATTTTTGTCTCATTTGTTAAACTGGGTTCTCTTTATCTACTTTTAGGACTTGTGTGAAAATATGATTATGTTTTAGGTCCTATTTATGCAGAAATATAGAAAATTCTAAAAGGTTCACAAACTTTCAAGCACCACTGTATACTCATATGCTGCAAAGAGTCCTAAAAGAAAAAAACAGAAAAAAACCCCCATACAGCCTACAGCTGCTTGACACCCCCCTCATCAGCTGCCAACCAGGGATGAATACACAGTTTTGGTGGCTAAGACGGTACTGCCATTGCTGGTGCCACCAGCAGCAGAAAGCGACCATCATGATGACAGGTTACGTGCTTTGAACCAGATCCACCTTGATAATTTTTCAGCTGCTGCACGAAGCTGCTTGGAGGCAGATGTTTTGGCACGTGTGCCAAGTCCAAGTTTAGATAGGAAGGCTGTCATGGACCTCCCCAGGAATCCATGACAGCCAACCTCTACTGGCTATGCTGAGCACGCCCACCCATTGCCCTCACAACTAATACGCAACTGCTGATACTGCGTTCTCTTACATTTGAATGCCTCCTCCATATTGTCCTCCCAGGGGACAGTCAGTTCTATGAGATATACACGTCTTACTGATTCAGACCACACGATCACAGCTGGTCACGCATTAGTTATGGCAATATGTGTTGGAAAGTTTAGGTTCTCACCCAAATTGACAATGACTTGCCAGTCCCGAGCACCCACAAGTAACCTTGTTTGTTTAGTTGTTTTCCCATAACCTACTGAACGTTGAGCTTCTTGGCAGAATGTCATTTTAAGAGATGTTTTCTGCATAGGATTCTCATTGATGTTTTTGCATTGCCTTTTCACTATGTCCACTAACACTGCCAATACCTGGTTGTAGTGCCAAGTGTAGAGATGTAAAAGTTGTTTACACACCAACAGCATAGGGTGTTACCAACAGCACTAGTCTAACGATCAGCTCTGTGACAACTTACCCTGCATCTCCTTTATCATCAGGAAATGCTCTTTGCATTCACGTTATGTGGCATGACCAACTTGCAGCGCAAGAGTTGCTCTGGGAGCCTGATGCAAAGTGCAAGGTTGGCCGACTGTGTACTACTCTGAAGATGGGACTTGAAAGGGACACAGGACTACCAGGTAACCACCTTAAGGTGGCTATGGCCAACAGGTAGGACTGGGCAAAGATATCTTTGCAAGTCACAGCCCTGGCAGATGTCAGATGATGATTATAGAGAACCAGTGAAGTGAAACCTATTTTATTGTAAAAGTAAACTTAAGTAATATATACTACATCCAGATATTTGAAATGGATAATCATGGGCACTGCCAGGGGGGTAAAGGTTAGAACAATTCTAGGGGCCCAGCACTGCCATGGGGCCCTTTAAGGGGCTGATAATATGCTTTTAATGATTTTAATAAGACTTTTGAAATAACAACAATGCAATATTCCATCTGGTAAAATGAGCTAATTGAACAAGGTTGTCTATTTCTTGAGTTCTTCAACATATTGTCATTTAACCCTCCCCCTTTTGCGAAATGGTACGGTCCAGTTCTGGTAGAAACGCGATGCGTTAAATCTGTGTGCTGATCAGTGCAACGCTACTTACTGCTGTGTCGCGGTGCAGCAGCCAGCCAGCCAGCAGTGGAGTGCGTACAGTCTATGATCGCTAAATATGAAGAGCGGCTGTCAAAAACATAAAGAAAGGCAGCTGAAAGCTGAGAGGGACCGGAGAGGCAGGCAACTGGTCACTCAGTTTTTCCCAAAGAAAGGTAGCTATCGCTCACATGTGTGTTCAAAATATTAGCGAATGGTAAATGAACAGTATGAACGTGGTTGGATTAGCCTATCAAGAGAACACTTTTACAGTTTGTACAGTGACATTTTTTCCATTTTTTCATTTGTGATTGTAAATGCACCAGAATTAGTCACTGGCCAGTTTTCATCTAGTCCCTGGTAGGTTAATACATAAAATGTAATAACAAAGTCACAAACTCAAGGTCCATGGGCTATCAAAAGTCAAATAATGACAATAGTGCAATTGTGACGAGGGTGGGCAAAGTTGGGGGGCCCAAAATTCTAATCTTTCATGGGGCCCAAAATTTCTGGCGGCGCCCCTGTGGATAATAATCTTTGAGTTTCACTCTTGGTTACACCACAGTCCTGATGAATGCTCAATTCTGATTGGCTGTTGTGTTGGCAAATTGCTGGATTAAACACTTCAAGACTTCGCACCAAGCCATATAACACCATCACGTCGTTGATTATTTTCCTATAATAGCATGCTCTGAAGCCTTTTATTCCTTACTTGTGGTATTTATTCATATCTGGCACTTATTTCACCACAACTTCTGGGACTCTTCCAGGTTAGAATAACTATTTCCTGCTTGCTGTGTTCTGATAGGCTACACTAAAATATTTACCAGCACAGCAGGCGACAGGATCTCAGTGTCATTCTCTTCACAAGTGTCTTGTCTTGACATTTCTCGAAGTTACTCAGTGAGTGAGTGAATGTAGAAACATTACCAGGTCTCACAATAGTGTGTGTGTGTGTGTGTGTGTGTGTGTGTGTGTGTGTGTGTGTGTGTGTGTGTAAAACCTTTCATTAGCGCTCATATTTGTTTGTGTGTATCAATCTTTCAGGATTGTCTCCTGGCACTGCCTGCATGATGTTGTACGTGTGCGTGTGTGTGCGTGCATGTGTGCATATGAGAGTGTGAGAATGTCGCGTTCCTTCCTGTTCCTGTAGCATGAGGCGAGCCCAGAGTGGGCGACTCAAGGCGCTTTGGAGAATCAAACAATTTCACGCTGCTACTGGAGGAGGAAATGAACTGAGCCCAGAGCAATAATAAAATTATACAAATGTTATTACAGCCTCGCTTGCTACTGTCCTACTTTAATTCAAATGTGAGGACTCGAGGCAGACCTGGTGGCACTGAGCTTCCTGAATAAATCAACATTAGCTTACGTCTAAATTATTAAGGAAGTCGGAGACTTTCTTGTTTATAGAATGAATTATTAAACCGGTGTTTAACGACACTATTTCTCCACCATTCCCTCAAATATTAATTGCTAATGATTTCTATGGTCTGCGTTGTATGTCTTTGCTGTTTTCCTTTTCAAGCCATCACAAAGTCCTCAAAATCCTGAAGACAACAAAACCTTGGGATTTTCTTGCTGTTGTTGGGCTTAAACTCACAGGAAATAAAGCTAAAGAGGAAGCTGTTACCATTTTTTTCTGGTCTATTTTTGTTTTCATACCTAGTGAGCAGATGCACATGACTTCAGTGGCCATATAATTCAAACAGCCATATCTCTATAGCCTAAAAAGAAGAGATCTAACAATTAATTCTCAGGTGCTGTAAAAATAATGACATGCAGCAGCAACAATACAAATGAAGTGGAATTGGGAATGTGAGGGTGAAAAAATGAAACATCAAGAGGCTTGTGATGGGAGAAGAAATGCACTCAGAATAAACAATGTTTTATAAGTGTACTAGTGGGGCGTATTTTTATGAAGAATATTTAGTGTAGAAAATGTAGATACATTCCAATGAAGCTATTCTATTCTATTCTATTCTATTGGGGAAGCCATGGCTTAATGGTTAGAAAAGCAGCTTTGGAGCTAAAAGGTCACTGGTTTGATTCTCTGGACTAGCAGGACTAGCTAAAGTGCCCTTGAGCAAGGCACCTAACCCCCAACTGCTCCGGCAAGAGTGGTGGTGTACTTTGTGTCTGATTAGCCAAAGAAAAGCTGATGATGTGATCATCAGTTTGGGTGGTGCCCGACCGAAACCAAAACTATTTATTCCAAAGAACTATTATTCCCTTCTATTCTAGTGGAGAATTACTCTATTCTATTCCATTCTGTTCTTATGAAGCATTATTTTTGCTCCCTTTTATTTCAATGAAGCACTATTCTATTCTATTCTATTCTATTCTATTCTATTCTAATGAAGTATTATTCTATTCTATTATAGTGGAGAATTTATTCATTACATTTATTATATTCTCATGAAGCATTATTCTATTCTACTGTATTATGTTCTACTGAAGCATTACTTTATTCTATTCTATTCTATTCTATTCTATTCCAATAAAACATTATTCTATTCTGTTTGATTCTATTCCATTCTAATGAAGCATTATTATTGCTCCATTTTATTTCAATGAAGAACTATTCTATTCTATTCTATTCTATTCTATTCTATTCTATTCTATTCTATTCTATTCTAATGAAGTATCATTCTATTCTATTCTAGTGGAGAATTTGTTCTATTCTATTCTATTACATTTGAATGAAGCATTATTCTATTCTATTTTAATGAAGCATTATTTTGCTCCATTTTATTTCAATGAAGTGCTATTCTATTCTATTCTATTCTATTCTAATGAAGTATCATTCTATTCTATTGAAGAATTTATTCTATTGCATTATATTATATTCTAATGAAGCATTATTCTAGTCTATTTTAATGAAGCATTATTTTGCTCCATTTTATTTCAATGAAGCACTATTTATTCTAATCTATTCTACTCTATTCTAGTCTATTGCAATGAAGTATTATTCTATACTAATGAAGCCTATTTTGATTATATTCTATTCAATTCCATTCTATTGGAATGAAGTATTATTCTATTATACTTGATTCAATTTCTACTCTATTCTAATGAAAAATTGTATTACTGTATGCTCTTCTCTACTATTCGAAATAAGCATCATTCTATTCTATTCTATTCTATTCTATTCCATTCCATTCAAATAAAGCATTATTCTATTATACTATATTCTATTCTAATGAATTATTCTTTTACAATACATTTCTTTCTATTCTACTCTATTTTAATGAACATTCATTTTAGGGTATTATATTATATTTGATTCAATTTCTACTCTATTCCAATGAAAAATTGTTTTACTCTCTTCTATTCTATTCAAAAGAAGTATTATTCTATTCCTTTTCATTCTTTTCTGCTCTATTCTATTCAGTTCACATAGAGCACTATTATACTCTATTCTATTCTAACAAAGTATCATTCTATTGAAGTCCATTGTAATGAATAAACGTTTATTGTATTGTATCATCAAACATTATTTTCTTCTTTTCTATTCCAGTCTACTCTGTTATATTCTACTCTATTCTATTCTGCTGAAGTGATATTCTGTTGTATTTTATTCTACTTCAATTCTAATGAAGAATTATTCTTTTAATTTCTACTCTAACCTATGCTATTATATTCTAGTCTACTCTCTTCCATTCTGTTCTAATGAAGAATTATTCAATTTTATTCTGTTCTTTGGTTTATCAGTTGCTAAAGATGTTCTACTTGGAAACCTTGATAGGTTTCAAACTGAATAACATTTTATGTGGGACATTTTTCATTTTCCCAACAGTGTGTTCTATTTTGCACAATGGTGGCATGCTTTTGCTCTCCTCCTTTCTTTGATTGTCAGTGGAACAGCAGTGACATGTTTGAAGTCGGGTCTGCGATCGTTGTGAATTCTCTTTGAGCGTGTGCTTGTCAGACGTCCTACATGCCATGAAGACTCAAATACACACAGTGACGTGAAGAAAACACGACAGTAAAAAAAAAAAGGTTCTGCATCAAAATAATGCTGATCTACAGAGAATGAGCAATAGTGCAGAAGTATGTTCCTCAATATGCATTTCAACATTGATAGCTTTTCCAGCCATCTTTATGACATTTCCATATTTGGATTTGGCACAATCTAATCCAAGCATACAATCAGTAAATGAAGGTGCTTAGCTTCCTGTAACAGATTTATTTGCAACCCTTTCTGAAAGACAAACATTAAGAGCTTTAGATTCAACTTTTTTTTTTACCATTCCTCAAGGCTAAACTGCTCCAACTCCTTCAAGTTAGATGGGTTGTGTTGGTGTACAGCAATCTTCAAGTTATCCCACAGATTCTCAATTGGATTGAGGTCTGGGCTTTGACTAGGCCATTCCAACACATTTTAAATGTTTCCCTTTAAACCACTCCAGTGTAGCTTTAGCTATTTAGGGTCATTATCCTGCTAGACCATGAACCTTCATCCCGGTCTCAAACCTCTGGCTGACTCAAACAGGTTTTCCTCCAGAATTGTCCTGTATTTAGTGCCATCCATCTTTCCTTCAGTCCTGACCAGCTTTCCTGTCCCTGCAGATGAAAAACATCCCCACGGCATAATGCTGCCACCACCATGCTTCATTGAAGGGATGGTGTTTTCAGGGTGTTGGGTTTGCGCCAAACATGGTGTTTCCCATGATGGCCATAAAGTTCAATTTTTCTCTCATTTGACCAGAGAATCTTTTTCCATGTGATTGGGGAGTCTGCCACATGCTGTTGGGCAAACTCCAAATGTAATTTTTTAAGCAATGACTTTTTTTCTGGCCACTCTTCTATAAAGCCCCTCCTACTCTGTGGAGTGTATGGCTTAAAGTGGTCCTATGGACAGATACTCCCATCTCCGCTGTGGATCTTTGCAGCTCCTTCAGTGTTATCATTGGTGTCTTTGTTGCACCATCCTCTGATTAATGCCATCCTTGCACGGTCTGTGAGTTTTGGTGGGCAGCCGTCTCTTGTCAGGTTTGTAGTGGTGCCATATTCTTTCCATTTTGCTATAATGGATTTAATGGTGCTCCCTGGAATATTCAAAGTTTGGGATATATTTTTATGACCCAACCCTGATCTATACTTCTCCACAACTTTGTCTCTGACCTGTTTGGAGTGCTCCTTGGTTTTCATGTTGCTTGCTTAGTAGTGAAGCAAAGTCAGGATCCTTCCAGAACAGGTTGATTTATCCAGACATCATGTGACAGATCATGTGATACTTTGATTGCACACAGGTGGATCTTAATCAACTAATTATTTGACTTATGAAGTGAATTGGTTGGACCAGCTCTTATTTAGGGGTTTCATATGACAGGGGGTGAATACTTATGCACACTCCAAATTTCTGTTTTTTCATCTTAATTATTGTTTGTGTCACAATAAAAATGTAAAGTGGTAGGCATGTTGTGTAAATCAAATGGTGCTAACCCCCCAAAAAATCCATTTTAATTCCAGCTTGTAATGCAACAAAACAGGACAAACACCAAGGGGATGAATACTTTTGCAAGGCACTGTATATGGATCCAGGATTTTTTTCTTTTTTCCCCAACATAAATCAAAAAGTAGTGAATGGATTTGGATGAAATTTGGTGGACAGCTTTAGTATTATCCTAGGTTCAAGTGATTTCATTTTGATGTTGATAATATGTGGCTTGGCAGAGATATGCACTCTACCAAGTACCTTTCTAGTTCAGGAGTATAAAGTTAAAGGTTAAGGACAGAGGTTGAAAGTACTATTACTTTGTTATTGTGCTTCACTTTTGCATATCTGTAGTTTAGTTTCTCATTTAGTTCCTAATGAAAAAACTCTACATTCTCATCCATCCATTATCTGTAACCGCTTATCCTGTCCAGGGTCGTGGGCAAGCTGGAGCCTATCCCAGCTGACTATGGGCAAGAGGCAGGGTACACCCTGGACAAGGTGCCAGGTCATTGCAGGGCTGACACATACGGTAGAGACACACAACCATTCACACTCAGTCAATTTAGAGCCGCCAATTAACCTAACCTGCATGTCTTTGGGCTGTGGGGGAAACTGGAGCAAACCCACCCAGACACAGGGAGAACATACAAACTCCATGCAGAAAGAACCCCATTGGCCACTGGGCTCAAACTCAGAACCTTCTGGCTGTGAGGCGACAGTTACAACCACTACACCACTGTGCCACCCACTACATTTTCTTTACAGTCATATATCTTTAAAGTCCTACAGTGATGTTTCATCATTTACATCTGAATTCCTAACAAACTGCTAGCAATTAGCATTCAGCTAGTTCGTGTGATCTGCGTTATTATCATATTAGCATTTGAGAGATGAGAAATAAACTCAGCAATTCCTCAGTTCCTTGATAAATCTTTTCTTTTGTAAATTTTTATTGTACTTTTGCATTCATACGTCACTTTTAAAAGTTAACACATTTCTATTTTAAGTTAACTTGAATTTGAAGCTGAATACTTCCATGTTTTTTTTTTTTTACCGGAGGATATATTTTAAATGATTAATTGCACTCTTACTTGAGTACTAGAGTGCATCAGTTGCCCTCACTTTCATAAAATCTGATGCATTTTTGTTTGGGTGTTCCTTTTCACCAATAAAGACATCCTGTAAAATGTTTTGACCATATTCAAAAGTCTAATGGTGGCACCATGAGGTTCATTTTTTGCCAAAAAACGCTTATTTTATGCTTTCGCGTAAGGTTTGAATCATAATGTTGGACTCCATTCATTGATTTCTTGTGAGCCAGAGATCATGTTAAGAACCTTTGCAAGGGATTGAGAAGCATTAATGTGATTCATAATACATTTGTATTGTTTAAAAGTAGTTGAACAATGATTCAATGAACAGCTAAAACTCAAACTGTGCTTGATAATATATTTAGAATATGCACTAAAAATGTGCATCTAAGATATTTGGTATACTCTATAAGGTGCCATAATGTTTCATGAAAAGTGATCGAAATTTTGTCATAAAAGTCATAAAACAGCAACTTTTTCCATAACTTTGAGCTCCTGGTGCCACCATTAAACTTTTGAATTTTGTCAAAATATTTCACCCAGTGTGTTTTCTTACCAAAAGGAACATAAAAACAAAAATGCATCATGATCGGAGGAACTTTTCATTTTTAGGGGGCAACTAATGCACCCTATTGAGTACTTTCACCACCGCTGGCTAAAACCCTGGTTCAAGAGTTCATCTGAAACCACACCCTTCATTGTTATTAGAATCTTAACCACTGCACTCGCACACACTTCCTTAAACTTAGTTTGGCTGTTCATTAATTTTCCTAGTTGTGCTAATGGTGGATTGTATGATTAGTGGCTTATGCTGAAATGTGTGGCACAGTGAGAAGTCTGCATCGTCCTTGTTTGATAAATGTGCTGTGAGGTTAAACCCCCTCTCCACCCCGACTCCAACCCCCCACCCCCGGTGTTGTATACACAATGAGGAATATTGACACCTTCTCAGATTGATGTCTTTATTTACAAGCTTAATAAAGATGATGGACTTGAAGTGGAGTGAAAACCTGGTTGCAGGGGCTTGCGGAGAGGTGAGAGGGTAGAGGGCTGCAATGCATCGTGGGTCATTTATACGTAGAAAAGGGACGATGTGAAAGAAATAGACTTACCAGGAGGTCTGTGACACTGATGTAATAGAACAATGAAGGATAATCATAGTGGCATGTTAGTTTAAAACCCTGCAGTGTCCTCTGCTGGACAACACTAAACTCACACACTTGCACACACACGATGACCCAATGAGAGCAGCATGTGGTCTACACTGCCACCTGGTGGTTCATTCTATCTTTGTGGGGTTTTTTTCATGGAACGCTTTCTCCCAGTGATCAATAACAATTGAAATACAGAGCGTATTTGAAATAAGATTAAAAATGCGACGTATGTTCTACGTATGTTTGGATCAACCTGGACTCCCCATAATCACTTGTGCAGGACAGGCTGGTTAAAAATCTATTGCTCATCAAAGACAATGTCTCCAATTCCCTCAATGAATTGTGTAGTGCAAGACTTTCAACTCCAGAATAATCCAGTCATGGCATCGCCAGGAGCTCCAGTTATCAGCCCGCACATCTCATCCACCCTGTGTCAAACAGAATTTTAGGACAGTATGGTCCTGTAGTGCAGTTTTTTCTCAAACTCACTTGTCGCCAGGGATCTGTTCAGCTGTAAAATAAATTCCTTGAAATCTCACATTTCTTTCAGATACATTATTTAGTAATAGTAATATTACTAGTAGATCAAAAGGTGCAGGCTATCTACTGGTACCTCATATAGTGAAGGCTACATCAGGGGGCAGAGCCTTTTCTTACAAAGCCCCACAGTTATGGAACAGCCTTCCAAGTAGTGTTCGGGACTCAGACACAATCTCAGTGTTTATGTCTAGGCTGAAAACATATCTGTTTAGTCAAGCTTCTTGTTAATAGTTTATTAGGTAAAGGAGTAGATCTGGAGGGTCCTCAGATATAGAGTGTTTTGGTAAACTGGGATGTATGGATGCTGTCAGTCCCCCACTCTCATTCGTTCACTCGGGTTTGTTGATGATGTAGTGGCTACTGCTTTATGTCCCAGGGTGCCCTCATGTCTGTGTTACCTTCTGGCTCTCCCCTCTTAGTTATGCTGTCATAGTTAGTCTTGCCAGAGTCCCTGCTTGCACTCAGCACAAAATATCTACTATTCTTATGCTTTAGGTGACACTGGGCATACCTAACAACCAGGGATTTCTCTACCTCCCATCTCTTCCCTCTGTCTGTCCCTCTCTGAGTTACATGTCGATCCTGAGACACCAGTAAGATGCTGACCTCTTCTGCTCCTCAAACTCACCTGATCCATCCTGTTGCCCTACGTCTGGCTGGAGTCTCATGACATTGCTCCTGTGGAGTACGGTCCCATATGGACAGTCGAAAGTCGCACTTGGAAGATGGCTCTGGATACTTACAGTAGTGCTTTTTTTGCCTGAGGACTACAGTTGACTTGCTAACTTTAGGACTGCAATTGTCATGAACAGTTTTGCATCAAGTTTCCATCAATGAACAGTTTATTACTTCAACAAAACAGACTTCATGTTAAAACTATATTGAATTTCCTGGTTACACAGTTATACTTTGTGACTCTATAGGACACAGTTATAGAAATGAGTTATTTATAATCATGCTATCTGTTATCACACAAATGAGGATGGGTTCCCTTTTGAGTCTGGTTCCTCTCGAGGTTTCTTCCTCATGTCGTCTGAGGGAGTTTTTCCTTGCCACCATCGCCAAAGGCTTGCTCATCAGGGATAAATTAGGGATAAAATTCGCTAATGTTTAAAGTCTTTAATTTTCTGTAAAGCCGCTTTGTGACAATGTCTGTTGTTAAAAGCAAATAACAAATAAACTTGACTTGACTTGACTACTAGCAATAATATTTTGCATTATTACTTCTAATATCCATCCATACATTATCTACACCACTTATCCATCGGGGTCACTGGGGAAGCTTGAGCCAATCCCAACTGACTTCAGGTGAGAAGATGTGGGGTTCATCCTGGATTGCCTCCTCAATTTAGAGTAGCCAGTAACCTCATCCATATGTCTTTGGACTGTTGGAGGAAACTGGAGAACCCAGAGGAAACCCATGCAGGCATGAGGAAAACATGCAAACTCGAAACAGAAAGGCTCCAGTAGGCTGTGAGGTCTGAACCCAGAATTTTCTTGCTGTTTTGGCTGTTCAATTAAGTCATGCTTAAAACTATTGGAATTAAATAGTAATAATGGTTGGTTGCGATTTCCAAAATAAATAAATAAATGAGATGAGATGAGATGAATAACATAACCCCTGGAAATGCTTTGAGAACCCCTGGTCCATTGTATTGTATATATTAACTTATTTGACTCATCTCTGTTATCTCATAAGGGATAACCTCATTGAGGAAGTGGAATCATTCACTGACCTGTGGAGTATAGAATGAAACAGATGTAGTAGTCAGAATAGGGAAAGCAAGAACAGCATTCAACATGACAGAACCCATAGAACCTGGAGGAGGGAAGGACATTCCTAAAAACCAAAGTATGCCTTTTTAACACCAATGTCAAGACTGTATGCAGCTGGAAGACAACTTCTCTAACTGTTAGGCCATGGGGGAAGCCATGGCCTAAAGGTGAGAGAAGCAGCTTTGGGACCAAAAGGTTGCTGATTTGATTCCCTGGACCAGCAGAAATGGCTGAAGTGCCCTTGAGCAAGGCACCTAACCCCCAACTGCTGCACTGGGTATATTGTAAGTTGCTTTCGATAAGAGCATCTGCTAAATGCCATTTATGATGTAGCAAATGGCCTCTTGAGCAAACTCCAAGTTTTCATCAATAAGACACGAAACATGGCCAGGAAAAATCTCCAATGATGACCAGTGGAGAAAAACAAACCAGCAACCCATGGAGATCAAGAACAAAAAGTGGAGATGGTTTGGTTGTACTCAAAAGTAGCCAGTAAGCATCATCATCCTCAGACAAGCTCTTAGCTGGAACCCACAAGGAAAAATATGTAGGCTACAGGAGAAAGAGATGCATACATCTGGAAGCATCTGGAGAGGCTAGCAGACAGTGAAACCGTGGCTGAAAGTTTGTCAGTAGTATGTATTACCAAGAAGAGATTTCAGTAAATTCAGTGTTATTTCACTGACACACATTTTACTCACTGTTTATTTGTTTTTAATTTTTAAAATTAACAATCTGATAATATGTGTCCTTTCAAACTGATGTGCCTTGTACTGGATTTCTGTAACAAACCAAAATCCAACCCAGATTGACAGACCATGAAGAGATTTACAACATATTTCATGGCCAAGATTCCAATGTTGCAATGCAACTGAAATGAACAATATGTCTATTTTTGAGATGTTCACCAGTACACAATGTGACGTCTCATTTCTTTAGGGTTGGCTCAGATGGGGTGAAGATCAGAGAACCAGTAAATTAAGACATTGATCATTCTTTTTGCCATTAAAAAAAAAAGGAGCTGCTGCATTTTCTTTGGGTTTGAGACTTTATTTATTTTCCAGAAGGTTAATAACCAGTTTAACTCATGCTAATCTGACACTCAGCTTTCTATCTATCTGGGTTTGGGACCAGCACTAAGCATGCACTGTCTTGTACAACCATAGTGGTTGGGTATTTTTACCTAACCTGCATGTCTTTGGACTGTGCAGGAAACCAGAGCACCCACACAGACAACATGCAAACTCCACACAGAAAGGCCCCTGTCCACCATTAGGCTTGAACCCAGAACCTTCTTGCTACAAGCAACAGTGCTAACCATGACACCACTGTGCTGCCCCAAATTGTGGGCTTGCAAGAATTTTGTAAAGAATTGACACCTTGTCTTGACAAACATCAACCATTTTAATTCAGTTTGACATAAATTTAAGCCAAAACAACACAGTGATGATGATAAACCTCTGACTATCATCAAAATGTACATCAGTAGTTTATAGAGGTGTGCATAATCATCTGTACAACATTATATTCCACAGGAGCATGTTATAACACTATATAACACTACATACATTAATGTAGTTATCTGTATTTGGTCTTGCAGTCCATAAACAGAGAGAAATCTACCATGCCTATGATAAGAGATCTTAAATTAATTTTGTAACAACAAAGCACATGACAAAGAAATCATGGAATTAATAAATTAATAAATGTATCTATGAGTTACATACACTGCTGTTCAAAAGTTTGGGGTCACCCAGACAATTTTGTGTTTTCCATGAAAAGTCACACTTTTATTTCCCACCATAAGTTGTAAAATGAATAGAAAATATAGTCGAGACATTTTTCTGGCCATTTTGAGCATTTAATCGACCCCACAAATGTGATGCTCCAGAAACTCAATCTGCTCAAAGGAAGGTCAGTTTTATAGCTTCTCTAAAGAGCTCAACTGTTTTCAGCTGTGCTAACATGATTGTACAAGGGTTTTCTAATCATCCATTAGCCTTCTGAGGCAATGAGCAAACACATTGTACCATTAGAACACTGGAGTGATAGTTGCTGGAAATGGGCCTCTATACACCTATGGAGATATTGCACCAAAAACCAGACATTTGCAGCTAGAATAGTCATTTACCACATTAGCAATGTATAGAGTGGATTTCTGATTAGTTTAAAGTGATCTTCATTGAAAAGAACAGTGCTTTTCTTTCAAAAATAAGGACATTTCAAAGTGACCCCAAACTTTTGAACGGTAGTGTACATTTTCTCTATTGAAGTCATATTTCCTGTAATATTTACTAATAGAGTATTTACATAACTTTCACAATATTTAAGTTAAAACACTGAGAACAAAATTGAAAGCTAATGCTACTCTAGAACAACATTAATACAAATCTGAACAATATACAGCATACGAATCAGCATAGAATATAGGTGCTAATTGATTGATGGTTAATAATTCATCTCATTTCATCTCATTACCTCTAGCCACTTTATCCTGTTCTACAGGGTCGCAGGCAAGCTGGAGCCTATCCCAGCTGACTACGGGCGAAAGGCGGGGTACACCCTGGACAAGTCGCCAGGTCATCACAGGGCTGACACATAGACACAGACAACCATTCACACTCACATTCACACCTACGGTCAATTTAGAGTCACCAGTTAACCTAACCTGCATGTCTTTGGACTGTGGGGGAAACCGGAGCACCTGGAGGAAACCCACGCGGACACGGGGAGAACATGCAAACTCCGCACAGAAAGGCCCTCACCGGCCACGGGGCTCGAACCCGGACCTTCTTGCTGTGAGGTGACAGCGCTAACCACTACACCACCATGCCGCTGGTTAATAATTCATTCAGTACTTATTAGAAATCAGTAAATCTTATGAGTTCCAATATTGTGAGTTCTATTAGTTATTTATGACAGATTATGGAGGTAGGATTCATAATTTTGGCCAATGATTCCCGCCAGTTTCGATTTATTTTTAAGTGTTGAGAGCTTGGGTTAGTGAAAGTGAGGCATGGTGCACTGGCTATATACACTCACTGGCCACTTTATTAAGAACACCCATACACCTGCTGTTTGATGCAGTTACCTAATCAGCCGATCTCTTGACAGCAGCACAATGCATCAAATCATGCAGATACAAATCAACAGCTTCAGTTAATGTTCACTCACATCAAACATCAGAATGGGAAAACTTGTGATCTCAAATTGTGACTTTCACTGTGGCATGGGTGTTGGTTTGAGCCAGATGGACTGGTTCAAATATTTCAGAAACTGCTGATCTCCTGGGGTTTTCACACACAGCAGTCTAGAGTTTACACAGAATGGTGCGAAAAACAAAAAAAACATCAAGTGCATGACAGTTCTGTGGGTGGAAACAAACACATTGTTGATAAAAGAGGTCAGAGGAAAATGGCCAGATTGGTTTTAACTTTTTTGCCAGGAAGGATATAGCAACTTATATAATCACTCTTTACAACTGTGGTGAGCAGAAAAGCATCTTCTACAACAGCAGAAGACCACATTGGGTTCCACCCCTGCAGCCAAGAACAGGAATCTTAAAATCGAGAACAAGTTTTGATTAAAGTGGCCAGTGAGTATAGATTTGTGTTGTCAAACTACTTGTTTGAGAAGCAAAAACAAAAAGAAAAATAATTTTGAGATGACTGCTTGGAATAACATCAATCCTACATGGGTGTGATGGTCGACAAACAAACATAACATTCATTAACATGAACATGCAGCATTCATTTGTTCATCCTTAGTAACTGCCTGGTCAGAGTTGATGTGGTTTAAATTAGGCTACTGCTTTGTTTTTATTTTGGGAAACATAACCAATGTATGGCGGCACGGTGGTGTAGTGGTTAGCGCTGTCGCCTCACAGCAAGAAGGTCCTGGGTTCGAGCCCCGTGGCCGGCGAGGGCCTTTCTGTGCGGAGTTTGCATGTTCTCCCCGTGTCCGCGTGGGTTTCCTCCGGGTGCTCTGGTTTCCCCCACAGTCCAAAGACATGCAGGTTAGGTTAACTGGTGACTCTAAATTGACCGTGAGTGTGAATGGTTGTCTGTGTCTATGTGTCAGCCCTGTGATGACCTGGTGACTTGTCCAGGGTGTACCCCGCCTTTTGCCCGTAGTCAGCTGGGATAGGCTCCAGCTTGCCTGCGACCCTGTAGAACAGGATAAAGCGACTAGAGATGATGAAATTCTGTAAAGCTGCTTTGCGACAATATCTATTGTTAAAAGCGCTATACAAATAAACTTGATTTGACTTGACTATGAGAAAATATTGCAGGCAGATAAATAAAAATCATAACTGTGTGAGCATTATTTAAAAAAAAATGTCTCATGCACATCTTGACTTGAGACCAGTTATGAACTTGAGCGATGTATCTGAGGTTGAACAACTGTTAGAATTCAAAGAACATGCTGACATTGTTGGCATTTCAAGGTTTTCAAGGGGTAGAGCGATCCATCCATCCATCCATTATTCATAATCGCTTATCCGGTGCAGGGTTGCAGGCAAGCTGGAGCCTATCCCAGCTGACCATGGGTGAAAGGCGGGGTACACCTTGGACAAGTTGCCAGGTCATCACAGGGCTGACACATAGAGACAAACAACCATTCACACTCACATTCACACCTACGGTCAATTTAGAGTCACCAGTTAACCTAACCTGCATGTCTTTGGACTGTGGGGGAAACCGGAGCACCCGGAGGAAACCCATGCAGACACGGGGAGAACATGCAAACTCCGCACAGAAAGGCCCTTACCGGCCGCTGGGCTTGAACCTAGGACCTTCTTGCTGTGAGGTGACAGCGCTAACCACTCCACCACCGTGCCACCCCACATAGAGTGATAGCGTTCATCTTTAATTAAAAACAAAACAAAAACTTTAGGTTTAAATCGAAAACAGATACAAATATTTGAAGCATTAAACAGACACAGATAGTGGGATTGCCCCGAGAAGACATTTGTAGAGTTCTTGTTGCATTAAACAGAACACAGATAGGACACTCATCATCGCAAATACACTTTGTTGGATGTGCTGGAAGGACAAGTTCTCCTGGGGACAAGGCTTAGGACTTAATTGAAGCAAAAAATCCTAACTGTGTTATTAATGAAGATAAATTTAGTATTTAGAAAAAGTGGTTCCCGCATGCTTTTAGTTATCATTAGCCAGCATGAGTTCATTCATTGTTAGCCATGTTAGCATTGGATAAAATGCAGGATCCCTTGGCATACTGATGATGGAGACATGTTACACATTGGTCTCCTTCACCAGCATGACTGATAGTCATACAGGGGTCAACCCATCACCCGATATATCCTGTAAAGCCTCCTTCTTCTCCCCTTTCTCCGTATATGAAGAAGAACCAGGGCTGATCGTAATATCATCTTGCTCTCCAACTTGCTGGTTGATGGGACACTCCACCTCTTTATATTTTCCTGAAGAATCTTTGATCAACGTCTCTTTGCAGTATTTCTTCAGTTCCAGGTCTGGACAGTACAGGTACTCGTACATTGCAGCTGCCAGAATGCCGCCTAGAATGGGGCCAACCCAATACACCTACAGGAAAAGTAGAACAAGTACACAAGTTTAAATCTAGCACCTTAATGGGGTCCTCAGTTTATCCCAAGTAGAACTTGGTTACACAACTAGAAACAGTATCCATCCAAAGAACCCATGAGAACCAATTTACCTATGAGTGTACAATACTGAATTAGAACCATTGACCATCCAAAGAACGTTACCAATGCATGAACCATTGGGTCTGTTAACATGGATAGCGGGATGCAGTGAAATCACTTGTACAACATTCTTTTGAAGAAAAAAAGGTTACATCTAGAACATTAAATTGTTCTTCAACTTGTTCCCAGAGGAGAACACTAAAAGGTTCTTTGGGGAATTCTATAACATAATCCCTTTTGGAAGTGAAATTTTTTAATTATTCAAAATAATCCTTAAGGAACCCATTTTTCTTTATTATGAGTTTCAATGTTGATCCATATTTTAAAACTCTATGGTAGATTCCCTGTACAGTTGTCACATGCCTTCACCCCTCATCCTGTAAGAATCAATACTTATAAGAATCAGTACTTATAATACAAACAAATGGTTAAATCTAGAACACTAAACTAGTAGTTAGTAGTAACTGTAACTACTAGGGGAACCGTGGCCTAATTGTTAGAGAAGCAGCTTTGGGACCAAAAGGACCAGCAGGAATGGTTGAAGTACCCTTGAGCAAGGCACTTAACCCCCAACTGCTAGGCATGTTGCACATCACTCTGGATAAGAGCATCTGCTAAACGCCATAAATATACTACTACAAAAGGATTCTTTGTCTTGAGTCTCTAGAGCAACCCCTGAAACCTACGGTATATACGAACCCTACAACAGTGTGGTTTCAAAGACAGTTCCAAGTTAAACTCCTTGAGGAAGAACCTTAACTCTCCAAAAAACTTCAGGATCTCTTGTTTCTAAGAGAGCATGCTCATATTTCCTCTATACGTACTAGTATAAAATTTTCCATTCGTTCCATTGCTCCAAGTGGTGACAAAGACCATGTACTCATGTTTGCTTTGGTTTCTGGTCTAGTCTTGTCATCACCCCAGTCCTGTCATTGGTTTGTTGCCTGAGGCTTGTTCTGTGTTTCATAATACTTCCTGGATTTGGCCCTAGCTCCCATTCCTCAATTCTTTTTTAAAGATTACTCTGTATAAAGTCTGCCGAACCTGTCCTTTGCTTTGCTATAGACTCTTATTATGATAGTACTGAGTTTATGCACTTGTGTCCTGCCACACTCTACTTACTCACAGAATGCCACACAGGGCTACGAATGGATTTTGCAAGCCTCAGCACATTCTGCACAGTGTTTGACACAGTCTTGTGTAGCAGGCTAGGTCCAAGTAATGCTGCTAAGTTCGATCTGTCACTGGGAACATATGGGTAATTTGACACAATTCTTAATTATAGCAGCACACATAATAATCTGCTCTGTTTTTTGCACCTAGGTTGCATCTGACCATAGCAGCTAAAGGCCCGGTCACACAGCACTCCGCGTCTATATCACGTACAAAAAGATACAAAAATCTGGTGGACGTGGTCGTAAGTGGTAATTTTTGGTCAATTTTTGGCTTTGCCGTGCTTTGTACGGGGTATGGCCGTCGGCGGCTGTTTCACTGCTGCAGCACTGTCAAATCACGGGTAACCGCGGCTCAGCATCGTTGGAAGAGCGGCTTGCTGCGCATATAAAAGCGGTAGGATATGTTGAGCCTGTATCAGTTGGTTCTGTTGGTGCTGGAGCATTAAGATGAGGACATCACAGCGTTGAGGGTTCATGTTCACCCCTTGACATCTAGACTGCAAGTGCCGAGGTCTCAGAAAATTACGGTATTTACATGCCGCAAATCAGAAGTGATGCAGAAGTGATTAGACAGTGATCAATCGAATTTAGAACTTGTTTGAGACGTCGTTTAACGGGCTTAGACAGTGGTATGTACGCGGAAAAATCCATTTCTCAGTGATAAGCCGCTAAACACACGCTATATCCCGTGATACCAACGCGTAACACCCGTCCGATGACCGTGCTCTGCCCGTGATAGACCGCCAAACTTTCGCGTCTTACCACGTCTCCCCAAGTTTTAATAACGGCCGGGACACTGATTATCACGTGTTTTTCACGTGTGTTGCACGTCTTTACCACGTGTGCCGGCCGTGGTTGTCCGCGGTCTAAAGTTTTGAGCAGTCCAAAACTTTTTGCCGCGTCCGACGCCGTTCCGATTTTCCCCTGCGTCCTGTCACGTCTGTATATCGACTGTAACACGTCTTAAGTTCGACATCAACACGAACAACATCGTCTGCTTCACGGGAGAGCACTTTTTGACGGGTTTTGGCCGTGATAAAGCCGTAAAGCGCTGTGTGACCGGGCCTTAAGTTATTAGGATGGTCAGTGTTGTCCAGATATGCACTGTTAACTTTGTAATAATTGGCAAAGTAAACTGAAACAACAGAGGCTACCAATGGATAATCCACAGCCCCACTATCAGGGGGAAAAATGGAGAAGGTTGTCCTAGGACTGGGATCAAGGATCCCATGGAAAAAGCTTGCTTGGTTTAAAAAAAAAAAAAAAAATCAAGGACTTATCCAGGTCATTGGAAGCTATGCCTTAATCAGTGATCTAAGTGTTTAAAATAAGCTGTAAACAGTTGTTTCCTAGGCATTCCTAAGCAATCTTGCATCAAAAAATTAGTAAAGAAAGAAAAGAAAGCACAACTTTATTCATCACACACTTGTGAAATTTCCTCTCTGCATTTAACCCATCTGAAGCAGTGAACACACACATGAGCAATGAGCACACACACACACATACATACATACATACATACATACATACATACATACCCAGAGCAGTGGGCAGCCATGCTAACAGCACCCAGGGAGCAGTTGGGAGTTAGGCGCCTTGCTTAAGGGCACCTCAGCCCAAGGCCATCCCATATTAACCTAACCGCATGTCTTTGGACTGTGAGGTAAACCGGAGCACTCCGAGGGAACCCAAGCAGACACGGGGAGAACATGCAAACTCCACACCGAAAGGCCCTTGCCTGCCACTGGGTTTGAACCCAGAACTTTCTTGCTGTGAGGCGACTGTGCTGACCACTACACCACTCTGCCCCCCCCATGATAAAAATAATTTAAATCATATGCAGTCACCAGATCTCAACCAACTTGAACACCTATGGGAGACTTTGGAACAACAGCATTCCACAACCATCATCAGAACACCAACAACAGGAAGAAGGGTGTTCATCATTCCAGAATATTTCCAGAGACTATATACTGTATGTAGAATATATAACAAGGTGCACTGGACCTGTTTTAGTGGCTTCTGGTGGCCTGATATCTTATTAAGCCACTTTATGTCAGTACACACCTATAAGGAGCATGGAAATGTAGAATACCAGGTTTGCAGTTTGCTTTCAAAGTTATTTATTGGGAAGTTTGAAAATTCTGCTTGGCTAGCTCTTACCCTACTTTATGTAAAAGCCCAAACATTAGGTTCTAGTACTGGGGTCATGAACTATTGCTATGGTCCCAGAGCTGCAAAGCTGTGCTGCTATGTACCAGTTCTATTTATCTCATCTTATATTTACCAACCCAGTGATGAGTTGCACCAGCTGTGCTGGGGTAATGGAAAAAAAATAGCTGTAATTTGAGACATTGAAGGATGACCACTGGTATCGTATCAGCGCTCCAGTTTGGGTAAAAAGAATAAGATATCCCATTACCAATAAATCCTCAAACAACATTTAATGCCTAGTTACTCCATCCATGATATAGACAACTGATCAGTATGTGGATCTTATCTTTCAGCAGTTCTGTGGTGAAACTCTACAGAATACAGCCATGGATAGAGTAAATTGGAACTGCTGTGATTGGAGTCAAACAAACAAGCTCTAATGCTGTCAGTCTCCAAGAATTGAACTGGTCACCCCCTGCTCTCTTGGCCTCAGTAGGATTTGCAAGAATCAGTTAATATTTCATTTGTCTTAAATAACCTGGTAACAGTCATGACATTTTGATTGCCTTATCAACCTTAAGGAACGTTATAAAGGTAGCAATGCCCTGGAGCACTGATAGATCAGATTAATTGTTCCTGGCAGGATGACGTGGATATGTGACCTTATTGCATTACACTTAGTGGTACCTTCTTTGCATTCCCTTATGGCATAATTATGCTTCTGGCTAAATTCTGAGCTGGTATGTGTGTCAAGGTTAGCATACAATCACAGTGTTAAAGTGATAATTAATGAATGATTTCAGAATATAACCAGTGCTCAAACAAGATGGCTGCTGTTGTTGTTGTGATTGTTGTTGCCTTTCTTACCCAGTGGCTTTCCCAGCTTAACGTGATGACTGCAGGCCCAAAAGAGCGAGCAGGGTTCATGCTGGCTCCAGTGTAAGGGATCTGTAACAGTACACAACTTGATATAAGGGTGTGGCTTCATGGTACAAGTCATTAGCATCCTAGACTTGCAAGACCATGGCATTGGTGGCATCTTTTGCATTCTAATGATCTATTACCCTGTATGAACAAGGTCTCCTTTCCAATCTGTAATCTTATCTAGGAGTGCTGATACAGTGCTGTACAGAGTGAAAAAAGGCCTAAATTCAGATTATTTGATGGATTTTATTGCTTTTCTTGCATTGAAAGCATATTCATAACACCTCTTTTTAATGTTTCTATACTCAAGCTGCAACTTTGCTGTTATAATCTCCCTGAAGAGGTTATGAAATGAAATAAACTAATTTACAAAATCAAATGAGCTGACTAACTGTACATCCCGGTAGACAATGCTGCTTAACACCTTTCTCTTAATTGTCTAAATTGGCAAAAACAGTCTAAATATCCAAATAATGGCTTTAGGCTGACAATGTGTAATCCCTAATTTGTTTCAACATTTACTTCTCAGGAAAAGACAAGAAAAGGAGAAAGTAAAGAAGAAACAGAGGGATGTGTTTGATAGTGGTGTATCTAGGCAGGGCTCTGAGTAAACTCCATAGAGAATTTACTTTTGGGAGTTAGTTGCTATGATTGCACCAACTGTTCAGGTAACACCAAGAGACAGCAGAGGTTTCTCAAAGATAATTGCTTTTATAGGTTTGGGAGTAGTTTACTACTGAAATAGAGAAACTTTTTGTTCAAATATCTTGGTCTAAATTTACTTAATTTATAATAGCAGACAATGCTTTGCTTCCGGATCTGTCCCCAAAGTCAATATAACAAACTTATTAGATCCAGATAATAAAGATGAAGGATGTTTTATTATGAAGTATTCACTTTAGGCTTAGATCCAAGATCTGCAGAAGGGCTGATCTCAACCTTTCTTACAATTTTTAATCAGGAAGATGCAGATTTGTTTTTATCCCACTGCTTTACCAAGTTAGATCATCCAAACCAACACTAGAGTGTTATATTGACTAACCGCAAAAAGATGGCCAATGACTACAGCAATACCGATGGCAAGGCTGGCTGAACCTTTGAGGTCATTACGTTTGTTGTCGCAGGTGGCAAACACGGTGAAGACAAGTTCAAACGTGATCAGGAGCTCCACAACCAGGGCATGACCCACAGAGATACTTGAGTTCACCTGATCAAAGACAGAGGACAGGAAGAGGTCTGGTGGTACATAATCCAATTCAGAATCAGCTGATTAACCATATCCAGACATTCAGTATGAGTCTTAAACCAGTGTTTGTCAATCTGAATCATGATATGCACATTACCCTATGATCATACTAGCAAGTAACAAGTCGTTAATATGTCAAGAGACATAGTTTGTCTCTGGTAGGTGAGCAGTGTCCTCTTAAATAGGAACTTATTGCAGGTACTGGAGAAACTTTGAACCACACATGCCATAGCATTGAGCTGAGGAATCATTCCAGACACTTATTTGGATTTGACACTTTACTAGATATTACTGAATTTGCATAGAATTCAGCACATCTTAATTCAAATGATGCTTGATGAATGGTTACCTGTTGCTTGTTAGTGTGATTGTAGGGTAAGAATTGGATTGTAGAATCATTTAAAGGTCATAGGCAATGGTCGGAGGTGAAATGTAGAATATCAACTTTATTGTCTAGAAGAACGACCCAAAAATTGAATTCAATCTTCCTAGTGTCTAATTTCCACCCTAAAATTGAATAAAATGGTTAAAATATACTGTTTTGCCCAATTTCCGAAGGTTTGTTTACATCTCACTTATGCGCACTTTCACCACCAGGGGACCATCGTCGTGACATCATTTAAGCCAAACAGACCGGGAGCAGCTCTGTGTTTACTTGCGAACCAAGCACACGTGTACGGACTTTGGCCGTGAGAGGTTGTGTAAAAATGTCTGAAAGCAATAGCGATTTTGAAGTAGGAACTCTCCAAATTGAATATTGAGAGGTGAAACCATATATATATGAACCTATGGCCGTTGCGAAGCAATCAGTGAATGTGGCTCACTGGTTTGACCGTGCGGCCTCAGAATCGGACAGCGACTCGGCTGACTCTGATTGTGGTGACCCCGGACCTCAACAAGACTCGCGCAAACGATTTATCCTGGTAGTTATGATAAACTCCTACTTTTGTCGTAATACTAAATAAGAGCCCTTTTGAAGAATAATTAAACCGCCCTCCCTAGTGGATATAGGTAACGATTACTTGACAGTGCGCTGGTAGGCCACATTAGCCTGCCATCCACGGCATTATACTATTTATAGCCTACTCTAAACGAGGAAATATCCCTTTGTCTCATTTCCACAATGATTGTACAGGGTCCCTCAGGACTCTTGACTTGTCAATTGCAAGCAAAAGTAAAAATGTTTACCTCCAATCTTCTCCTTTTTGCTTGAGCATTGCTGCTCCGTTTCTTCTTTGACTGCTTGATTTTGTTTCACGCGCACAAGCCACTCTCTCTGCCTCATCTCCTCTTTCGGAAAAAAACAACCCTCTGGTTTCACACACACAATCCACTCTCTCCGCCTTGTCTCCTCTTTTGGAAAAAAAACAACCCTCTGGTTTCACACACACTCTCTCCACCTCATCTCCTCTTTCGGAAATAGTCAACCCACTCGCTCCGCCTCTTCTCCTTTTTTGGAAAAAGTCAACCCTCTTGCTCTGCCTCTTCTCCTTTTTCGGAAAAAGCCAATCCTCTCGCTCTGCCTCTTCTCCTCTTTCGGAAAAAGCCAACCCACTCACTCCGCCTCTTCTCCTTTTTCAGAAAAAACCAACCCACTCGCTCTGTCTCTTCTCCTTTTTTGGAAAAAGCCAATCCTCTCGCTCCGCCTCTTCTCCTCTTCCAGAAAAAGCCAGTCCACTCTTCTCCTCTCTCGGGAAAAGGTAAAAACTTCTTTCTGAACCGGTCCCGTTGTTACTGTTCACTGCACAACAATAAGGCATGGTTTTTCTTTGGAAATTCCTGAACACACGTCTGCACTCAAGCCAAACAGCAATGTAAGTAAACGGAAGTGGACTCAACTCAAGCGGTTTGTTTGGCTTAAATGACGTCACGCTCTGAGTGGTCACGAAAATAGCTGACAGAAACTCGCCACGATCTGCGCTAACTTATTTAAATTATTACTCATTAACAATACTTCTTGGGACCAGAAGAAAATTACAGATGGTTTTTTAACATATAAAGTTTCAAATGTGCATAAATTGAAAACTGTTGCCTATGACCTTTAAGTCATGCATACACTGGATAATATAAATTAAGACTTAACTATGCTGAAAAAGTCTCAGCATCTTACCATTGTAACACCTAAACTGCCTTTAACAGCACTTGGTGTAACCAGGAACAGAATCCCTGCCCCGGTGATGGCGCCCAAACATTGTGCAGTTATATAAAACAAGGCCTTGGCAAGACTCAGCTTTCTGGTGACTAGCATGGCAGCAGTGACAGCTGGGTTTATGTGGCCTCCACTGATATGAGTGAAACATTGCACCATGGTAGCGATGGTCAACCCGAAACAGAGTGAGATGAGCACCAGGTCAGCAGGTGGTGGATTCTCCTTGTCTGATGTCCAGTTGATGGTTGAGCCAAGACTAATAAATACAAAGATTAGTGTGGCTAAGAATTCACCAGAGACTGCACGCCAAAATGCCTTTGTCCAAATGCCTTTAAAAGCTGCCATGATGCACTCACATCTGCACAATGGTAGGCACCTGCAGAAAAAAACAATCAGGACACCATTCAGTTTATACACCAATGATCAGTCATTCAACACTGCTACTACAAGTATCTGGTGGCAACCAGGGGAAATTGGGTTTCTCATCCTGAGGATTGATTCTAATCAAACTTATGGACTGTTTAAAGTGAACTGAAATTTATTTTGAGGTGTGCTCTAATCGCTATGTCTCTACTTGGGTTGTGTCCATCTTCCTTTCACCTGTATAAACAATACAGACTTTCAATACCGCACTTCAGTATTGCAATACAATACTGCAATTTTACTTTGCACCCATGTTTTCTCAAGCTTTTAAGTTACTTTGTGTTTGCAGGTAATACATGGGCTTTGCTAAGGGATGGCCAGTGACACCTTAGTATGAATCATGGCCATCCGAGTAAGAGATTATTAGCTCACAGGCCATAGGGCAATGAGCTATTGCCATCACGCGGCATCCATCGTCCATCCGTCTGTCCGTCCACAATTCACAAAAATTGTTACTCTTCCCTGAGTTCCCAATGGATTTTGATTCTGATTGTTATATTTGGAAGATCTAATCAGTCTGTACAAAAGTTACTCCCTGGTTTTGTGATTTCTCATTAACAAGTTGCTAATCAGGCTGATTAACGAACTTTCAGGAAAATCATTACTCCTCACTGAGTTTTCAATGGATTTTGATTCTGATTGTTTTGTTTGGAAGATCAAATTGTTCTAATTGTTCTCATAAAGAGCAACTTAGTTAATTATAAATGAGTCTGTTTTCTCCTGGTACAGCCATGTGAGCTACTGCGTTGCTGATGCTCTGGTTATTATTGTTGTTGTTGCTGCTGTTGTTGTCGTCGTCAGTCCAGTTATCAGTGTAATGTGAAGCTGAATCACTTGGTAAATCTCACCATGACTGCACGTTGGGAAAAGACAAAAATATCCTGGATCCACATACATATCTGGATTCTGGATCCACATACATACCTGGATTTGTATCAAAATCTAATCAATTGTTCTTTGGCCCATGGCCCACCAAATTTCATCAAAATCCATTCACTACTTTCTGAGTTACATTGGGAACAGACAAACAAACAAATGGAGGCAAAAACACAACCTCCTCCAACAAAGTTGATGAAGGTAACTATTCCCTATTCTAACTGACCTCAACAAGCAGACAGCAAACAGTGTTCAGATTTCTGTATATTATGTTAATGATATCATTACTCACTGGAATAGCATTGGATTTCTTCAGTTTGCTATGTACTACGGTTAGATATGATACTGAATGTCTAACACTCGCATACATGATAAGATGTAGCCTAATATAATGTTGGCTATATAACTTTTTTTGTGCCATTTAGGCCCAGTAGGGAGTCTACTCAGGCAATACACACAAAGTGGCAGCCATATTCAATGTCATTTCCTGTGAATGCAGATTAGTATTTTGCCTCTGTGTAGATCGCTAATGCCACCCCTGTAAACAATGATAAAAGATGGGAATGCTAAACATTACCATTAATGACTATTTATGATTATTTTACTTCATTAAGCATAAAGCTCAAACCCTTAAAATCTTGGTCTTAAATATCTTCACATAGTTTCACATTAATTCTCAATCTTTACACAACCACACAAAACCTCCTGACTCAATCACAGATATGTGACAAGGTAAAGGCTATCATATCTTCAGCCTAAGAAAATATTCTCCTTTCATTTCCTTAAACATGATAATCCATGTCTCCTGGCACCTGAACAAATATACATGTGTTATCGCTCAAAGAAAACACAAGATTGTGGTTTAAGCTCCCTCCTTCTGGGTAATGCAAAATGATGTTTGTCCTTCGGGGTCAAAGATGACCATGACTTCAATTTGGTGGGTGGCAGTTGTGGGTCTGGAGATGATTGATGAGGCCAATCTGGGCTTTGAAGGTATGCCCACATGTTGAGCATGCATGGGTTGGTGCTGTAGTGGGGGTGGCAATAGTTCGAGCCTTCTGTGCTACTCGTTTCTTCTGGGCCTAAGCGATGCGTTTCATCTAGAATTTATCCTTGATGTCCTCCAAGTTAGTCATTGTGGGAACATAAACAGTAATCAATGTTGCATTCTTCTTGCCTCCAAGTGGGAGCTGAAGTGTCATCAGGCAATCATTGATGCCCTCCTGGAGTTTGGTAAGTTTCTGGGCAAAGTGGGACTTTACAGCAAATCCAACACCTGCCTCTCTCTGGTCAGTGCTGCTACAACCACTCCAGAAGAAGGTATAACCACCATCATGTTCCATGAGCTGGCCCTTGTCCGCTAGACATGTTTCACCAGATTAGATTAGATTAGATTAGATTAGATTAGATTAGATTAGATTAGATTAGATTAGATTAGATTAGATTAGATTAGATAGAACTTTATTGATCCCTTTGGGAGGGTTCCCTCAGGGAAATTAAAATTCCAGTAGCATCATTATAGGATAAACAGAATAGAATAGAAAAAAGAGAGAACTTCTAGATAAATTAAGTCTTTAGAAAACTTCTAGATAAATAAATTAAGTATTTACATATACAAATATATTAAAAAGATATGAAAAAAGTCCAGCAGGAGAGGTATTGCACATTTATATTGCACATTGTCCAGTATTGCTTTTTTGTCAGGCTAGGCTACTGTTCCTTCCCATCCTCTGTCCTCCTGTTACCCCTCCTCCCCCCCAGAGAGGAGCTGTACAGGCTGATGGCGTGAGGGACAAAGGAGTTTTTAAGTCTGTTCGTCCTGCACTTGGGAAGGAGCATTCTGTCACTGAACAGGCTCCTCTGGTTGCTGATGACAGTGTGCAGAGGGAGACTGGCATTGTCCATGATGTTCAGTAATTTGTCCATAGTCCTCTTCTCTGCCATCATCACCAGAGAGTCCAGCTTCATGCCAACCACAGAGCAGGCCTGCCTGATCAGTTTGTCCAGCCTGGATGTGTCCTTCTTGGATGTGCTGCCCCCCCAGCACACCACGGTGTAAAACAGGACATGAGCGACCACAGACTGATAGAACATCCACAGGAGTTTCCTGCAGATGTTAAAGGACCGCAGCCTCCTCAGGAAGTATAGCCTGCTCTGTCCCTTCCTGTACAATTGGTTGGTGTTGCAAGTCCAGTCCAGCTTGCTGTCCAGCCACAGCCCGAGGTACATGTACTTGTAGGAATCCACAGCCTCCACCTCAACTCCCTCGATCAGAACTGGTCGTGACCTTGGTCTGGATTTCCCAAAGTCACTGACCAGCTCCTTGGTCTTTGAGGTGTTGAGCTACAGATGGTTCCTGTTGCACCAAATGGCAAAGTCCCTCACCAGGCTCCTATACTCCTCCTCTCTGTTGTCCCTGATATACCTCACTATGGCTGTGTCATCGGCGAACTTCTGAATGTGACACAGCTCTGAGTTGTAGCAGAAGTCCGTGGTGTACAGGGTGAAGAGAAGAGGGGCCAGCACCATGCCCTGGGGTGCTCCAGTGCTGCTAATCACAGTGTCAGGCGTGATGCCCTTCAGCCTGACGTACTGTGGCCTGTCGGTGAGGTAACTGGAGATCCAGGTGACCAGGCAGGGGTCCACTCGCATCCTGTTCAGTTTGTCCTGAAGCATAAGGGGCTGGATGGTGTTGAAGGCACTCGAGAAGTCCAATGCTATGTCCACATTGTAGTGAGCTAATTCCCTGGTGACTAGTGCAGTTCTTCTCTCTGGCCTGTCTGCTTTGATGTTATCCAGTAGAGTGTGGATGTTCCATGTGCCAAGGTTAAGCACCTACACTATCTTATTTATTTTCTTATTTGTTGCATTTCGACCACTGAGTGGGATCCCTGCCAACCATGGTGTGCTGGCCAGGGTGAGGTGAAGCAGGCTATATTTAGGGCACCTTTTCTAGTCCCTTCCTCCATGGAGGTGAGCAGAGAGAATCCTAAACAGGGCTGCTCAGACACCCACGGGCTGATGAAATCTGCTGCTGCTTCATTCCAGCAGAGAGCGACCCCATGCCCTGGGCTGCCTGTGTGCAGGTTCATGACTACAGCTTCCAGTGTTTCCACACCTGCTGCTTCACCACTTGCCCATTGCCACAGGACTTGAATTTGAATTTGAAGTTATGACTTGCACATGACTTGGATTAGAGTGAAGGAGAGTTGTACAGCTATCAGCCTCACTCTCTCATCTCAACCTAACTGGATCCAAGGGCAAGACAGAATCAGGACGGCTGGAGCTAGGTCGGGATGCAGTGGATGGCCAACAGTGTTCTTTGTGTCGCACTGTGCCCTGATTGAGTCAAGATGATGCTAATACATGGTGACACGCTACGAGCCTTTCACACACTGCCCTTACTGTTAGTTTTAATTTTACTAACGAGTTTGATACAGCCTACATCCTCCTATAGGCCTATCACTTATGATCGCCAGACTTTATTGGACATCAGACAAAATGTTCCAAAACTGCCTATAACATCTATGATACCTTTGGATATTACTAAGACCTCAGAGACCTGGTGCACTGGCTACCAAAGGTGATATGGGCGGAAGAGAGGAAGACGCGGGGGACTGCTGGTGAGGCTACGGAGCCGACCTACGCGGCCTCCAATACCAAGCATGTTATTGGCAAACATGCAATCCATCAGCAACAAGATGGATGAGCTCCGTTGCCGGGTCAGTGTTCAGCAAGATCTGGGGAGTTGCTGTGTGTTCTGTTTTACAGAGACGTGGCTAACATCAGATTACCCGGATAGTGCCATAAACTTGGACGGCTTCTCTGTATTTCGTTCGGACTGGGCCAAGGACACGACTGGCAAGTCGAAAGGTGGGGGTGTGTGCTTTCTAGTGAACAACTCATGGTGCACTGATGCGGAAGTGATCTCCCACTCCTGTTCGCCGGCCCTTGAACATCTCACCATCAAATGCAGGCCTTTTTATTCACCACAGGAATTTCCTTCAGTTCTACTCACTGCAGTATACATCCCTCCCCAAGCCAATGCTAAGGCAGCCCTGGAGGAGCTCTCCGACGCTGTCAACAGGTGTGAGAGGCTGCACCCACAAGCCCTCTCCATCGTTGCCGGTGACTTCAACCACTGCAATCTAAAGACAGTGCTACCGAAATACTACCAACACGTCAACTGTGTCACCAGAGGCAACCGAACTCTCGACCACTGCTATTCAACCATCAAGAGAGCTTATAAATCTGTCCCCCAACCTCATTTTGGGAAATCAGATCATTCCTCCGTTCTACTGCTCCCTGTGTATAAGCAGGAGATAAAGAGGGAGAAACCTACTGTGAGGACAGTACAGCGTTGGACTGCTGAAAGTGAGCTAATGTTGCAAGGCTGTTTTGAATCCACTGACTGGACAGTTTTAATGATGCTGCTACCCTGCATGAGTACACTGAGGCAGTCATTGATTATGTTAAATTCTGTGTGGATAGCTGTATTCCCACTTGCACTTTCCGCGTTTACCCTAATGAAAAACCATGGGTAAACAGTGACGTGCGCATGAAATTGCGTGAGAGAGTGGCAGCTTTTACCGGTAAATCTGGAGACGACGCTCGTTACAAGAATGCTAGATGTGAGCTTAGACATGCAATCAAGTCTGCTAAAAAACAACACAGGGACAAGATAGAGCGATTTTGTTCTGAAGGGGACTCTAGGCGCGTTTGGCAAGGCCTACTAGCAGTTACCAGCTATAAGGCCAAACCTAGTGGCGTCATAACAACTTCTGTTTCCTTCCCCGACGACTTGAACATTTTTTATGCTCACTTTGAATGCGCTGCTGAGTCTTTGGCTCTGAGACCATCTCCAACTGGGGATGTGCATGTCAAAATACCTCTGCGTGACGAAATGCCTACAAATGGGAATACACATACACACACTGATACACCATCTCCAACCAGGGATGCGTTTAACAGACAAACATATCAGGTCTCAGTCACAGACACATGTACAGTTTTTAAATCTGTGAAAATTGGAAAGGCTGCGGGGCCTGATGGTATTACTCCACGAGTCTTGAGGACATGTTATAGCCAACTTGCCTCTGTTTTCACTGATATTTTTAACCGGTCACTCTCTCCTTGTGTGGTTCCGAAGTATTTTAAAAAATCAATCATAATTCCTGTGCCTAAGAAAACGACTGTTACCTGCATGAATGATTTTAGACCTGTTGCATTGACTTCTGTGATTATGAAGTGTTTTGAACAGCTTGTGAAGGCACACATCAACAACAGCTTACCAGTCTCCACTGATTCATTACAATTTGCATATAGATCAAATAGAGCAGTGGATGATGCTGTATCCTTTGCCTTACATACTGTGCTCCAACACCTAGAGGGCAGGGATACGTATGCCAGGATGTTATTTGTTGATTATAGTAGTGCCTTCAATACCATCAGACCTTCTCTTCTAATACCCGAGCTTTTAGGTCTGGGCCTCTGCAATTCCATCTGCAGGTGGATACAGGCAGGGGCGTATCACCCGAGGGGGATGCGTACGTTTCATCCCCCCCACTTTTGTTGAAACACAATTTCATCCCCCGCACTTTTTTCAGATTAAAATGACATTATGAAAACTATACAGCTACTATAAATGTGTAACAAGGAAGTAAATTATTGCCATAACGTTAGACAAAAAACAGCCACGCAACAGACTCAGAACAGTTTTTCTCACCCGACCAATCAGCAGTTGCGTGAATATAATAGCCAGTTTGCGTAGCGTGCCGAAAGCGCTCAATAATACAGTATCTGTCTGCAGAGCTGCAGAGCCAACACCAGTTTTACCGTTCCTGATTCACCGTTCCAGGTTTGACGTCGCATGCGGTGCTTACTGTGCCTGGCTCTGTCAACTTGACAGTGATGTTAAATAGTAGTAGTTACTAGTTGTAAAGTCAGTTGAGGCAAGTTTTTTATTACGAGTGTGTGTGTTTGTACCAAGTCTACTTTTCATGCATTATAACTGCTTATCACTTTTTAGAAGAGTTTTTCAATTGAGATTTAAAGGCATTTCAAATCGAATGAATGTTCAATAATTGTTGTACAGTAATGTTATTTGGCCATTAAGTGTTTGATGTATGTGTAGTCTATTGCATCATTTTCAAATTTTATGCATTAAACCTGATGTAATGCATGACGCAAACAAGTTTTGTACACGAGTTTGAATAATTAAAGACATTAAAAGCAGGAACTGCCCCGTCTTATTTGAATGCTATACTAAAGAGGTCCTTCCAGGATGCTGCGCTTCTCCAACATGAACTGATTAGCCATGCCTTCTGCTCACACAAAGCGATCCCAGTCCAAACTGTTATGCATGATGGTGTATGATCTATACACTGTGTATGACTTCTTGGGCTATGTGAAGTTTTTGGTTTTGTTTATATCAGTGTATACCAGTGTAGGCAGCAATACTGACATCTCTGTTATAGAACAGTATCCTGTTACCTAGAATTATCACTCAATACTTTTTGCCTTCACTTACTGAATAATTACATAGCCCTGGCAGTAAAAACAACAAAACCCAACATGATAGATCTCTGCATGAAATGCAGAACTTGGCTGGAGTCAACTGCTGTCCTCCCTTTCATTTGCATCCATGGACCATGGGTATGAAAAAGTTCCATATCGGTCATTGACAGTACATCACAGTGTACACGCCAGGCATGTATATAGCCATAAACCGATTTCTAATGATATGGCTTCCCCATTCCAGAACACCCCCACTTTTGGAAAGCTTGATATGCCCCTGGATACAGGATTTCCTAACAGGCCGCTGCCAGACAGTTAGAGTGGAGCACCTCAAGGCTGCTGTCTTAGTCCATTACTATCTAGTCTGTACACTTATGACTGTATTGCAAAACATCCCACTAACAGTATTGTGAAACTTGCAGACGATACTACTGTGGTAGGACTTATTGACAGCAATAATGAAATTGCCTACAGGGATGAGGTGAATAATCTAATCACGTGGTGCCACAGAAATAACCTGTCCCTCAATGTGGGGAAAACTAAGGAGGTCATTATAGATTTCAGAAGAAACAAACCCACACATACACCTGTCTATATTAACAACTCCTTAGTTGAAATTGTCAACACCTTTAAGTTCTTAGGCATACACATTTCAGACTCCCTTTTATGGTCTTCAGCTGTGTCATTAAGAAGGCACAGCAGAGACTTTATTTTCTGAAGTGTCTCAAGAAATATGGTATGTCCCTCAACATTCTACAGAACTTTTATTGCTGTACTATTGAGAGTATATTGACAGGCAACATCGTAGTGTGGTTTGGCAGGGTTACTTCACATGATCTTAATCTTCTAGCAAGGGTGGTCAAAACTGCCTCTCAAATTTCTGGGGCTCCACTTGAACCACTCCAAAATATATACTGGAAACGCAGTACTAAGAAGGCACTAAGTATTATGCAGGATTCTAGTCATCCCGCATACAATTTCTTCTCTCACCTCCCATCAGGGAGGCGTTTGCAGAGTATCCCAACACTCACATCACGTTTCAGGGATAGTTTTTACCCCCAGGTAATAAGGCTAATGAATGATAGTTCAACTGGAAGGAGGACTGAGGTCTGAGCTTAGTTACTAGGTTTACTGTACTGTACTTGGATGTTGTTTTAATGTTACTTTAATATATATATATATATATATATATATATATATATATATATATATATATATATATAGGGCGGCATGGTGGTGTAGTGGTTAGCGCTGTCGCCTCACAGCAAGAAGGTCCGGGTTCGAGCCCCGTGGCCGGCGAGGGCCTTTCTGTGCGGAGTTTGCATGTTCTCCCCGTGTCCGTGTGGGTTTCCTCCGGGTGCTCCGGTTTCCCCCACAGTCCAAAGACATGCAGGTTAGGTTAACTGGTGACTCTAAATTGACCGTAGGTGTGAATGTGAGTGTGAATGGTTGTCTGTGTCTATGTGTCAGCCCTGTGATGACCTGGCGACTTGTCCAGGGTGTACCCCACCTTTCGCCCGTAGTCAGCTGGGATAGGCTCCAGCTTGCCTGCGACCCTGTAGAACAGGATAAAGCGGCTACAGATAATGAGATGATATATATATATATATATATATATATATATATATATATATATATTTTTTTTTTAATTGAACGGTGTGGAGAGAGTGCCAAGGCACATTGTTTTCATTGCTGTGGTACTCTGTACTAATATGCATATGACAAATAAATCTGAATCTGAATCTGAGATTGTGCTCCACAAGCACTTTGCTGGGTCTGGGTTCCTGCCCGTTGAACCACCAGGTGGTAGTCTCCTCCATGCAGTCTGCCAAGTCCAGTCTTCTGTTGCAACCCTGACTAGGGGGAGCAAGGGGTTGCTAGGGCTTACTCAAGGCACCACCCCAAGCTAGTGGAAGGAAGGAGACACCATACTACTCCATTGCATGGCAGTCAAGGACAACTGTTCCAGTATTGTAGTCGAGTCACAAAACGTCGAGTCTGAGTCCAGTCTCAAGTCCCCAGTGTTCAAGTCCGAGTCAAGTCCAAGTCATTCAAGAAAATTTTGAGTCAAGTCTACTATTGATCCGAGTCGAGTCCGAGAATAAGACTCCAACTGCACCATTTGATGGTGGCTGTTGCTGCCTTTATGTGAAACCCTCTCTGCTACTTTGTTGGACTAACATTACTGCTCGACTGCCCTATTTTAGTTAATAGGTTACAGATAAAAAGCTTGTTCATCGCTCAGCAAGCCACACCCACTATCAACAGGGCAAATAACATGAGAGAGGGTTAACACTAGCTAGTTCATCGGTCAGCAAGCCCCGCCCACTATCAACAGAGCAATGAACATAGCGTGTCACTTCTTTCTCTGGGTGAAGTTTTGCCAAATGACAATTGAAGTTCGAGGTTGTCCCCGTCATCTCCTCGATAGTTCTTCTACATATGGAACACATAGCAGTGCATTTTTTCCCACTGCACAAGAAGTCTGTTTCTGCAAAGTGGACAATCTTAGGGGCGTCTTTCCAGGCATTTTAGCACCGTTAATGGTAGTTTGTTCCTGAACATGACGTATAAACAGGTGAATGTGCATTATCTTGCGTGAAATCAGTATAAAAATTAATGTAGATATAAATATCTTATGCCAAATTATTATGGCATGTTACAAAAAAAGCCCTGTGATGACCTGGCGACTTGTCCAGGGTGTACCCCGCCTTTCGCCCGTAGTCAGCTGGGATAGGCTCCAGCTTGCCTGCAACCCTGTAGAAGGATGAAGAGGCTAGAGATAATGAGATGAGATGAAAATGTTACAAAAAAATAAAGAAAAAATCCAAGTCCTCGTCTCTAGTTTACGAGTCCAAATGCAGTTAATGCACGAATCCGAGTCATCAGTGATCAAGTCCAAGTCAAGTCATGAGTTCTTAAAATTAGGGCACGAGTCGGACTCGAGGCCGAGTCCTGAACTTGAGTACTACTAGCCTGTTATGTTCTATAACACACTCAACACTCATCTCATCTCATTATCTCTAGCCGCTTTATCCTTCTACAGGGTCGCAGGCAAGCTGGAGCCTATCCCAGCTGACTACGGGCGAAAGGCGGGGTACACCCTGGACAAGTTGCCAGGTCATCACAGGGCTGACACATAGACACAGACAACCATTCACACTCACATTCACACCTACGGTCAATTTAGAGTCACCAGTTAACCTAACCTGCATGTCTTTGGACTGTGGGGGAAACCGGAGCACCCGGAGGAAACCCACGCAGACACGGGGAGAACATGCAAACTCCACACAGAAAGGCCCTCGCCGGCCCCGGACCCAGGACCTTCTTGCTGTGAGGCGACAGCGCTAACCACTACACCACCGTGCCGCCCACACTCAACACTAGATTCTGTAAAACATTCAATACTATATTCCATAACACATCTTATACTATGTTCTACAACACTCTATAATATACTCCATATGCATTCTACACTATATTATGTCACACATTCTACACTATTTTCTATAATACACACTCGAATATATTCCCTGACGCATTCTACACTATATTCGATAACACAATGTGCACTACATTCCACACATTGTACAGGTCGACCAAGGAAAACCTGTCCTCTAATTAATGAGCTGTCAAAAGTGTGTAGTCGCCGCCTCACAGATCCAGTGGATTATGCAGAACACTGATTACACACAGCGTGAGTGCAGTGACCAAATAATCATGATTTTTAATTCTTCATTCACTTTCCATAGTATTATATTTTATAATTATAGCATGCAAGAAGCTTGGAGGACGTGGGTCATTTTACTACCATTGTCATGTCACTATAATTTTGTAAACATTTGCTATTTATTTATTTTATGATTAGTTATTTTTATTAATTATTGTTGCGAAGTGACCAAGTCAACACTGCAAATTATTTAATGCAAAGTTCATGTAAATGATGCATTGTTAATTTGTGTGATAAAATGATGGCCATGTGGAGCAATAATAATAATAATAATAATAATAATAATAATACTCACGTGCGAGCAGCAGGTGTGTGTGCTGAAGCATGCACGAGCACCGGACAGAAAGCGTCACGCTCACACATTATGCTGAGCGTGCTCCTCACAGTGATTTATCCCAGTGCCAAGGGGGTAATCAACCCCACGAGACTGAAACAAAGGGCACGAGCCAGGAGGCGGGGTTTAGATAAACCATGCCCACCAAGCCACCTCAGGAAAGACCGAGGTAATAAAGATAGTAACCTAGTTCTTCAAAACTAGGCATAATTTTTTTCTTCTTTTCCTTAAAGAAACATTTATTTTCTAATCAGGTTTTAGAATACTCACTCAGAAACAAAATATAAACTTTCAAAACAGTTTTTTAAAAAAATATATTTTTAGTTTTATTGTGTAGTGTATTTATTTATAGGTTTAGTGTTTATGATATGTATAATCCTGTACTATCTCTGAATAATAATAATAATAATAATAATAATAATAATAGGCGGCATGGTGGTGTAGTGGTTAGCACTGTCGCCTCACAGCAAGAAGGTCCGGGTTCGAGCCCCGTGGCCGGCAAGGGCCTTTCTGTGTGGAGTTTGCATGTTCTCCCCGTGTCCACGTGGGTTTCCTCTGGGTGCTCCGGTTTCCCCCACAGTCCAAAGACATGCAGGTTAGGTTAACTGGTGACTCTAAATTGACCGTAGGTGTGAATGTGAGTGTGAATGGTTGTTTGTGTCTGTGTCAGCCCTGCGATAACCTGGTGACTTGTCCAGGGTGTACCCCGCCTCTCACTCATAGTCAGCTGGGATAGGCTCCAGCTTGCCTGCGACCCTGCACAGGATAAGCGGCTACAGATAATGGGTGGATGGATGGTGAGAAGTGTGTTTTTATTTGATCTTCTACTGTGTGTGTGTGTGTGTGTCGACAACCCCAAATCAGAAAAAAAATTGGGATGGTATGGAAAATGCAAATAAAAAAAGAAAGCCTGTGATCTCCGATCCCTCAGGCGGCACTGCATCAAGAACCATCATTCAGCTATGGCTGATATAACCACATGGGCTTGGGATTACTTTGGCAAACCCTTTATCAAGGACTACAATATAGAATTACATCCACAAACTTTACTGTGCAAAAAGGAAGCCTTATATTAACTGTGTCCAGAAGTGCCGCTGACTTGTCTGGGCTTGGAGGCATCTGGGATGGACCATCACACAGTGGGAATGTGTATTGTGGTCAGACGAATCAGTATTCCACGTTTTGTTTTTTTTTTTTGTAAGAAATGGACGCCGTGTGCTCCGGACCAAAGACTAAAAGGACCATTCAGACTGTTACCAGGAACAAGTAAAAAAGCCAGGGTGTGCCATGGTATGGGGTTATGTCAGTGCACTTGGCAAAGGTAACTTACACTTCTGTGATGGAGCATTAATGCAGAAAAGTACACTGAGATTTTGGAGCAACATATTCTGTCTTCAAGACGACATCTTTTCCAGGGAGATTTCAACAAGACCACATTCTGCACACATTACAAAGGCATGGTTGTGGAAGAAGAGGGTGTGTCCCCTCTGTCCTTAATAGAGAATGTGTGGAGAATTTAGAAATGAAAAATGTGACAATGACGACCCTGTACTGTTGCACACTTTAACACCTGTTTGCAAGAAGACTGGGACAAAGTAACACCTGAAACACTTGGTGTCTTCAGTCCCTAAACATCTTATAAGTGTTGTGAGAAGGAACAGCAACATTATAAAGTGGTAAATGCTTTACTGTCCCAACTATTTTTGAAATGTCTCATCTCATCTCATTATCTCTAGCCGCTTTATCCTGTTCTACAGGTCGCAGGCAAGCTGGAGCCTATCCCAGCTGACTACGGGCGAAAGGCGGGGTTCACCCTGGACAAGTCGCCAGGTCATCACAGGGCTGACACATAGACACAGACAACCATTCACACTCACATTCACACCTACGGCCAATTTAGAGTCACCAGTTAACCTAACCTGCATGTCTTTGGACTGTGGGGGAAACCGGAGCACCCACAGGAAACCCACGCGGACACGGGGAGAACATGCAAACTCCGCACAGAAAGGCCCTCGCCGGCCACGGGGCTCGAACCCGGACCTTCTTGCTGTGAGGCGACAGCGCTAACCACTACACCACCGTGCCGCCCGAAATGTGTTTAGTTTGGAAAAAAAATTCATGAGGGGAAATATCAAATAATGTGCTGCTGTATTGTTTTAAGTGAAATACAGGTCAAAGATTATTTACAAATCAGTGTTTTTGGTTTGAATTTCAACATACTGTCCCAACTTTTTCTGATTTGGGATTTATTTATTCTATCCACATTCACTAGATATGAGCAGTTGCATGCTCTGATTGCTCTCTAATACATACATGTCAACCTATACGTAATGTCCATATTTTATACGGATTTGATTCAATAAACGTAGTATACGGGCATATAAATAAAGTTATACGGATTCTTTAAAAAAAAAACTTCAATATTTATTTAGAGCTATAATCAATTCACACGATGATAAAAGGACGCATAACATTTACAAACGTACTGTACACCACAGACAGCCAGTAAAGAGTCTTATGAAATCGCGCGTTATCTTGTGGTAGCGAGACTTCGTTCCACTTTTGATCATGCGCACACCGCATTGCGAGAATCCCGCTAACCGTAACCGTGAAGTCATAGACGCCGGCTTCTGCGTAGAATCATACGTCATCCTCGCCCGAGAATAAAGATGCCTCATTCATGTGCTGCGTTTAACTGTACCAACAGGTTTACCGTCCAAACGAGATCACATGGGATTACCTTTCACAGGTGAGACTGGAAAAATACTTTTCATTGTATTTGGTCATTATAACGTAATTTTACGAACAGATTTTCCTGACTTTGTGGCTAATATGAAGTCTCGCGCATAATAGCCGCTCGGTGAAACCTGTCTCCAAACAACGAAGTATTTCCTTCGTAACTACGCTGATAACACTTTGTGTTTTTGTCAAACATTGGAGCTTTGTATTCATTCTGAAGGTTTATTGTTATTAATATTGAATAAAAAGTAACTGGGATATATCATTGTTGATTATCATTCAAATTTTAGGTAAATTATTTTAATTTGCATCTGATACGGATTTTATAAGGGAAATACGGATTTTGGAAGTTGGTTATACAGGTTTGATTGACCAAAGGTTGACATGTATGCTAATATTAGGATATCAGCTCATATACCATGAGGAGAGAAAAACAAAATGGCGGAGCACATCAAGTCAGATATATCACTTTGTTATCAGGTATTTAAAAGAAATAGAAATAGCTAAAAGAATATAGTTTTTTTTCCGCCAATATCTCCTGTTCCACACTCCAGCCCAGTCAGTGGCGGTAATGCACCTTTAAGTTGGTTTGCCAACCTCCAAAAAAAACCTGAAGAAGAAGAAAATGGCGGAGCATGTTGCTGAACCAACCGAGGATGAAATGTAAACTCTATTTGAAAACAAAACCTTAAAAAAGACCAAAAAAGCAATAAAATATGGAATAAAAGTATTTGATGGTAAGAAGGTATCATTTTTTATTTTTGAAGAATTATTATTATAGCATTTTTCACAAATTGCTCCTGTCATTTCGCCAGTTTGTTTACATTCTAAGCGAAAATTATTTTGTTGGACATTTTATATAAAGTTTTTATTTATTGAATTTGCAAAAAATAAAAATGGCCTGTTTCTCAAAATCCAGTGAATATGGATAGAATAAAACAGTTATTCCACTCAATCTCATTGTACATGGATTATAGCCAATTCGGTGCTATGCGCTTTGTCGGCTATCAGCCCATGTACGACTTGATTTTGTGGAATGACTGTTAAATAAATAAAATGCTTGTTTCTGGTTTTTGGCCAGTGGTTCTCAGTTCTGGTTCTTTGCTTCGGGTAACTACCTGTTTTTTCACCTGATTTGACTCATCAGCGTGGGCATGTTAGAGCAGGAAACACACTCAGGTGTGTAGAGTAGAGGGAATCCATCACATACTGGTACGGCCTGCACCCTTGCTACTGCTGCTTCAACATTGTTTAATGTCAGCTCTGTCAAGGACAACAGGTTTTGTATGCAGTCTGTATTCTTTTCATCTGATAACAGAAATGTTTGCTAGGTTTAGCACGAGAGGGAATTTCCTCTGTAACCTTCCAAAGGCAGAAAGAAAGAAAGAAAGAAAGAAAGAAAGAAAGAAATGACGACGTGAACAGCAGAGTGTTTTATAAAGAGTATAAAACTCATTCTCATGTCCATTCTGTCTCAGTGTTGAATATAACCCACATATCTGTGGCACAACATTTGATTGATTAGTGCAGCATTTGATACCATTGATCATTCCATTCTTCTGGATAGACTAGAAAATGTTGTGGGAATTAAGGGAACGGCCCTCTCCTGGCTCAGGTCTTATCTAACTGATCGCTATCAGTATGTTGATGTAAATGGTGATTTTTCGAGACATACTGAGGTAAAGGTTGGTGTTCCACAAGGTTCTGTCTTGGGTCCACTGCTTTTTTCTTTATATATGTTACCTCTGGGTGATATTATTCATAAACATTGTATTAGTTACCACTGTTATGCTGATGACACATAGTTGTATGTTTCTGCAAAACCTGATGAGAGACACCAGCTTAATAGAATTGAGGAATGTGTGAAGGACATTAGACACTGGATGCTTATTAACTTCCTTCTGCTTAACTCTGACAAGACTGAAGTACTTGTACTAGGACCACATGCAGCGAGAAGTAAGTTTTCTTATTACATAGTAACTCTGGATGGCCTTTCTGTTTCTTCACATGCAGCAGTAAAAGACCTCGGCGTGATTATTGACCCCAGTCTTTCATTCGAAACTCACATTGATAACATTACCCGGATAGCTTTTTTCATCTCAGAAATATTGCTAAGATAAGAAATTTAATGTCACTACATGACGCCGAAAAACTAGTTCATGCTTTCGTTACCTCCAGGTTGGATTATTGTAATGCCTTACTGTCTGGATGTTCCAATAAGTGCATAAACAAGCTCCAGTTAGTTCAAAATGCAGCAGCAAGAGTCCTTACTAGAACTAGAAAATATGACATCACCCCTGTCTTATCCACACTGCATTGGCTCCCAATCAAATTTCATATTGATTATAAAATACTACTATTGACCTTTAAAGCACTGAATGGTCTCGCACCACAGTACCTGAGTGAACTTCTGCTCCTCTATGACCCGCCACGCCTACTTACAGTAGATCAAAAGGTGCAGCCTATCTGCTGGTACCTCGTATAGTGAAGGCTATATCAGGGGGCAGAGCCTTTTCTTACAAAGCCCCACAGTTATGGAACAGCCTTCCAAGTAGTGTTTGGGAATCAGACACCGTCTCAGCTGAAAACATATCTGTTTAGTCAAGCCTTGTGTTAATGGTGTCTATGAGGTAAAGGAGTAGATCTGGAGGGTCCTCAGACATAGAGTGTTGTGGTAAACTGGGATGTATGGGTGCTGTCAGTCCCCCACTTGCTTGCTCACTCGAGTTTGTTGACGGTGTAGTGGCTGGCTGCTTTATGTCCTGGAGCTCCCTCATGCCTGTGTTACCTTCTGGCTCTCCCCTTTTAGTTATGCTGTCATAGTTAGTTGCTGGAGTCCCTGCTTGTTCTCTGTGCAATATGTATACTGTTCCTACTTATTCAGGTGACATTGGGCATACCTAACAACCTGTGTCCCCCCCCCCAAATCTGTCCCTCTGAGTTACATGTCGGTGTCCTGGGATCGAGATGCTGACCTCTTCTGCTCCTTGGACCTGCCTGATCCATCCTGGTACCCTGTGTCTGGTTAGAGTCTCATCGCATCACTCCTGTGGAGGACGGCCCCATGTGGACAGTTGAAAGTCACACTTGGAGGACGCTCTGGACTCTTACAGTAATGCTTTTATGGCTGAGGACTACAGTTGACTTGCTAACTTTAGGACTGCAGTTGTCATGAACAGTTTTGCACTCATGTTTCTATCAATGAAGAGTTTATTACATCAATGAAACTGACTTCATGTTAAAACTGTGAATGTTATAATCATGTTATCTGTTGTTGCCCAAATGAGGATGGGTTCCCTTTTGAGTCTGGTTCCTCTCGAGGTTTCTTCCTCATGTTGTCTGAGGGAGTTTTTCCTTGCCACCGTCGCCACAGGCTTGCTCATTGGGGATAGATTAGGGATAAAATTAGCTCATGTTTTAAGTCGTTCAAATTCTGTAAAGCTGCTTTGTGACAATGTTTATTGTTAAAAGCGCTATACAGATAAACTTGACTTGACTTGACAACAGCAAACTGGATTAACGTAATCAACTACTCTTCTGCACTTGGCTTATCTCACACAGTTCCATTGACATTCACGTGTGTTTGCTTGGTGGTTTGTTGATTTGGGATTTATCAGCAGCGGCTGGAGTAAGTGTGCTCGCTAATGAGCTCTCCTCTGCTGGCTGGAGGAGTAAGGTCCCGTGTTATCATTCCATACCCTGTATATTTCTTTTCATTTTATAATTTTAGAACTTTTTTATCAAAAATCGCTGTGATGAATGACTCAACATTGAATTTGCTTCATTGCATTTTCCTAACATCACAGGGTTTTGAGTAGACCTTCATGAATTAAAAATGAGCAAATGAGCAATGTGTTTGATTTGTACCAGACACTGGGGAATCAGCAGATGTAATTTCAAACCCAGTTCTTTCATCAGACCAATCTTAATTTGCTCGTTAAACTTCTTATGTATTATTTAAATCCTTTGAAAAAAGATACATAACCGTAAATCTGTGCATAAAAATATAGATGCAACAGAGAAACCTAGCAGGTGAAACTTTATTCAAGGAATTCTGTAGTTAAAGACAGCATATTTTTCTGTCCCTGTGAACCAGTGACCAATTTCTCTATTATTAATTGTTGATTATATCATGATATTTAAATAGATATTTGAACAATATTGGCTGGCTTTGAATGGTATATCAGGTATATTCCATTCAGCTAGCATGATATTGAACGAGCCGAAAATGAGTAGCTAAATGGAATATATCTGATGTACCATGAAAAAAAGCCAGCCAATATTATTATTATTATTATTATTATTATTATTATTATTATTATACATACACACTCTTTTTATATAGCATTCTCAAAGGCCAACGCTAGCTTATCTGTGAGTTAGTGCTGTTAGCGCGTCAGTGAAGTCACCTTCCAGCCAGTGTAGTATTCATCAGTAGTGTTAGAGAAGGTCAACACGAGCTTACCTGCGAGTTAGCATAGCAGTGAAGTCACCTTCCAGCCAGTGTAGCGTTTATCAGTAGTGTTAGTGAATGCTAATAAAGTGGTCAAGCCAGTGCTATCGAGAGCAAGTAGCACAGGCTAACAACCGAGAAACTAAGATTTCTGTCTCCAGACTCTTCTTCCATGCTGCATGCTCACCACAGTATTTTTCACTCATACTTAAGTATTCATTTCCCTATGTAATTTACTTAGTTACTTTTAAAATCAACATCAACAGCTACACACAACGGAGCGAGCAAGCAGCTTCTCCCCCCCCCCCCCCCCCCAAATCTGTCCCTCTGAGTTACATGGAGTCAACAGGAAATCTTTTGGTGGAGAGGGTGGAGATCTCGACTGGCTATCATAGCCTGCAGGGAATCGGCCGTCAGACATTCTGTCGCATGTTCCAGACCTGGTGAAATGTAACTGAATTGTCTTGGCCAGCCCTAAGGGTCCCATCTGCATCCCATCATTGCTGAGGAGTGTGCTCCCATCACCCAATCAAGCATCCAGCCAAAGCAGGTCATGATATTTTTTAACCATATTAACATGCCATTGTTGTGTATTATGCCTGATGTCAAGACTCTCGTCTCTGCAAGCCTACCACACAGACTTAATACTTGTGTCATTTTTAGGCATCCCTAACAACCTGTGTTTTCTCTCCCCCTCAATCTGTCCCTCTGAGTTACATGTTGGTCCTGAGATTGAGATGCTGACCTCTTCTGCCCCTTGGACCTGCTTGATCCATCCTGGTGCCCTGTGTCTGGTTGGAGTTTTATCGCATCGCTCCTGTGGAGGATGGCCCCATGAAGACAGTTGAAAGTTACACCTGGAGGACGCTCTGGACAGTAATGCTTTTATGGCTGAGGACTACAGTTGACTTGCTAACTTTAGGACTGCAGTTGTCATGAACAGTTTTGCACTCAAGTTTCCATCAATGAAGAGTTACAACATCAACGAAACTGACTTCATGTTAAAACTGTTAATGTTATGGTCATGTTGTCTGTTGTTGCCCAAATGAGGATGGGTTCCCTTTTGAGTCTGGTTCCTCTCGAGGTTTCTTCCTCATGTCGTCTGAGGGAGTTTTTCCTTGCCACCTTCGCCACAGGCTTGCTCACTGGGGATAGATTAGGGATAAAATTAGCTCATGTTTTAAGTCGTTCAAATTCTGTAAAGCTGCTTTGCAACAATGTTTATTGTTAAAAGCGCTATACAAATAAACTTGAAATGAAATGAAATGAAGCAGCTAAAATTCTCTCAAAATCTTCCATTTTTAATGAAGCAAACCTGGTGGCCATGTTTGTGCACAAATTGTCACAGTTGCTCACTAGCACAGAAGTTTTACATCTCCAATGTGTGACATTGTGTTGTCTTGACAACATGCAATATTGTAACAATATTGCATACTCATTCTCCATTACGTGACATAATACACGTAAAATAAGTGATATGCTAACAATATTGTATGCTATCAAAACAAATGAATGAAACCTGTGAGAAGGGAATAGAACAGGTGTTTATTCCATGGAAAAAGTGTCCTGTATGTATAATAATTTATTTTATTCAGCTCTGCTAATGAGGGTTTTCAAAAGAGTCCTTAATGGGGTCATGTCATGTGCAGTAGTGGGAGGAAGGATGCAAGTCTGTAAATTTAACATGTCTTTTATTAAGTGTGGGCTTTTGATACAAACAATAGCTGAGGCTTGAGACCAAAAAATATGTTACTTGAAATACAAGCATTTAAAACTTCACAGGAATGAACATAAATACAAGGTAGAGTAACTTATCTAATCAGAGACATGGAACAGGTGAGCACATTAAGATAGTCAGTGAATGTTATGACAGGAGTGGTGACAAAACCAAAACAAAAGGACATGGAGTGAACTCAAAGCAAAAGTCCAGGAAAGAGCACAGTGAGAGACACAACGCTTTGGATTATCCCTCTTGGGAAAGTTTTAAAGTTTTTTTGTAGAACCTTTAGAACTAAAGACTATTTTTGTTCTGTCCGGATGAAAATTAGCAGTTATGCTAACTCCGGTGTCTTTATATTATGTATTTATACTAATATTCATTAAGATGTAATGTCCCTATTAAATTCTTCTTCTTTTTTTGGCTGCTCCTGATTAGGGGTTGCCACAGCGGACCTTTTGTCTCCGTTGCTCCTTGTCTTCCGCATCCTTCTCTCCCACACCTGCCACTTTTATGTCCTCTCTCACCACATCCATGTATCTCCTCTTTGGCCTTCCTCGTTTTCGTTTGCCTGGCAGCTCCATCCTCAACATTCTCCTTCCCACATGCTCTGCATCTCTTCTCAGGATGTGCCCATACCATCTCAGTCTCATCTCTCTTAGCTTAATTCCCAAGCTCTCCACATGTGCTGTCCCTCTGATGTGCTCGTTCCTTATCCTGTCCAACCTTGTCACTCCCATTGCAAACCTTAACATCCTCAATTCTGCCACCTCCAACTCCGCCTCCCGTCTCTTCGTTAAGGGTACGGTCTCCAATCCATACATCACAGCTGGTCTCACTACTGTCTTATACATCTTACCTTTCACTTTTGCTGGGACTTTCCTGTCACAAATGACTCCCAAAATCCTTCTCCGACTGCTCCACCCTGCCTGCACTCTCTTTCTCACCTCACTATCGCAGCCCCCATTTTCCTGCACAGTTGACCCCAGGTACTTGAATTCACCAACTTTCTTTACGTCTACTCCTTGCATCTTCACTACACTCTCATCCCCATTTTCATTGATGCACTATAACTCTGTTTTGCTCCTGCTCACCTTCATTCCTCTTCGTTCCAATGCATACCTCCATCTCTCCAAACCCAACTCAACCTCCTTTCTACTTTCACCACATATCACAATATCATCTGCAAACATCATGTTCCATGGTGCCTCTTGCCTCACTTCGTCCGTCAAGCTACAGTGGTGCTTGAAAGTTTGTGAACCCTTTAGAATTTTCTATATTTCTGTATAAATATGACCGAAAACATCATCAGATTTTCACACAAGTCCTAAGAGTAGATAAAGAGAACCCAATTAAATAAATGAGACAAAAATATTATACTTGGTCATTTATTTATTGAGGAAAATGAGCCAATATTACATATCTGTGAGGGGCAAAAGTATGTGAACCTTTGCTTTCAGTATCTGGTGTGACCCCCTTGTGCAGCAATAACTGCAACTAAACATTTCCGGTAACTGTTGATCAGTCCTGCACACCGGCTTGGAGGAATGTTAGCCCATTCCTCCGTACAGAACAGCTTCAACTCTGGGATGTTGGTGGGTTTCCTCACATGAACTGCTCACTTCAGGTCCTTCCACAACATTTCAATTGGATTAAGGTCAGGACTTTGACTTGGCCATTCCAAAACATTAACTTTATTCTTCTTTAACCATTCTTTGGTAGAACGACTTGTGTGCTTAGGGTTGTTGTCTTGCTGCATGACCCACCTTCTCTTGAGATTCAGTTCATGGACAGATGTCCTGACATTTTCCTTTAGAATTCGCTGGTATAATTCAGAATTCATTGTTCCATCAATGATGGCAAGCCATCCTGGCTCAGCTGCAGCAAAACAGGCCCAAACCATGATACTCCCACCACCATGTTTCACAGATGGGATAAGGTTCTTATGCTGGAATGCAGTGTTTTCCTTTCTCCAAACATAACACTTCTCATTTAAACCAAAAAGTTCTGTTTTGGTCTCATCCATCCACAAAACATTTTTCCAATAGCCTTCTGGCTTGTCCATGTGATCTTTAGCAAACTGCAGACGAGCAGCAATGTTCTTTTTGGGGAGCAGTAGCTTTCTCCTTGCAACCCTGCCATGCACACCATTGCTGTTCAGTGTTCTTCTGATGGTGGACTCATGAACATTAACATTAGCCAATGTGAGAGAGGCCTTCATTTGCTTAGAAGTTACCCTGGGGTCCTTTGTGACCTCACCGACTATTACACGCCTTGTTCTTGGAGTGATCTTTGTTGGTCTACCACTCCTGGGGAGGGTAACAATGGTCTTGAATTTCCTCCATTTGTACACAGCCTCTCTGACTGTGGATTGGTGGAGTCCAAACTCTTTAGAGATGCTTTTATAACCTTTTTCAGCCTGATGAGCATCAACAACACTTTTTTCTGAGGTCCTCAGAAATCTCCTTTGTTCGTGCCATAATACACTTCCACAAACATGTCTTGTGAAGATCAGACTTTGATAGATCCCTGTTCTTTAAATAAAACAGGGTGCCCACTCACTCCTCATTGTCATCCCATTGATTGAAAACACCTGACTCTAATTTCACCTTCAAATTAACTGCTAATCCTAGAGGTTCACATACTTTTGCCACTCACAGATATGTAACACTGGATGATTTTCCTCAATAAATAAATGACCAAGTATAACATTTTTGTCTCGTTTGTTTAACTGGGTTCTCTTTATCTACTTTTAGGACTTGTGTGAAAATCTGATGATGTTTTAGGTCATATTTATGCAGAAATATAGAAAATTCTAAAGGGTTCACAAACTTTCAAGCACCACTGTATCCATCACTATGGCAAACAAGAAAGGACTCAAAGCAGATCCTTGATGGAGTCCCACCTTCAACTTGAACCATTCAGTTGTTCCAACTGCACAGCTCACTGCTGTTTCACTGTTCTCATACATGTCTTGCACCACTCTAATATGCTTCTCATTCACTCCACTCTTTCTCATACAATACCATAACTCGTCTCTCGGCACTCTTTTGTATGCCTTCTCCAGGTCTACAAACACACAATGTAGCTTTCTCTGGCCTTCTTTGTATTTCTCCATTAACATTCTTAAAGCAAAAATTGCATCCAACGTGCTCTTCCTTGGCATAAACCCATACTGCTGTTCACAGATTGCTTCCTCTCTTCTCAATCTCACCTCCAATACCCTTTCCCATAGCTTCATTGTGTGGCTCATCAATTTTATTCCTCTGTAATTACTGCAGCTCTGTACACCTCCCTTATTATTGTATATTGGGACTAGCACACTCTTTCTCCATTCATTTGGCATTTTCTCATTCTCTAGGATCTTATTAAACAATTTCATTAGGAACTCCACAGCCATCTCACCCAAACATCTCCAAGCCTCAATTGGGATACCATCTGGTCCAACTGCTTTCCCAGTCTTCATTCTTTTCATGGCTGCCCTCACCTCATCCTTAGTAACCAAAATGTCCCTATCAAATAAACCAATAAAATAAATAAATGTCCCTCTGGCAAACCCTTTTAAAAGTATTATTTAGAACAACTGAATGTTTTCCTGTCAGACAGACATCCAAGTGGAACCTGTTAGGAAGCTCAGGACTCCATCCATCTATCATCATCTGTAGCTGCTTATCCTGTTCTATAGGGTTGCAGGCAAGCTGGAGCCTATCCCAGTTGACTACGGGTGAGAGGCAGGGTACACCCTGGATAAGTCGCCAGGTTATCGCAGAGCTGACACAGAGACAAGCAACCATTCACACCTACGGTCAATTTAGAGCCACCAATTAGCCTAACCTGCATGTCTTTGGACTGTGGGGGAAACCAGAGCACCCGGAGAAAACCCATGCAGACACGGGGAGAACATGCAAACTCCACACAGAAAGGCCCTTGCCGGCCGCTGGGCTTGAACCCAGGACCTTCTTGCTGTGAGGCAACAGTGCTAACTACTCCACCACCATACCACCCACAAGCTAAGGACTCATAACTATCTATTACAGGACCACTGAAAAGATTACTGGACAATTTTTAAGTCCTAAAATTTTCAGTTTTGAAGGCTGATACTCAATCAATGGCTTAGTCAAGCTTTAGTCTTTTCAAGAATATTCAGTGCAAGAAAAGAACAAGCAGCCCTTTGGAGTAGCCAATAACCTTTTCATTTTTTAGAGGGTTCCTCAAGTAGAGTTGGCTTATACTCTTTGGCTTATACTTTGGCTTAGAGTTGGCTTATACTCTTCTTATACTTGAGAAACCCTGTTATCTAAGAATATATGTAGCTCTGGCATTTCTGTCCATCAAGATATAGTATGAGATATTTTGACATGAACTATGTGTCATTTATTTATTTTCAGGTGGGAGGAATCCACAAAAACATATAACCCAGAACAAAAATGTGTGCTGACATGAGGAAAACATGTGTAACTCCACACAGACAGTAACCTGAGCTCAGGATAGAAACTTAGAGTATTTCTCATTAACTGTTACAAATCTCCAAATCCCATGAGCCTGTGGGAAATCACTTCCATTGCTGTGCATTACTTTTCCAGCTGTGTGATGCCAACTGGAAATGACATTATGATATAATGACCCAGTGACCATTCACGGAGGAGAAACATCCATAAACATGCATTTCTGGCCATTTTGGGTAGATGTAAATATAATGTTCTGCTTTTAAGTCAGTCCTGATCCATTTTGAATAGCTCACCTAAATCACCCGAAACCATGTGGCTAAATGTATTATGGCCTGATGAGACCAAGGTAGAACTTTTAGAGTATAAATCTAAAAGATATATGTGATTTAAAGAGGGCTGTTCATGGATGACCCCTTCACAATTTGATAGATCTGAAGCATTTTTATAAAGAAGAGTGGAATACAATTAGGTAAGAGTCTACACCAGTGGTCTATAACATTATGATCACTGACAGGTGAAGTGAATAACATTGATTATCTCGTTACAATGACACCTGTCAAGAGAACAGTTGGTTGTTGAAGTTGAGGTGTTGGAAGCAGGAAAAATGGGCAAGCGTAAGAATCTGAGCAATTTTGACAAGGGCCAAATTGTGATGGCTAGGTCTGAACATCTCCAAAATGGCACATCTTGTGGGAAGTTCCAGGTATGCAGTGGTTAGTACCTACCAAAAGTGGTCCAAGGAGACCCCACAGAAGAGCTGACACCTTTCTGTTTTAGACAGTGTTAACTTTTTCAGCAGTTTGTGCTACAGTAGCTCTTTTGTGGGACTGGATCAAATTGGCTCGTCTTCATGCCCCATGCGAATCAATGGGCCTTCGACACCCATGACCCTGTCGCCGGTTCACAGGTTGTCCTGCCTTGGACTGCTTTTGGTAGGTACTAACCACTGCATACTGGGAACACCCCACAAGATGTGCCATCTTGTGGGATGTTCAGACCCCACTGGCTCAGACCCAGTCATCTAGCCATCACAATTTGACCAAACCCTCATCAAAGTTGCTCAGATCCTTATGCTTGCCCCTTTTTCCTGCTTCCAACACATCAACTTCAAAAATCAAGAACTGACTGTTCTCTTGCTGCCTAATATATCCCACCCCTTGACAGGTGCCACTGTAATGAGATAATCAGTCTTATTCACGTCACCTGTCAGTGGTCATAATGCTATGGCTGATCTGTGTAGGTTACCTTAGACAGACTCTTACACAAAAAGATTGTCAGCAAAGTATCACTTAAGAAGTATGCAAACTTGTACAACCAGGTTATTTAAAGTTTTTTTTTCCTGTTACATCATTTCTATTTGCTTTTTACTTGAATTTTGTTGGTTGCTATATCACATTAACATTAAAAGATCTAACATGATACATCTTGGCTTCATATTTTACAATCACAAAACCCTGCGATTTTAACAGGGTGTGTAGACTTTTAATATCCACTGTATATAAATCTAAGATAAAGCACAACATAATAAAAGAAAAATAGTCCATTACATTGTATTTAGAAGTGCCATTTTGGATGGAATGGGTGATTTTATATATCCCTCCTTCCTCATTTTGGGCATCTGTATTTAGTGGCATTTCCTGGTTTGTTGGAACAATGTTTGGGTATTGAGGGGTGGCAGCCAGTCTCTAAAAGGAGAATTGAGCCTTAAGGCTGAAGACAAAGTTGCTGCACAGCTTGTTCCTTATCTTTTGAAGAGTGGTCAATGAAAGGGCATTTAGTGCATCCTGATAAGTAGAGCATGCACTGCCAATGATAATTCAGCCAGCTCGTGTCATAACACGTGTCTAGTTGACAGAGCTTGTGTCAGATTTCTGTGCCATGCTGACCAGGCATAGTTTTTGGCAGCACCATTGATCGGGGTGAGAAATATGAAGTAATGTACCTTCAACCATACCCTGGCGAACTCTTCCCAGTCGGATTAGCAGTCTTAATAGCATAGTCTTGGCTTACGACCAGAAACAAAACTGTAGAGCCATGGCATTAGAGCAGACTGGATGCCATGCTGCAAGAGGCACGACTAATATTACTAATAGTGCTACTAATAGTACATTAGTAATACTTTCCTAATAGTACATTATGTACATTCTACTGAAGTCCATAGTAAGTTTGACCTTTTTTTTTGGTCCGTATACACTGATCAGGCGTAACATTAAAACTAATGAAAGGTGAAGTGAATAATATTACTTATCTCATTTCAGTGACATCTGTCAAAGCAAGAGAACAGTCAGTTCTCAAAGTTGATGTGTTGGAAGCAGGAAAATCGGCAAGCGTAAGGGCCAAATTGTGATGGCTAGATGACTGGGTCAGAGCATCTCCAAGATGGCACATCTTGTGGGGTGTTCCCAGTATGCAGTGGTTAGTACCTACCAAAAGTGGTCCAAGGAAAGACAACTGGTGGACCAGCAATATATGATGATGATGATGATGATGATGGATTCTCATGTCATTGACGACGCATGAGTATCCAGTGCCACAGTTAACGATGATGAGTTCTTTTATGTGCCAGGAGGCTGATACATATTTGGCAACTGTGATTACAAGCTTCACAAATATATGGGGCGTTCTCTGCAGTGGAGTTAGCCTTCCTCTTGGTGATTAAAAGTTTGGTTCTGTTCTCCTCAAATGTCCAAATACCCTTCAGGCACATGTCATACCACATCACACAGACCTCAGCACTGCTTTCCCAGATATCCGGGCTAATATCACACGCATTGAAGTTCTGCTTGAGAGTGTCTTTCTATCACAATCTGGGTCTGCCAACCGCTCTCTTTCCATTACTAAGCTGGCCAAAGAAAATGGCTTTGGGTATCCTGGAATCTTCCCTTCTGGTGAGATGTCCCACCCAACGAAGCTGTGCTTTGATGATTTGACTTTCTACACTTGGGACATGACAGCGCTTTAGGACTGCCACATTAGAGACCTTGTCTTGCCACTTGATGCCACATATGGATCTTAGACAGCATTGTTGAAACTGCTCCAGTAGCTTAATATGATGACGGTAGGTTGTCCAAGTTTCACAGCTACAGTATACAGAAGGGTAGTAAGAACCATGGCCTTATCCATGTTAATTTTCGTACTCAGCAATATATAACAGTTTTATAATGTACATGCTACTTTATGCTAGAAGACATCTACATATGTAAGGAATAAAACACTCAGTGGCATGCTGTTATTGGAAAATAATCAACTTTGAGAGTGATAACGGTAACTCTTCACAGTATACCTCTACATTTTTATTACCAATGACAGGCCATTTTTTAAAGTATTGGTCATAGTGTTGTGTAATGTATCAAATTTAAGAGTGTGAACAGCTGAATTGAAAACTTGTTTAATTTTGTAAATATGTCAAAAGAACCAAAGTTATGTACATCTGAAAATCCAGTGTTCTATACAATTTCTATTTCTGTCTATTGCCCCGGTCACAAACCAGCATCCTTTGTATTTAAACATAAAATACAGAATTGAGCAGGTATGTTCACTTTAAACTGTGGACACCGAGCATGACTAATGACGGTGGTGCTTGAATGCGCTGTGTATAAGAGCCTCTCTGTATAAGATGGTGCCGCTTGTGAATTTGGTGTATTGCATTACGCAACATTAAAACAACACTTAAAGTAAAAGCTCATCACAACGGCGCACAAAATTAACGACACATTCTGTAAATATGTTATTTATTCTTGAATCAACACTAGTTTTATGTAAACAATTTTAAATGTCTTTAAAGGCCAAACGTAAACATGCTGTTGTCCTAGACAAACATATGGGAGGTTCATCAACGCAGCGACGTGCTGTCAAAGCTATTTTTATTCCTTACTTTGCTTATCTTTCTCTTCGATTGAGTTATTTAAATAATATTGGCTGGCTTTTTTTTCGTGGTATCTCATCTCATCTCATTATCTCTAGCCGCTTTATCCTTCTACAGGGTCGCAGGCAAGCTGGAGCCTATCCCAGCTGACTACGGGCGAAAGGCGGGGTACACCCTGGACAAGTCGCCAGGTCATCACAGGGCTGACACATAGACACACAACCATTCACACTCACATTCACACCTACGGTCAATTTAGAGTCACCAGTTAACCTAACCTGCATGTCTTTGGACTGTGGGGGAAACCGGAGCACCCGGAGGAAACCCACGCGGACACGGGGAGAACATGCAAACTCCACACAGAAAGGCCCTCGCCGGCCCCGGGGCTCGAACCCAGGACCTTCTTGCTGTGAGGCAACAGCGCTAACCACTACTTTTTTCATGGTATATCAGATATATTCCATTCAGTTAGCATGATATTGAACGAGTCGAAGATGAGTAGCCGAGTGGAATATATCTGATATACCATGAAAAAAATCCAGCCAATATTATTATTATTATTAATATTATTATTATACATATACCTTCCTTTCAGGTGTTCAATGCATCTTTCTCTTTCAAAATTCTCTCAAAATCTTCCGTATTTAACAAAGCGAACCTGACGGCCATGTTTGTTTAGAAATTGTCCCAGTCGCTCGCTAGCGCGGAAGTTTTATGTCTCTGACTTGTGACGTCATGCCGTCTTGACAACCATGCAATATCGTAAACCATATTCAATGCTCGTTCTCCATTGGGTAGAGTGACGTAATGCACATAGGATAAGCGATATGCTAACAATACTGCATGCTATCAAACCAAATTAACGAAACCCGCTAAAAGGGAATAGAACACGTTTTTATTCCATGGAAAAAGTGTCCTGTATGTGTAATATTATATGATGTTGCATCATTCAAGCCTATTCAAACACAAAGGCCCAAACTTTTCCGACAGTTACCCAGACACTAAAAGTGCCCCATGGCAGAAGTAAAGGATCGTTGGTCGAATCACCAGACACTGTAAAGAGTCTATTGAGTCATGCTTGATTGGAGCAGAGCTCTCCTCCTCGTTAGGTCCTGCACGCTCAGCTCCCCAGTGTCCTGCAGAGAGCTGAACTCAGACTCGCCGCATTAGCCTTCTACCTGACATCAGGCCAAAAGGACAATGTGCTTGCCAAAGGCAGCACATGAAAGCAAGACGTGAGCTTGAGGTTTATTGAAGAAAATGAAGGAGATGGGACTATCGTCTCACTGAAACACACTGCAGCAGCCCTCTCTTCCAGGAACTGGGCATCAGACTGAAATAACAGGCTGAGGCTTGTCAGAATTGATCATTGTGGTGGTGTGGGGGATGATGATCCCTCTCTCTCTCTCTCTCTCTCTCTCTCTCTCTCTCTCTCTCAAACACACATGCACACAATATTCTCAACTAGACTTAACTTCGAAGAAGCAGTATGAGGAGGCACATTCCACAGTTAACCTCATTAAGCTCAGGCTTTGAGGAGCTTCACAAAGCACATGTCTTCCTGATGTGAGGAGTCTTTTAAAGCCACAATTAGGGATTGATCTACAACAAGTGACTCCACCACCAACGGATGTTCTGAAAGATTAAAGAAGATCATTCAGATCCTGGATGTGAGCTGGGAATATACTCTAACTGTGGGAAGCCATGATCTAACAGTTAAAGAAGCAGCTTTGGGACCAAAACATTGCTGGTTTGATTCCCTGGACCAGCAGGAATGCCAGAAATGCCCTTGAACAAGGCACCTAAGCCCCAACTACTCCCTGCTGCCCTGGGTATGTTGTATATCTGTTTATCTAAATGCCGTTAATGTAACTCACATTCATATGGGAAATTTAGCTTTGACCAATACACCTACATATACTTATGAGATGGGAGGAACCTGGAGAACCCATATGATTCTGTCTGGATACACAGTTAGAAAATTCTATTTCCTGCATTTCAGTTTTCCCATTTATTTCAGGCCAGTTGTCCTCCTTGAAAGGTCAGCTGTCAGTCAAGCTGAGTGGGCGGGATCAGCTATTCTTCCTGGTTTATGGTTTATTGTTATAAGAAACTTCCTCATTTGATGAACTTTGACAGATGGACATCATGTGCTGAGTACTGACCTTTCTGTTTCATAAACCAGTGAGAACTCATTTCAAAAGTTCATCTCATCTCATCTCATCTCATCATCACTAGCCGCTTTATCCTGTTCTACAGGGTCGCAGGCAAGCTGGAGCCTATCCCAGCTGACTACGGGCGAAAGGCGGGGTACACCCTGGACAAGTCGCCAGGTCATTACAGGGCTGACACATAGACACAGACAACCATTCACACTCACATTCACACCTACGGTCAATTTAGAGTCACCAGTTAACCTAACCTGCATGTCTTTGGACTGTGGGGGAAACCGGAGCACCCAGAGGAAACCCACGCGGACACGGGGAGAACATGCAAACTCCGCACAGAAAGGCCCTCGCCGGCCACGGGGCTCAAACCCGGACCTTCTTGCTGTGAGGCAACAGCGCTAACCACTACACCACCGTGCCGCCCCATTTCAAAAGTTCAACAAAGAAAAAAACCAGAATATATAAGTGCAGAAATGGACTGAGGATTTTGTATTAAAGACATTTTTCTCTCCTTTGAACCTCCGAAGTCAGTGATGTTCCTGGGTTTAAAAAAAAAAAAAACACCTTTATAAATCATTCTTTGGACATGAAATGGGATTACATCAGCCTTTAAATAAATGATCTTTAAAGCTGATCTCATGATGCATATATATGAATTTGAACATGTGATTTTTTTTCTGAGAAAAGTACTAAAGCTGGCCATGCCTTGACTTAGCCTTTCTGTAAGAGAAATCGTACGATTTGTTGACCATGTCTTGATATATTCTAAATTCTCTCTCTTTCTCTCTCTCAGTCTCTGTCTCTCTATCTCCCTCATTCTCTTTTCTTTCTCTTTCTATCCATGTCTTTTCTTTATCTTAATGTCCTCTCTCTCTCTCTGTCTCTCTGTCCTCTTGTCTCTTTTCTCACTCTCTGTACATTCCTCTCTCTATCTCTCAGTCTCTTTTTCTCAGTCTCAGTCTCTCTATCTCTCGCATTCTCTTTTCTCTCTCTTTCTATTAATGTCTTTTCTTCATCTCAATGTGCTCTCTCTCTGTTCTCTAGTCTCTTTTCTGGATCTCTGTACATTCCTCTCTCTCTCTCTCTCTCTCTCTCTCTCTCTCTCTCTCTCTCTTTTTCTCAAAGTCTCAGTCTCTCTGTCTCCCTCATTCTCTTTTCTCTCTCTTTCTATCAATGTATTTTCTTTATCTACAGTGGTGCTTGAAAGTTTGTGAACCCTTTAGAATTTTCTATATTTCTGCATAAATATGACCTAAAACATCATCAGATTTTCACACAAGTCCTAAAAGTAGATAAAGAGAACCCAGTTAAACAAATGAGACAAAAATATTATACTTGGTCATTTATTTATTGAGGAAAATGATCCAATATTACATATCTGTGAGTGGCAAAAGTATGTGAACCCCTAGGATTAGTAGTTAATTTGAAGGTGAAATTAGAGTCAGGTGTTTTCAATCAATGGGATGACAATCAGGTGTGAGTGGGCACCCTGTTTTATTTAAAGAACAGGGATCTATCAAAGTCTGATCTTCACAACACATGTTTGTGGAAGTGTATCATGGCACGAACAAAGGAGATTTCTGAGGACCTCAGAAAAAGCATTGTTGATGCTCATCAGGCTGGAAAAGGTTACAAAACCATCTCTAAAGAATTTGGACTCCATCAATCCACAGTCAGACAGATTGTGTACAAATGGAGGAAATTCAAGACCATTGTTACCCTCCCCAGGAGTGGGCGACCAACAAAGATCACTCCAAGAGCAAGGTGTGTAATAGTCAGCGAGGTCACAAAGGATCCCAGGGTAACTTCTAAGTAACTGAAGACCTCTCTCACATTGGCTAATGTTAATGTTCATGAGTCCACCATCAGGAGAACACTGAACAACAATGGTGTGCATGGCAGGGTTGCAAGGAGAAAGCCACTGCTCTCCAAAAAGAACATTGCTGCTTGTCTGCAGTTTGCTAAAGATCATGACAAGCCAGAAAGACTATTGGAAAAATGTTTTGTGGACGGATGAGACCAAAATAGAACTTTTTGGTTTAAATGAGAAGCGTTATGTTTGGAGAAAGGAAAACACTGCATTCCAGCATAAGAACCTTATCTCATCTGTGAAACATGGTGGTGGTAGTATCATGGTTTGGGCCTGTTTTGCTGCATCTGGGCCAGGACGGCTTGCCATCATTGATGGAACAATGAATTCTGAATTTTACCAGCAAATTCTAAAGGAAAATGTCAGGACATCTGTCCATGAACTGACTCTCAAGAGAAGGTGGGTCATGCAGCAAGACAACGACCCTAAGCACACAAGTCGTTCTACCAAAGAATGGTTAAAGAAGAATAAATTTCATGTTTTGGAATGACCAAGTTAAAGTCCTGACCTTAATCCAATCGAAATGTTGTGGAAGGACCTGAAGCGAGCAGTTCATGTGAGGAAACCCACCAACATCCCAGAGTTGAAGCTGTTCTGTACGGAGGAATGGGCTAAAATTCCTCCAAGCCGGTGTGCAGGACTGATCAACAGTTACCGCAAACGTTTAGTTGCAGTTATTGCTGCACAAGGGGGTCACACCAGATACTGAAAGCAAAGGTTCACATACTTTTGCCGCTCACAAGTATGTAATATTGGATCATTTTCCTGGATAAATAAATGACCAAGTATAATATTTTTGTCTCATTTGTTTAACTGGGTTCTCTTTATCTACTTTTAGGACTTGTGTGAAAACCTGATGATGTTTTAGGTCATATTTTTGCAGAAATATAGAAAATTCTAAAGGGTTCACAAACTTTCAAGCACCACTGTATGTGCTCTAGTCTTTCTCTCCCTCTCTCTCTCTCTCTCTCTGAAATCGTATCACTCTTCTCTCTCCTCATGGGGGCACCAAATCCAAACCCAACTCAGTATCAATAATTTAGGCCATTATTAATGACTCTGTAAAAGAGATGTGTGTGTGTGTGTGTGTGTGTGTGTGCGTGCGTGCGTGCGTGCGCTTAGTGTAAATAGTAAATGGAAATGCCAATGAGAACTGATGGTTTTTTCCTTGATTCCAGCTGTCTTGTCTTCTCCGAAGGCCAGCGGATGTCACTGAGGACCTGAGAGTTCTGTGAAAATATGATCGGTGGTGTTTATGAAGATATAAATGTCTGGCAAACACATATCTATGAAAGTGCTTTCCCGGAAGAGCAGGAAAGCGAGGCCAGTGTCCTCTTAAATTCCTGAAAGATTTATGCTAAAAAGCTGTTTCAGGAATGTTCTCAAGTCCTTCAAAAGAGATTTATTAAAAAGACGTTCATTACATATCACTTTCATTTCAAGCAATATGAACTGAACCAAGAAAAAAAGACAGAAAAGCAAAGACTCATTTGACTGTGCTGTGATTTGGCTTTTTTCCCCCCAACTTATCCATGAATCTCTGACATTCAGAAGCTTTTGAAGCTCATGTCTGATTCTCTGTTTTTCTTCTTTTCTCTCTCTCTCTTTTCTTTTTTAAGTCTTGAGATTGAGGGATGTTTGTACCCAGATGCACTCATCCACATGTTTAAAAAAAATAATAATAATAATAAAAATCTCCTCTTTTCATGCTCACCCAACCCAGATGCATTCCACATATGATTAAGTGCTCATTCCACGGACTGAATCGCTGTGTTCAGGTTGTTAATTAACTCACAAACTGGACTTGACCTTGTCTGCTAGCATAAAAAGCTGCACTCGATTGCCACAGCAATGAACCGTCCCGCAATTATAGATGAAAGTCCCTTTGTGTGAGGACGCTCCATTCCATTTTCTAGTCTTTCGATGAGAAAATGGCCTCCATTCTTGCGATTGCAATCCTGGCTCATTGGATCAATTGAAGACGAGGTGAAAAAGAAGCTTGATGTTTGTGAAGCATGGAAATGAAAGAAAAGAACAGGCACAACACTGAGATGGTTTGGTTTGGTTGGCGTCATGAGTTTGGCCATAATTTAGCACTAAAAAGATTGTGACTGAGTAACCTAAATGTCTGTATCTACTAAATTACTGAATTTACTCAAAAAGAAAATAAAATATCAATGTTGAAGACAATAAGGAACACTGAGTCGATGGCAACATTTAAAAGAAAGAGCAACAAAATTCCAGCAAGAATCTACAGTGCCCTCCAAAATAATCAAAATGTTTTTTTTTTGAAAATAATTAATTCTTGATGAAGACTTTGCTTTTCTCTGAATAAATATATTCTAATTAAAGGTTGGATTTTTCTCATTTTTTTTCAGCGTGAGATGAAACGACTTCACAAAAAGGTGGCTTTTTGTGTAACCCCTTTTACTAATCTTTTCGAGAGGGTGCCAATAATTGTGGAGAGCACTGTATTTTAGCTGTCTGTTTGTATTTTTATATGTGAGTTAAGTGAACTTCAATCTAAACAAGCAACAAGTCTCATTATTTCAGATATAGTGGTGCTTGAAAGTTTGTGAACCCTTTAGAATTTTCTATATTTCTGCATAAATATGACCTAAAACATCATCAGATTTTCACACAAGTCCTAAAAGTAGATCAAGAGAATCCAGTTAAACAAATGAGACAAAAATATTATACTTGGTCATTTATTTATTGAGGGCGGCACGGTGGTGTAGTGGTTAGCGCTGTCGCCTCACAGCAAGAAGGTCCTGGGTTCGAGCCCCGGGGCCGGCGAGGGCCTTTCTGTGTGGAGTTTGCATGTTGTCCGCGTGGGTTTCCTCCAGGTGCTCCGGTTTCCCCCAAAGACATGCAGGTTAGGTTAACTGGTGACTCTAAATTGACCATAGGTGTGAGTGTGAATGGTTGTCTGTGTCTATGTGTCAGCCCTGTGATGACCTGGCGACTTGTCCAGGGTGTACCCTGCCTTTCGCCCATAGTCAGCTGGGATAGGCTCCAGCTTGCCTGCGACCCTGTAGAAGGATAAAGCGGCTAGAGGAGATGAGATGAGATTTATTTATTGAGGAAAATGATCCAATATTAGATATTTGTGAGTGGCAAAAGTATGTGAACCTCTAGGATTAGCAGTTAATTTGAAGGTGAAATTAGAGTCAGCTGTTTTCAATCAACGGGATGACAATCAGGTGTGAGTGGGCACCCTGTTTTATTTAAAGAACAGCGATCTATCATAGTCTGATCTTCACAACACATGTTTGTGGAAGTGTATCATGGCACGAACAAAGGAGATTTCTGAGGACCTCAGAAAAAGCGTTGTTGATGCACATCAGGCTGGAAAAGGTTACAAAACCATCTCTAAAGAGTTTGGACTCCACCAATCCACAGTCAGACAGACTGTGTACAAATGGAGGAAATTCAAGACCATTGTCACCCTCCCCAGGAGTGGTCGACCAACAAAGATCACTCCAAGAGCAAGGTGTGTAATAGTCGGCGAGGTCACAAAGGACCCCAGGGTAACATTAAGCAACTGAAGGCCTCTCTCACATTGGCTAATGTTAATGTTCATGAGTCCACCATCAAGAGAACACTGAACAACAATGGTGTGCATGGCAGGGTTGCAAGGAGAAAGCCACTGCTCTCCAAAAAGAGCATTGCTGCTCGTCTGCAGTTTGCTAAAGATCATGTGGACAAGCCAGAAAGACTATTGGAAAAATGTTTTGTGGCTGGATGAGACCAAAATAGAACTTTTTGGTTTAAATGAGAAGCGTTATGTTTGGAGAAAGGAAAACACTGCATTCCAGCATAAGAACCTTATCCTATCTGTGAAACATGGTGGTGGTAGTATCATGGTTTAGGCCTGTTTTGCTGCATCTGGGCCAGGACAGCTTGCCATCATTGATGGAATAATGAATTCTGAATTATACCAGCAAATTCTAAAGGAAAATATCAGGACATCTGTCCATGAAGTGAATCTCAAGAGAACGTGAGTCATGCAGCAAGACAATGACCCTAAGCACACAAGTCGTTCTACCGAAGAATGGTTAAAGAAGAATAAAGTTAATGTTTTGGAATGGCCAAGTCAAAGTTCTGACCTTAATCCAATCGGAATTTTGTGGAAGGACCTGAAGCGAGCAGTTCATGTGAAGAAACCCACCAACATCCCAGAGTTGAAGCTGTTCTGTACGGAGGAATGGGCTAAAATTCCTCCAAGCCGGTGTGCAGGACTGATCAACAGTTACCGGAAACGTTTAGTTGCAGTTATTGCCGCACAAGGGGGTCACACCAGATACTGAAAGCAAAGGTTCACATACTTTTGCCACTCACAGATAAGTAATATTGGATCATTTTCCTCAATAAATAAATGACCAAGTATAATATTTTTGTCTCATTTGTTTAACTGAGTTTTCTTTGTCTACTTTTAGGACTTGTGTGAAAATCTGATGATGTTTTAAGTCATATTTATGCAGAAATATAAACAATTCTAAAGGGATCATAAACTTTCAAGCACCACTATAGTTAAAGCGTATCTGCGGGGTTTTTTGTACCCCCTGCTCAGCCCCATCCTGCTGGTGCAACATAAATTACATCATCAGTGATTTGCAAAACATGAATGAACTGAATGGTGAAGATTTAGAAAACAGAGCAAGTCAGTGTTTGGACATTGACATTAATACACTGGTAACCTCCGTCATTTCCATAACAGATGAAGAAATCAATCATCGCCTCTGTTTGTGATCCTTAAACTCAGTCAATGAGCTGCGATAGTGACTCGGAAAGAGAAATTCATGATCAGGAGAATGTGTGTAAAATTTTGCATATAACGTGAGTATTTTGTGTGACAAGTGGGTCCATTTCATTATTCCGAACTTTTTGGTATAATGAACTATTTTGACATTCCCCAAGGAGCTCATTGTAGTGGGATTACAGTGTAGTGTACAGTACCTAGTACTAATGCTGAGTAAAATCATTCACAAGACAAAATTCTACCAAATAAATCACAATTTATTCCTAATACTGTGATGATATAGTTTCAAAGAAATGTTAAGAATAGTATAATAGAATACCATGTTGTTATATAGCGTGCTATACCATTACATGTCTCATCTCATCTCATTATCTCTAGCCGCTTCATCCTTCTACAGGGTCGCAGGCAAGCTGGAGCCTATCCCAGCTGACTACGGGCGAAAGGCGGGGTACACCCTGGACAAGTCGCCAGGTCATCACAGGGCTGACACATAGACACAGACAACCATTCACACTCACATTCACACCTATGGTCAATTTAGAGTCACCAGTTAACCTAACCTGCATGTCTTTGGACTGTGGGGGAAACCGGAGCACCCGGAGGAAACCCACGCGGACACAGGGAGAACATGCAAACTCCACACAGAAAGGCCCTCGCCGGCCCCGGGGCTCGAACCCAGGACCTTCTTGCTGTGAGGCGACAGCGCTAACCACTACACCACCGTGCCGCCCACCATTACATGTATGATAACAATTCTATTTTCCATGTGGACACAAAGTTTAGATGCTGCACAGACATTGTTGTGTATGAGTTTGAAATCCGATCAATCCTGTGGGAGGAGTAGTGATTTTTGTGAAATTGCATGTGACCCCTGTGGAGCCGCATCCATAACAGGTGGCGCCACTTGGTGAACAATTCTTGTTGGAATGTCTTTAGAGTCTTCTGGGTGAGTTTCAGTGAAAATGTCCGAGCAGTTTATGAACAGTAGTGTTTGGTGTGACAAAACACTCAAAATTTTCAAACACCCATAAAATGTTAAATATGACAGGCGGTGCCACTGTCTTGACAACTTTTATCCATACCAACCTGGAGAACATTCCATATGAGTTTGATCAAAATCTGATCACTCCTGTAGGAGGAGTAGCGATTTTCGTGAAATTGCACGTGACCCCTGTGTAGCCTTATCCATGGCAGGTGGCACCACCTGGTGAACAATTCTTGTTGGAATATATCTTTAGTGTCTTCTAAGTGAGTTTCAGTGAAAACATCCAAGCAGTTTACAAAGAGTAGCGTTTAATGTGACAAGTCATCCAAAAAATTTCAGACGCCCATAAAATCGTAAATATGACAGGTGGCGCTAGCATCTCGACAACTTTTATGCACACCCACCTGCGGAACATTGTATGTGAGTTTGATCAAAATCTGATCAATCCTGTAGGAGGAGTAGCGATTTTTGTAAATTGTGGACAGACAGTGACGATGGACAACACGTGTTTGCATCAGCTAAAAATTAGTGTCATCAGGCCTTTACTGTCTGCATAGAGCTTCACATGAACTCCCCATGTCCATATGGGTTTTTTGTAGGTTTTCTGGTTTCCTTCCACTTCTTAAAAACATGCCAGTCAGTGTACTGGCTAAGATAAATGATCAAATTGAGCTTCACTCCGGGGTGGCACGGTGGTGTAGTGGTTAGCGCTGTCGCCTCACAGCAAGAAGGTCCGGGTTCGAGCCCCGTGGCCGGCAAGGGCCTTTCTGTGTGGAGTTTGCATGTTCTCCCCGTGTCCGCGTGGGTTTCCTCCGGGTGCTCCGGTTTCCCCCACAGTCCAAAGACATGCAGGTTAGGTTAACTGGTGACTCTAAATTGACCGTAGGTGTGAATGTGAGTGTGAATGGTTGTCTGTGTCTATGTGTCAGCCCTGTGATGACCTGGCGACTTGTCCAGGGTGTACCCCGCCTTTCACCCGTAGTCAGCTGGGATAGGCTCCAGCTTGCCTGCGACCTGCAACCACCTTAGACCCTGTAGAACAGGATAAAGTGGCTAGAGATAATGAGATGAGATGAGCTTCAGTCCAGGTCTATGCCATCCTTATCTGTATACTCAGCTCAAACCAAATCAACTTCCAAAGCTTCAGCTTTCATGCTGACGCTTTTAGCATCTTGTAGATCACCGTATCTCTAGCTACATTGCATTCTGGGACTTGTCCATTACTTCTACGCTGGATTTCTCATTAGTCCTTGGAAAATAGTGAGTGAGAAAAGAAGATATATTGTTTTCAGGAGTTAACAGCAAACCCGAATCATTCTCCATTATGTTTGAGATTGTTGAAGTTTTTTTGTCTTTTTAAATGTAATATCAGTGCACCACCCGACCACAAACTTCTCACAGGGATAATGAAAAAACAGCACCAACCAACACATTAGCAGCACAAACACTACACATATCACAAATATTTCAATATAAACAGTGTTCCAGAGTGGAGTTATATTATTTTTCCTTTAATACTGCTGCAATCGGAATTCATATTCTGTACATTTACTTGGGTCTCATGAGCACACTCGGAGCTGAACTTGCTTTCTCAAACTCCAGAATGAGGCTTTGATTCATGGAAGATATTCAAGTCATGTTGCTCCTGTTATATCTACCAATTGTAGCAAAATGGGGATATTTACAACCCTGTTGCATCATGCTTTCATCCTTGCGAAATGGTGCATTAAGTGGAAACACAGCAACAAAAGTTTGTTCTTTTGACGGCAGTTTGCTAAGAATTGTTTGATGTGTCAAAATTGAACCCCAGTCTCTTCTGACATGCTTTAAAACAATCTGCTGTAAATTTGACGATCAGGGATCATTTTCATGTAGATAGCAGTCCTTCAGTTTCATCCTACTAGAGCGTGTGATTTATGAGTACGGCTTTAGAACCGTATTCCCTTCATGCCATGCAAATCTTATCAAACATCTCAGTATAGCAAGTCCGCCTGCTATCAACTCATTGTACCATCATCTCAATTATTTCCAGGCTGCTGTTCCAGACCTGTCGAGCCATCCATCAATCATGGCTGGCCTTTCGGAAACTGTAGGCCACGATACGCAGCCACTGAGATAATTTGTAAACGTTGGGGAAAGCACTTAGAGCTCACCAACCTCTCAAAGTGCCCTTTGAAAGTTTCCCTTGGTTGAAAAAGAAAAGAAAAAAAACACACAACACTTCACTGCCACTGCTGAGGTTCCACAGAGGCGAAGGAGCAGGAATGAGATGTCATATTTGCTGGAAATTCAAAAGCGTCCCAAGCAGCCACAAAGGAATCGCCTTTAAATATAAATGTGTCCACCATGGCGCAGCAGCGTTGCAGACAGACAACCGGGATGGAAATACAATTTCTTTTTAGGCCTTGGGAAATCTGATCAAATACTTGTGATGATCAACTGATCAAATATTTTTCTTTTCCCAGTGCTGGTAGAGTGTGTGGCTCAGAGTGAACCACAGGTTCAATGGATTCATTTCCGAGGAAATGGAAATATCTTAAACAGCATGGAGGATAGAAGAAATAAATATTTTATTTGTGTGATATCAGGCTTGCTCATTAGGCACAAATTTATAAATTTGTATGTACAAACAAAATGTTTCCGATTTAAATTCCTCCAATTTACCCATCCATCCATCCATCCATCCATCAATTTTCTGCCGCTTATCCAGGTCCGGGTTGCGGGGGGTAGCAGCCTAAGCAGAGCTGCCCAGACTTCCTTCTCCTCGGCCACCTCCACCAGCTCTTCTGGGGGAATATTGAGGCGTTCCCAGGCCAGCCGAGAGATGTAATCTCTCCAGCGTTTCTTGGGTGTGCCCCAGGGTCTTCTCCTGGTGCGGCATGCCCAGAGAGCCTCCCCTGGGAAGCATCCAGGGGGCATCCTAACAAGGTGCCTGAACCACCTCAACTGACTCCTTTCGATGTGGAGTAGCAGTGGTTCTACTCTGAGCCTCTCTCGAATGACTGAGCTTCTCACCCTATTTCTAAGGGATAGCCCAGCCACCCTGCGGAGAAAACTCATTTTGACAATGTGTATCCGCAATCTCATTCTTTTAGTCACTACCCATAGCTCCTCCAATTTATTTACAGCTCATTAGCCAAAATATCTTATGTCAAAGGTGGCACGGTGGTGTAGTGGTTAGCACTATCGCCTCAAAGCAAGAAGGTTCTGGGTTTGAGCCCAGTGGCTGACAGGGGCCTTTCTGTGTGGAGTTTGCATGTTCTCCCTGTGTCTGTGTGGGTTTCATCCAAAGACATGCAAGTTAGGTTAATTGGTGGCTCTAAATTGACCATAGATGTGACTGTGAGTGTGAATGGTTGTTTGTCTCTATGTGTCAGCCCTGCGATGATCTGGTGACTTGTCCGGGGTGTACCCCGCCTCTCACCCATAGTCAGCTGGGATAGGCTTCAGCTTATCCACGACCCTGTACAGGATAAGCGGTTACAGATAATGGATGGATCTTATGTCAAATTCATTCACTTGTTCAAAAGTCCAATAAAATGTTTTCTTTTTTACAAAGTGTTCCATGTCGGATATGTTTAGAAAGCTATACCCATTAAGCTACACTTCTCCATTTACTCATAAAGCTCGTTACTCAGAATTCCCTCCTTCTGATGAGGAAAACCCAAAGGAAACACCCCTTAACTCTGCATGTATCCTCAGCAAAACCCAGAAATGTCTCATCGACCCCAAGTGATGTCGAATCAACATGGGTGCTCCTATTATCAACAGTAAACACAGGAGCATCTTTTCCTTTCCATGAGCTATGCTGTAGGATACATATTACATTACATTAATGGCATTTAGCAGATGCTCTTATCCAGAGCGATGTACGTACAACATACCCAGAGCAGCCTGGGGAACAGTTGGGGGTTAGTTGCCTTGCTCAAGGGCACTTCAGCTATTCCTGCTGGTCCAGGGAATCAAATTTTGGTCCCAAAGCTGCTTCACTGACCATTAGGCCATGAGTTCCCCCAATTTTAAAGTATTTGCTTTAAATTAATCAATACAGCCATGCTGACTTGTTAAACCTACAGTGGTGCTTGAAAGTTTGTGAACCCTTTAGAATTTTCTATATTTCTGCATAAATATGACCAAAAACATCATCAGATTTTCACACAAGTCCTAAAAGTAGATAAAGCAAACCCAGTTAAACAAATGAGACAAAAATATTATACTTGGTCATTTATTTATTGAGGAAAATGATCCAATATTACATATCTGTGAGTGGCAAAAGTAAGTAGGTGGGTGGCATGGTGGTGTAGTGGTTAACACGGTCGCCTCACAGCAAGAAGGTTCCGGGTTCGAACCCAGCGGCTAGCAAGGGCCTTTCTGTGTGGAGTTTGCATGTTCTCCCCGTGTCTGCATGGGTTTCCTCCAGGTGCTCCAGTTTCCCCCACAATCCAAAGACATGCAGTTAGGTTGATGTGGGGTGGCCTTGGGCTGAGGTGCCCTTGAGCAAGGTACCTGACCCCTGACTGCTCCCTGGGTGCCCTGGTGTGGCTGCCCACTGCTGTGTGTGTGTGTGTGTGTGTGTTCACTGCTTCAGATGGCTTAAATGCAGAGGATGAATTTCACTGTATTTGAAGTGTGCATGTGATGAATAAAGGTTTCTTCTTCTTCTGAACCTTTGCTTTCAGTATCTGGTGTGACCCTCTTGTGCAGAATAACTGCAACTAAACATTTCCAGGAACCGTTGATCAGTCCTGCACACCGGCTTGGAGGAATTTTTGACCATTCCTCCATACAGAACAAATTCAACTCTGGGATGTTGGTGGGTTTCCTCACATGAACTGCTCGCTTCAGGTCCTTCCACAATATTTCAATTGGATTAAGGTCAGGACTTTGACTTGGCCATTCCAAAACATTCACCTTATTCTTCTTTAACCATTCTTCAGTAGAATGACTTGTGTGCTTAGGGTCGTTGTCTTGGTGCATGACCCACCTTCTCTTGAGATTCAGTTCATGGACAGATGTCCTGACATTTTCCTTTAAAATTCGCTGGTATAATTAAGAATTCATTGTTCCTTCAATGATGGCAAGCCGTCCTGGCCCAGATGCAGCAAAACAGGCCCAAACGATGATACTACCACCACCATGTTTCACAGATGGGATAAAGTTCTTATGCTGGAATGCAGTGTTTTCCTTTCTCCAAACATAACACTTCTCATTGAAACCCAAAAGTTCTATTTTAGTCTCATCCATCCACAAAACATTTTTCCAATAGCCTTCTGGCTTGTCCACATGATCTTCAGCAAACTGCAGATGAGCAGCAATGTTCTTTTTGGAGAGCAGTGGCTTTCTCCTTGCAACCCTGCCATGCATGCCATTGTTGTTCAGTGTTCTCCTGATGGTGGACTCATGAACATTAACATTAGCCAATGTGAGAGAGGCCTTCAGTTGCTTAGAAGTTACCCTGAGGTCCTTTGTGACCTCGCCGACTATTATATGCCTTGCTCTTGGAGTGATCTTTGTTGGCCGACCACTCCAATGGTCTTGAATTTCCTCCATTTGTACACAATCTGTCTGACTGTGGATTGGTGGAGTCCAAACTCTTTAGAGATGGTTTTGTAACCTTTTCCAGCCTGATGAGCATCAACAATGCTTTTTCTGAGGTCCTCAGAAATCTCCTTTGTTCGTGCCATGATGCACTTCCACAAACATGTGTTGTGAAGATCAGACTTTGATAGATCCCTGTTCTTTAAATAAAACAGGGTGCCCACTCACACCTGATTGTCATCCCATTGATTGAAAACACCTGACTCTAATTTCACCTTCAAATTAACTGCTAATCCTAGAGGTTCACATACTTTTGCCACTCACAGATATGTAATATTGGATCATTTTCCTCAATAAATAAATGACCAAGTATAATATTTTTGTCTCATTTGTTTAACTGGGTTCTCTTTATCTACTTTTAGGACTTGTGTGAAAATCTGATGATGTTTTAAGTCATATTTATGCAGAAATATAAAAAATTCTCAAGGGTTCACAAATTTTCAAGCACCACTGTATAACACTGACTATACAGGTTGCTGTTTGCACTCATAGCACTAACATTGTTGCTAAAAAGATGAACAGTTTGGAGGTGTACAGTTTAGGTTAAGTTGAATGAAAGTGTTACTACGTCCTGCCCTCTGCTCCTCCTCCGAGTGACACACCCCCTCCACAAGCCAGCACAAAATAGGCGTGGCTTTGTAGAAATTGGTCGTAGGATGGCCATGAATTGTGTTTGGTTAGCACATTACATTACATTAATGACATTTAGCAGATGCTCTTATCCAGAGCGATGTACACCATACCCAGAGCAGCCTGGGGAGCAGTTGGGGGTTAGGTGCCTTGCTCAAGGGCACTTCAGCCATTCCTGCTGGTCCAGGGAATCAAATCGGCAACCTCGTCTCGTCTCGTCTCATCGGGACCGGGTCGCGGAGGCAGCAGTCTAAGCATGGAAGCTCAAACTTCCCTTTCCCCAGACACCTCGGCCAGTTCCTCGGGAAGAACACCGAGGCGTTCCCAGGCCAGCCGAGAGACATAGTCCCTCCAGCGTGTCCTGGGTCTTCCCAGGGGCCTCCTCCTGGGGGGACATGCCTGGAACACCTCCCCAGGGAGGCATCCAGGAGGCATCCGAAAAAGATGCCCGAGCCACCTCAGCTGGTTCCTCTTGATGTGGAGGAGCAGCGGCTCTACTCCGAGCTCCTCCCGAGTGACTGTGCTTCTCACCCTATCCCTAAGGGAGCGCCCAGCCACCCTGCGAAGGAAACTCATTTCAGCCGCTTGTATCCGCGATCTTGTTCTTTCTGTCATTACCCAAAGCTCATGACCATAGGTGAGAGTCGGAACGTAGATCGACTGGTAAATTGAGAGCTTCGCCTTTTGGCTCAGCTCCTTCTTCACCACGACGGACCGGTAAAGCGACCGCATCACTGCGGAGGCTGCACCAATCTGCCTGTCGATCTCACGCTCCATCCTTCCCTCACTCGTGAACAAGATCCCGAGATACTTAAACTCCTCCACTTGAGGCAGGACTTCTCCACCAACCTGGAGAGGGCAAGCCACCCTTTTCCGGTCGAGAACCATGGCCTCGGACTTGGAGGTGCTGATTCTCATCCCAGCCGCTTCACACTCGACTGCAAACCGCCCCAGTGCATGCTGAAGGTCCTGGTTTGAAGAAGCCAACAGGACAACATCATCCGCAAAAAGCAGAGATGAAATCCTGTGGTTCCCAAACAGGATTCCTTCCGGCCCCTGGCTGCGCCTAGAAATTCTGTCCATAAAAATTATCGGCAAAAAATCGGCAACCTGTTGGTCCCAAAGCTGCTTCTCTAACCATGAGGTCATGGCTTCCCCAGTGATGCACCAGTGATGGTGAAGAAGAAGAAGAAGAACCCTTTTGTTCAAACCAAAAAATAGCCTCAATGAGGCTTTAGCTCATGCTGGCCAAGATGCCCATAAAATCATAGGTATGGCAGGTGGCGCCACCATCTTGACAACTTTTATGCACACTCATCTGGGGAACATTGTTTGTGAGTTTGATCAAAATCTGATCAATCCTGTCAGAGGAGTAGCAATTTTTGTAAATTATGGATGGACGACGTGATCACATAAGCTCATCTGGCCTGGCTTGTGGCTGGATGAGCTAAAAATCACTAAACTCAACCTTCTGTTATCTGTCAGTTTGCTCTGTCTTATTAACTTTGACTTTCTTCTCCAAACACATTTTCGGGAGAAAATGATGATTGAGTAAATAATCCATCTGCTTCTTTCCACCCGTGGCTGAGTCTATACATAATGTGACTGCTGAAACATCTCCGAAGCAGGCTAAAAAAATTATAGCCCATACTTAACTAATATCTAGGGGGTGTGTCTCTCTGTATAATGACATGCCAAGAAGAATGTCACTGATTGGCTGCATGACCCTACAGCACTGGGCTCATTAGCCGTAGCCCTTCATATCATTCTGTGTGTTTTTATTCTAACCACTGGTGGTGCTGTTGCACTTCGGTTCAAAAACGATCGAAAATAATCGTATTTAAAATGTTTATTAATTACAATTTAGATGACATGGAGGGTGGCGTAGTGGTTAGCACTGTCGCCTCACAGCAAGAAGGTCCTGGGTTCGAGCCCAGCGGTTGATGAGGGCCTTTCTGTGTGGAGTTTGCATGCTGTCTGTGTGGGTTTCCTCCGGGTGCTCTGGTTTCCCCCACAGTCCAAAGGTATGCAGGTTAGGCTAATTGGTGGCTCTAAATTTACCGTAGGTGTGAATGGTTGTTTGTCTCTATGTGTCAGCCCTGCGATGACCTGGCGACTTGTCCAGGGTGTACCCCGCCTTTCACCCGTAGTCAGCTGGGATAGGCTCCAACTTGCCTGTGACCCTGTAGGACAGGATAAGCGGCTACAGATAATGGATGGATGTATAGATTTTTTTTTTTAGTCTTGGAATGTGTTAATTTCAAAATTGCTTAAAATTTGCTACTATTTTTTAAACACATACCACTTTTGGTTTGAGATTTGGCCGAAGCAGAATTTATAACTTGATCAAATTAAAATGGACTGATTAAAGGCCTCCAAGTGGTGCAACAGAAGCACATTCACTGTTTTGTCAGGAGACCATAAGTTTGAATCTTGGCAATGCCACAGCCATCTATGGCTGGGAATCAAAGGAGAAAAATTGGCCACGCTTTCAGGGTGGGAGGGGGCATACTCTCTTTCCCTTGTCAATCAAACCAACACAAGCCAATCATGGGCATCTGTGAGCTCATGTATGTGGAAGAGGTCAGATAGCAGATAGACCGGGAGATCATGAGTTCTACTTGCCAATGGGTCATACTAAAGACTATCATAAAAATGGTACCTCCTGCCATCTAGTGAGGCACACCACAATACAGATGTAAGTAGGGAGTCAAACTCTTGCAGTTACCAGAGAAACAGCCACCTACTGTTGCCCTAGCTATGTAATGGGTGAGAAGCCGAGGGCTATAGAAATGGAGACTGGGGCTACCCAGTGTGCCTGAAGGGCCTTGTTAGTACTTGGAAGGGAGACTGCCTGGGAAGACCAGGTCCTGGCACAGGAAGGACTATTTATCTATACTCAGAACAAGACCCTTGAATCTGTTCTTCATCAGAAGGTTCTTTGGAATTTGAATGAAAGATTCTTGGCTTTCGAAACGGGTTCTACCTCTGAACCACTTCTGAAAGGGATACATTCAATGGGGGGGGGACAAAAACATTGATCCAGCTCTCAAAAATATACTGTACCCTGGACATGATTACTTGCACTCCATGGAACACCCAATTTCTTCAGGGTGTCCATCTGAGAGAACTTAAGTGCTTTTCAGAAAAAACGATACTTTTGGAAAAGAGGACATTCTTTATAGAAAGCTCTTCCTCCATGTGACACGGAGGACAGGAGGAGATGGAGGGACATTATCCACTGTCCCTAAAAGTCTAAAGTCACTCCCACGCCATGCCCTGGTCTTCCCAGGCAGTCTCCCATCCCAGTACCAACCAGGCCCTTAAGGCACATTGGGCAGCGCAGATCTCCATTTACATCGCCCTCAGCATCTTGCCTATACAGCTAAGGTTTACAGTGGAGGACTAGTCCTCTGGTAACCACAAAAGTTTGACTCCCCACTCACACCTGTATTGCAGCATGCCTTGCCAAACAGCAGTAGGTACCTTTTTTATGATGGTCTTTGGTATGACCCGACCACGAGTAGAACTCACAATCAAGAGGTGGACATGCTAACCACTAGACCAGCTTGCGGCCAGCTCATTGTCCACTGTGGTGACCACTAATGGGAACAGCCAGAAGAAGAACAACAACAACAACAACAACAAAGTTCTTCAATATACTGTTGAGGAACGATTTTCCTGTTGAAGACGCTGCTAGAGGAAGTTGCAACCTCCAAAAAGAACTCTTGAGGAACCCTCATCATCCCCACCCCTGTCTTTTTTCAAAGAATGTATCACAACAACCTGGTGTGTGTGTGTGTGTGTTTAACTGAGTAGTCACATTCATCAGGTCATGCTTGAGCATGAAATAAAGACAATGACGACGCCAGGCTTTCTAAAGACACTTGTTAATATGACTGCAGGATACATTTCAATTCACCACAATGTGGTATTTTTTCATGTAAATGATTACTGATAACCTCGAGTCCACTCACTTGCTCTCTCGCTTGTTCCATTTCTTACATTCCACACTCAACAGCAGCATTAAAAAAGCTTTTATCAGTCATCGTTACAACTTGTTTTACATCTACAGACTTTCCAAATGTGCTGAAAAAGCATTTTCTTGAGACCAACTGTGATTCATCACAGAGTCCTCTTGCAGTCCTTCATCTCCCCAGACTTCTCCTTTTATGGGCATTTTACTGATTTTCGACGCACCCTGCTGAACTCATGGCACGAGCCATAAAAGGACACTAGAGGTCAGTGCTTGCTTACATCACCACTTTCGACACCAACACGTAAAAACTCAACTTACATGAACAAAGTTTTCTATTTTTGGGTCCTGCTTGTTTCTGGAAAAGAACCAAAGCCCACAAATTTTCCACATGAGGACTTTTCACATGCCATGCATGTTTTTCTTCTTCTTCCTCTTCTCATTATTATTGTCATTTAAAAAAAAAGTACCTTTGTGAATTTTTTACAAAAATTAACTAATGAATGTGATTTGTTTAAAGATATGATTCCTTTATATTTATGTGAATGTTAGATGATTAATTTCATGCAATTTTTCACACAAAATGAATTTATTTTCAAATGTGATTTTTTTTCAAGATGATTTGTTGATTTGCATGTGTGATTTTGAGATTGTTTGACACACGACTGATTTATTTTCATATATTTTTTTCCTCCAGGCATGATAAATACAGTAGTGCTTGAAAGTTTGTGAACCCTTTTGAATTTTCTATATTTCTGCATAAATATGACCTAAAACATCATCAGATTTTCACACAAGTCCTAAAAGTAGATAAAGAGAACTCAGTTAAACAAATGAGACAAAAACATTATACTTGGTCATTTATTTATTGAGGACGATGATCCAATATTACATATTTTGTGAGTGGCAAAAGTATGTGAACCTTTGCTTTCAGTATCTGGTGTGACCGCCTTGTGCAGCAATAACTGCAACTAAACGTTTCCGGTAACTGTTGATCAGTCCTGCACACCGGCTTGGAGGAATTTTAGCCCATTCCTCCATACAGAACAGCTTCAACTCCGGGATGTTGGTGGGTTTCCTCACATGAACTGCTCACTTCAGATCCTTCCACAACATTTCGATTGGATTAAGGTCAGGACTTTGACTTGGCCATTCCAAAACATGAACTTTATTCTTCTTTAACCATTCTTTGGTAGAACAAATTGTGTGCTTAGGGTCATTGTCTTGCTGCATGACCCACCTTCTCTTGAGATTCAGTTCATGGACAGATGTCCTGACATTTTCCTTTAGAATTCTCTGGTATAATTCAGAATTCATTGTTCCATCAATGATGGCAAGCCATCCTGGCCCAGATGCAGCAAAACAGGCCCAAACCATCAAACTCCCACCACCATGTTTCACAGATGGGATAAGGTTCTTATGCTGGAATGCAGTGTTTTCCTTTCTCCAAACATAACACTTCTCATTTAAACCAAAAAGTTATATTTTGGTCTCATCTGTCCACAAAACATTTTTTCAATAGCCTTCTGGCTCGTCCATGTGATCTTTAGCAAACTGCAGACGAGCAGCAATGTTCTTTTTGGAGAGCAGTGGCTTTCTCCTTGCAACCCTGCCATGCACACCATTGTTGTTCAGTGTTCTCCTGATGGTGGGCTCATGAACATCAACATTAGCCAATGTGAGAGAGGCCTTCAGTTGCTTAGAAGTTACCCTGGGGTCCTTTGTGACCTCACTGACTATTACACACCTTGCTCTTGGAGTGATCTTTGTTGGTCGACCACTCCTGGGGAGGGTAACAATGGTCTTGAATTTCCTCTATTTGTACACAATCTGTCTGACTGTGGATTGGTGGAGTCCAAACTCTTTAGAGATGGTTTTGTAACCTTTTCCAGCCTGATGAGCATCAACAACGCTTTTTCTGAGGTCCTCAGAAATTTCCTTTGTTCATGCCATGATACACTTCCACAAACATGTGTTGTGAAGATCAGACTTTGATAGATCCCTGTTCTTTAAATAAAACAGGGTGCCCACTCACACCTGATTGTCATCCCATTGATTGAAAACACCTGACTCTAATTTCACCTTCAAATTAACTGCTAGTCCTAGAGGTTCACATACTTTTGCCACTCACAGATATGTAATATTGGTTAATTTTCCTCAATAAATAAATGACCAAGTATAATATTTTTGTCTCATTTGTTTAACTGGGTTCTCTTTATCTACTTTTAGGACTTGTGTGAAAATCTGATGATGTTTTAGGTCATATTTATGCAGAAATATCTCATCCCATCTCATTATCTCTAGCCGCTTTATCCTTCTACAGGGTTGCAGGCAAGCTGGAGCCTATCCCAGCTGACTACGTGTGAAAGGCGGGATAGTTTCATCATTTGTATTTCTTCCTCACTTGGCCATTTTGCCAAGTCACTCGAGGTGATTATCGAGAAATAGTTAGAATTTCTCAACCAGTCAGCATGCGTGATTTTCTATAATACGAAATATCAAATAAAATGTTATTGAACATTTTTACAATCAAAATTTTCTCATATCTGATCGTAATGTTCCTGAAAAATCTGCTCGCTTATAACTGCTCGCTTATAACTTGTAATTATGTTGGGACAAAGTACAAATTGTAAATAAAAACGGAATGCAATGATGTGGAAGTTTCAAAAGTCCATATTTTATTCAGAATAGAACATAGATGATATATCAAATGTTTAAACTGAGAAAATGTATCATTTAAAGAGAAAAATTAGGTGATTTTAAATTTCATGACAACAACACATCTCAAAAAAGCTGGGACAAGGCCGTGTTTACCACTGTGAGACATCCCCTTTTCTCTTTACAACAGTCTGTAAACATCTGGGGACTGAGGAGACAAGTTGATCAAGTTTAGGGATAGGAATGTTAACCCATTCTTGTCTAATGTAGGATTCTAGTTGCTCAACTGTCTTAGGTCTTTTTTGTTGTATCTTCCGTTTTATGATGCGCCAAATGTTTTCTATGGGTGAAAGATCTGGACTGCAGGCTGGCCAGTTCAGTACCCGGACCCTTCTTCTACGCAGCCATGATGCTGTAATTGATGCAGTATGTGGTTTGGCATTGTCATGTTGGAAAATGCAAGGTCTTCCCTGAAAGAGAAGTCGTCCAGATGGGAGCATATGTTGCTCTAGAACCTGGATATACCTTTCAGCACTGATGGTGTCTTTCCAGATGTGTAAGCTGCCCATGCCACACGCACTAATGCAACCCCATACCATCAGAGATGCAGGCTTCTGAACTGAGCGCCGATAACAACTTGGGTCGTCCTTTTCTTCTTTAGTCCGAATGACACGGCGTCCCTGATTTCCATAAAGAACTTCAAATTTTGATTCGTCTGACCACAGAGCAGTTTTCCACTTTGCCACAGTCCATTTTAAATGAGCCTTGGCCCAGAGAAGACGTCTGCGCTTCTGGATCATGTTTAGATACAGCTTCTTCTTTGAACAATAGAGTTTTAGCTGGCAACGGCGGATGGCACGGTGAATTGTGTTCACAGATAATGTTCTCTGGAAATATTCCTGAGCCCATTTTGTGATTTCCAATACAGAAGCATGCCTGTATGTGATGCAGTGCCGTCTAAGGGCCCGAAGATCACGGGCACCCAGTATGGTTTTCCGGCCTTGACCCTTACACACAGAGATTCTTCCAGATTCTCTGAATCTTTTGATGATATTATGCACTGTAGATGATGATATGTTCAAACTCGTTGCAATTTTACACTGTTGAACTCCTTTCTGATATTGCTCCACTATTTGTTGGCGCAGAATTAGGGGGATTGGTGATCCTCTTCCCATCTTTACTTCTGAGAGCCGCTGCCACTCCAAGATGCTCTTTTTATACCCAGTCATGTTAATGACCTATTGCCAATTGACCTAATGAATTGCAATTTGGTCCTCCAGCTGTTCCTTTTTTGTACCTTTAACTTTTCCAGCCTCTTATTGCCCTGTCCCAACTTTTTTGAGATGTGTTGCTGTCATGAAATTTCAAATGAGCCAATATTTGGCATGAAATTTCAAAATGTCTCACTTTCAACATTTGATATGTTGTCTATGTTCTATTGTGAATACAATATCAGTTTTTGAGATTTGTAAATTATTGCATTCCGTTTTTATTTACAATTTGTAGTTTGTCCCAACTTTTTTGGAATCGGGGTTGTAATATTGATGATGTTTTGAAGTTGCCTAAGGTGGTAGAAGGTATGGAAATCACAGGAAATACTAAACTTGACTGTAATGTTTATACTGAGGGAAAGTTCATCAATAGCAGAAACAAGAGAGCTGACACTAAAGCTGTTGAAACCCTAGAGTTAGTACCTACAGACTTAGCAGGCCCCATTGACCCACCATCTCAAGAAGGGTATAAATATGCAATCTCATTCACAGATGACTTTTTAGTGGCAATAGCTGTTTACTTCCTTAAGAATAAAAGTGACACAACTCTCGCTACAGAAAAAATTCCTTGCAGACAGTGCACCTAACGGTAGAGTTAAATGCATAAGATCAGACAATGGCACTGAATACACAGGCAATGCCTTTCAGTCGCTTTTATGAGAAAAAGGCATAAGACATGAAACATCATCCCCTTACTCCCCTCATCAGAATGGTACAGCTGAGAGACAATGGCGAACCATTTTTGAAATGGGAAGGTGCTTGTTAATAGAGAGGGGATTACCAAAGGCTCTATGGCCTTACGCAGTTCAAACTGCAGCTCACATTCGAAACAGATGCTATAATGACAGGATTCAGAATACGCCATACTTCATGTTAACAGGAAGGAAGCCAGACCTTTCAAAAATGTGGGTTTTTGGATCTGACTGCTATGCGTACAGACATGATCATAACAAATTGGATCCTAGGTGTGAAAAGGGAATATTTGTGGGCTATAGTAAGAATAGTCCAGCCTATCTGGTATACAACCCACAAACTAGAAAGGTTTCAAAACACAGACTGGTGAAATTTATCAGGAAAAACAATGCTGAGCAGCAGACGCAAACTGATGAAGATGAGTTTGAAATCCAGAAATCCAGAAAGAGTATACCTGTTAGTGAGAATAGAGATGGTGTTACACAAAATGAGGAAATGACAGAGAATCAGATCTCAGATGAAAATGGCGAGAGCACTGACACAAATAATTCAGGGGTGCCAAAGGATGATGACACTATGGAAAAAGTAACCATAGAAGATGACAAAAACAATGCAGAGGCATCAGCAACAACTAGCCAAAAACATTACTATTCAGAAAGAGAAAAGAGAGCCCCAAGGTATTTAGAGGATTATGTAACATACTCCAAAGATGACATGACCAATGTGAGTGTTGATTATTGTTACAGGGCAGAATGTGGAGTCCCCCAAACCTATAGAGAAGCCCTCATGTCACTTGAGGCTCCCGAATGGGAATGTGCTATGAAGGAAGAGATGGACGTACAACACATTTGAACTGACAACTTTACCACAGGGCAGAAAGACAGTGGGGGGAAGATGGGTATATGCTCTGAAAGAAAATGCTGACACAGGAAAAATCTTCAAGGTTAGGTATGTTGCTAAAGGCTACAACCAAACAGAAGGAATAGACTACCATGAGACCTTTGCTCCTACAGCAAATCTCACTTCAGTACGAGCATTAATGCAGATAGCTGCTCAGAATGACTTCTTGGTCCATCAGATGGACGTAAAAACGGTATATTTGCATGCCCCCATCGAAGAAGAAATATACTTGGATCAGTCAGAGGGTATTGAAAAGATATCAGAGACAGGGGAAAAGTTAGTATACAAGTTGAAAAAAATCTCTGTATGGCCTTAAACAGTCAGGAAGGAATTGGTACAAACTTTTAAATGATCATCTGGAACAAAACAACTTTGAGAGAAATCAGGCTGATCACTGTGTGTATAGAAAGCAAATTGAGAATGAGACAATCATAGTCATCATCTGGGTAGATGACTTGATCGTTGCTGCAAGTAGTGAGCATCAGCTCAGCAAAAGAAACAATGAAGTGCCAATTTAACATGAAGGATCTAGGGAAGATATCATATCTTTTGGGCATTCAGTTTGAACAGAAAGAGGAAGAAATCAAAATGAACCAGAAAAGGTACATACTCAAAATGCTTGAAAGGTTTGGAATGTCAAACTGTAAACCTAGAGCTACCCCAAGTGAGTTAAAAATGGAATGTAACAGAAATGAAGAAGAAAACTACACTGAGATAGAGAACCCCAAAGAATACCGTGAAATTGTTGGGAGCTTGATCTATGCAATGACTTGCACCAGACCAGACATTAGCTGGATTGTCAGTAAACTGTCACAAACCCTGGCAAAGCCTAAGTACATGACTTAGTGGCTGCCAAACATGGCCGAAGATATCTGAAAGGTACTGCTCATTACGAGCTATGTTTCAAGAAAACAGATGAAGCTTTGAGTCTGTTAGCATTCAGTGATTCTGACTGGGCCTCCTCTGCAGAGGATAGCTGTAACACTACAGGTTACTGTTTTAGCCTGACAAAGCAAGGCCCTGTTATTTCTTGGAAATCTATGAAACAACCGACTGTGGCATTGTCGACATGCGAAGCTGAGTACATTGGTCTAGCCAACACTACTCAGGAAACATGTACCTAACTCAGCTACTAAATGGAATGGACAACAGTGTCTACACTTGTACTACCATTTATGGTGACAATCAGGGAACCATTGCACTGAGTAGAAATCCAGTGCATAGATCAAGGTCTAAGCATATTGGTGTGAAATATCACTTAATTCGTGATGCGCTCAGTGAGGAAAGGATATTAATTGAGTACTGCCCAACAGAAGACATGGTTGCAGACATATTGACAAAATCTGTATCAAAAGTTAAAGTCCTTCCCGCGCCGTATCGGGCGGCGCTGATCTCCGTTTCCGCAGCTCTCGGCCTCTCGCCTATTACATAGCTAGGGTTACAGTGGGGGGCTAGTCCTCTGGTAACCACGAGAGTTTAACTCCCCACTCACATCTGTATTGCAGCGTGCCTTGCCAGATGGTAGCAGGTACCATTTTTATGATGGTCTTTGGTATGACCCGACCGTGAATAGAACTCACAATCTCCCGATCGAGAGGTGGACACGCTACCACTAGGCGGTGTATCAAAAGTTAGAATTCTCAAATTTAGAGTAGAATGGGGGGAAAAAGCCCCCGTGGGGTAATACGCCCCCGGCCTGTTTTACCCAAAATAACCACCAGATGGCGCAAAGTTACATTTCTATTGTTGCTATGGACTGGCTTGACAACGGGGATATACAAATATCCACTGTGGATCGCATATCAGCAACGCAGCGGAGAGAAATCAAATTTCATGGTAAGTGATATAATTTTCAGATATCAGTAAAACTGTATTTAGATAGCTGCTATTTCGTCAGATATCACAGCTGTGTATGTGGTATGAGTAGACAAGTCAGTATGTTAAAAAAATACATTAGGTATAAAAAGTTGAATCACATTTTGAAAGTAAGACCCTTTTTTGTAAAAGTGTAGTCTGTGGGGTAAAATGCCCCCTTAATGGTGGGGTAAATGGCCCCCAGGGGGCATCGTTTCCTTTTATCATAATTACTGTATTTCATACATTTCTGAATAGCAGATACATAGTTTTTAATAACATCTCGCTTGCCTGGTTGAGTAAAGCAAGTAATTTGAACTTAATATTAAAAATAATTGAAATTAAAAAAAAATTTGAAATTAAAATGCGAAATATAATATAATAATGCATCTATTCATTAATTCAGGGATATTTTCTTGTTTCTTTCACATTATAGGCTTAAGTAAACACTTTTGCTATCCAAACAGCTTTTTTTGAGTGAGGGGGCCTATTGCCCCACCTCAGGGGGCCTTTTACCCACTTGGAGGGGGGGGGGGGGGGGGGGGTAAAGGCCCCCTTGGCACAATGTTTGTTTTTGTTTAAAAAAAAAAAGTATTAACTTTAGGCAAACTTTAGGTGGCATTATTGTTCATGTCACTGTTGTCAAAAACTATGATTAAAACTAAACACATGGTTCATTTCAACTTGGAGAAAACCTGAATTTTCCTTAAGGGGGGCTTTTCCCCCCACTCTACTCTAATTTTTTTCTGTTTGGAAATTAGATGGTAACATTGTACATGGCTTGTGATGATGAGAACAAGTGGGGGTGTTGAGTTATGTTCTCATCTCATCTCATTATCTCTAGCCGCTTTATCCTTCTACAGGGTTGCAGGCAAGCTGGAGCCTATCCCAGTTGACTACGGGCGAAAGGCAGGGTACACCCTGGACAAGTCGCCAGGTCATCACAGGGCCGACACATAGACACAGACAACCATTCACACTCACATTCACACCTACGGTCAATTTAGAGTCACCAGTTAACCTAACCTGCATGTCTTTGGACTGTGGGGGAAACCGGAGCACCCGGAGGAAACCCACGTGGACACGGGGAGAACATGCAAACTCCACACAGAAAGGCCCTCGCCGGCCCCGGGTCTCGAACCCAGGACCTTCTTGCTGTGAGGCGACAGCACTAACCACTACACCACCGTGCCGCCGAGTTATGTTCTCATTAAAATATTATTTGTTTTATTTTATTGTACTGATTTGCATTACTTTATATTACTGCTCAGACTGCATGTTATAATGTACAAGTTTCAGAAGTGATATTTGCATGGGACTCTTAATTTGACTCGTATTGATTCAGTAGGAACTTGTTGTATTGGCCTGCGTAGTCAGAACAATTTGGATACGCCACAGGTACTGACGGGTTACTGGTGCTGTAATGTTATGTGAGAAACGCAGTAATAAATAATACTAAAATATACATTGTAAATTGAGTGATCTTCAATGCCTTAATGAATGAGGGAAACATTCTACATATAAACATGGGCAGAGACGAAGAAACCTTAACAATTCATTAATGTTATAAATGGGATTTTTAAAAACACATTTTCATTTGTTCTCGCAGGTCTTTTTTATTTTTACGATCATTTTGATGTGATGTTCATTCAGTTCAGTTTTTTTTTTTTTCACATGTGATGACAGGGAATGTGAGTTTCAGGGCCGAGCCTGTTGAACTACACCTTCATGTGTTTTCCCAAATGATCACTCAGTCTCATCCAGGACAGGCAGATGATCAGATGATGTGTGAACTGTCTGCAATTGTGCCATAAAGGAATGTGTTGTGTTGAATCATGTGACTTCCAAGGAAGGCAACAAAACATGCTGTAGATATGGAAGTGTGCGCTTCTCATCCTTCCAGTGAAGTGATGTGTATCCGGTGCTTAGTTTCTAGATTGTTCTATTAAAAACATGCTGTTTCTTTCCAGATGTGAAATTTCCTGCTTTTTCTACAAGAACAAATTTGGTGCTTTTAACCCTGAGAGGAATGCAGAGATGACAAGCTTCATCACTGAGGATTAAAACAGCATCTGGTGTTTTTTTTTTTCCTGCTCTCTCTCTCTCTCTCTCTCTCTCTCTCAATAGTCTTCCATCTCGCCCACAATTTATCTTTGTCATGGTCACTTTATTGCATGTAAAGGCGGTTTGTGGTTGTCCTAGAGTAGCACACACACACACACACACACACACACACACAATCCTCAGCAGTGACAGCACTCTCTGGAGATCCTCGCTTGCCATTGTCTCTGCTTTTGAAGAATGTCTCCGGCTTCGGCATGCAGCCTAAAGCCCTTTTGCAGCTCAGGGGCGTGTTTTCTTTTAGTTCTGCCACCATAGGCTACATATATGTAAATGAATGCACTCACATACTGTACTGTGCAAAAGTCTTAGTCTTAGGCTTTTATCCAAAGCGACTTACAAGTCAGGAACAACATTCAAATAAAGCTACAGTACATTAGGAGACCTTGCAATAGATGCTACGTGCTGAATGCTAATTAGCTACGAACCCAGATTTGGAACCTTTAGCACATTTTAGAAAGACTAAATCATTTTTTTTTCAGTTCAGAATCAGTTGTCTGTCTCCCACAGAATCCCGGTGTTGAAGTGCGACAGGAAAGCATCCAAAAAGCACTGCACATTTATTTTATTTATTTATTTATTTTTATTGAACAACCCTGTCTGTGGATTGCTTATACTTGAATATCTTGCTGATGTATGGTGCTGTGCAAAAGTCTTCGGCAAATGGAAAGAAATGCTGGAGACCAAAAATGGCTGAAAAATAATGAAATGAAATGTTTCAGTATTAAAAAATACTATAAACGGGAAGCAGTAAACCACAATAAATCAATATAACAAAGTCAGTATTTGGTGTGAGATGACCCTTTGCTTTAAAAAGGTCCAGTGAGGGCAGTTTTATGCGGAAATGAGCTGTAGGTTTTTACTGAGCATCTTCCAGAACCAGCCACAGTTCTTCTGGACACTTTGACTGTCACACTCGCTTCTTCATTTTGCACCAAACCCAGTAGCCTTCATTATGTTTTCTTTTTTAACCTGTTATGGAATATGCTGCTCAGATACAAACTTTTTTTCCCCTGTAACATTTAATTTTGTGCTGGAAAATGAACGTTTGGACTCTAAAATGTGTTTGGACTGACTCGATAATGTAGAAGTCATAAAATAGAAATCTATAGCAAAGTTTGTATAGAAAAAAGGGGGCTAAGACTTTTGCACAGTATTGCATGCTATACTTCACTATCTCCACACTATACTGTCTTTTACAGATTTTATTATAATAATAATAATTATTTTTACAGAAGAGTCATATGAACTTCATACGATTCACCTGCTGCTTTGATACTGTTACATTGTCCATGTGTCATTTTCAAATGATTCACTGATTCCTTTTTCTCACATGACGTTATTGTCACAGGTTAATTATTCCCATGTGGTTTCATTTCTAAGCATGATTTTTTTTTACTAATTTATCATCATGCGATCGCTTCACAATCATGTGATTTTTTTTACATCATGATTCACCTACATTTACATGCAATGTTTTTCACTTTGGTTTTTTCATATGATTTTTTTTACATGATTAATCCCCCCCCACACACACATACACACATATGGAATATTTACACCTGATTAATTTATTGCCACAGGATTTTTTCACACGATGCCTTCGTTGTTCATGTGTGATTTGATTTTTGCATGATTTATTTTTTAACATGATTCATTTATTGTCACAAGTCATTTTTCATGATTAATTTACTTGTAATTTTTTCATGATTCACTTATTTCTATGTGCAATTTTATCGCATGATTAATTTATTTTTGTATGTGATTTTTTTGCTATTTTAACATGTGATTTCTTCCCCATGTGATTAATTTCCATGTGATTATTTTTTAAAATATGATTTTCTAAATAATTTATTTTCACCTGTGATTTTCCCCATGTTATTCTTTTTTTTTCACATTTTTTCAGTTTATTTTTGCATGTTATTTTCTATTTTAAAATGTGATTTCTATCCTGTGTAATTCATTTCTGCATGTGATTCTTTTTTTAATATGATTCACTTATTTTAATCATAGGTGATTTTCTCAAGAATGTATTTTCACCTGTGATTTTCCCCATGTGATTCATTTTTAATTTTTTCACAGTTTATTTTTGCATGTTATTTTTTATTTTAAAATGTGATTTCTTCCCCATGTAATTCATTTCCACGTTATTCTTTAAAAAAAAATGATTCACTTGTTTTAATCATAGGTGATTTTTCTCAAGAATGTATTTTCCCCATGCAATTCATTTTTACATTTTTTTTCCACAATTTATTTTCACGTCATTTCAAAAAAAAATTACGCGATTTCTTCCTCGTGTAATTCATTTCCGCATGTGATTCTTTTTTAATATGATTTACTTATTTTAATCATAGGTGATTTTCTCAAGTACATATTTTCACCTGTGATTTTTTTCCCCATGTGATGCATTTTTACATTTTTTTCACAATTTATTTTCACATCATTTTTAGAAAAAATAACGTGATTTCTTGCCCATGTGATTCATTTCCATATGTGATCCTTTAAAAACAGAGTCACTTATTTTTATTATAGGTCATTTTCTCAAGAATAAATTTTCACCTGTGATTTCCCCCAGGTGATTATTTTAAAAATATCACATTATTTTAGCATGTAATTTTTTAAATTTTAACATGTCGTCAAGTCAAATTTATTTGGAAAGCGCTTTTAACAATAAACATTGTCGCAAAGCAACTTTACAGAATTTGATCGACTTAAAACATGAGCTAATTTTATCCCTAATCTATCCCCAATGAGCAAGCCTGTGGCGACGGTGGCAAGGAAAAACTCCCTCAGACGACACGAGGAAGAAACCTCGAGAGGAACCAGACTCAAAAGGGAACCCATCCTCATTTGGGCAACAACAGACAACATGACTATAACATTAACAGTTTTAACATGAAGTCAGTTTCGTTGATGTTGTAACTCTTCATTGATGGAAACTTGAGTGCAAAACTGTTCATGACAACTGCAGTCCTAAAGTTAGCAAGTCAACTGCAGTCCTCAGCCATAAAAGCATTACTGTAAGAGTCCAGAGTATCTTCCAGGTGTGACTTTCGACTGTCCACATGGGGCCGTCCTCCACAGGAGCGATGCAATGAGACTCCAACCAGACACAGGGCACCAGGATGGATCAGGCAGGTCCGAGCAGCAGAAGAGGTCAGCATCTCGATCCCAGGACCAACATGTAACTCAGAGGGACAGATTTGGGGGAGGGAAAGAAAACACAGGTTGTGATTTCTTCCACATGTGATTCTTTTTTTTTTAATATGATTAACTTATTTTCATGGGTGATTTTCTCTGTAATTTATTTTGACCTGTGATTTTTTTTCTCCATATGATTCTTTTTTTTGCCTGTAATTTTTACACATGGTTCATTTATTTTCATGCCTGAATTTTCCATGTTTCATTTAGCGGCACGGTGGTGTAGTGGTTAGCGCTGTCGCCTCACAGCAAGAAGGTCCGGGTTCGAGCCCCGTGGCCGGCGAGGGCCTTTCTGTGCGGAGTTTGCATGTTCTCCCCGTGTCCGCGTGGGTTTCCTCCGGGTGCTCCGGTTTCCCCCACAGTCCAAAGACATGCAGGTTAGGTTAACTGGTGACTCTAAATTGAGCGTAGGTGTGAATGTGAGTGTGAATGGTTGTCTGTGTCTATGTGTCAGCCCTGTGATGACCTGGCGACTTGTCCAGGGTGTACCCCGCCTTTCGCCCGTAGTCAGCTGGGATAGGCTCCAGCTTGCCTGCAACCCTGTAGAACAGGATAAAGCGGCTAGAGATAATGAGATGAGATGAGATATAATGCATTTATTTTCATGTGTAACTTTTTTTTTTACATGATTCATTCCTTTGTACATCTGCTCAGGTATTATTTAAGTACACCTTGACACATTTTATGTGTTCATGTCTGTATAAGGATGAGATTTGAAAACTGTATGCATGTGATTTTTCTGTAAGGAGTCACACACCTGGACAAACAACCACAGGAACATTACAACAGACTTTAAACAGCTCACAGTTTATTTAAAGCCAGACAGAGGGCAGACTGTCAGTGCGAAAGCACGAACACAGCACATCTTGATTGCATTGTGCCAGCACTAACTCCCCTCTCAGACACTCGTGTATCTCTATAGCATTTCTCATGTAGCCTTGAGCCACAAATTCCTGAGCAGAGCTGCTTAGTCAAAAAGCTTACAAGCTATGCTGATTTCCTGTCTGGCTGTAATAAGTAACATTCGATCGTCCTCCTCTTGCCCTGCTGGAACATACAAAAACACTCATCATGTGGTAAATGAACATCCCTAAACGTATCATATGGGGAAAAAGCCTTAAACTCAAAACATATTTCATACTTATCTCAAATGTAGTCAGCCAAGACTACAATGTCTGGTGTTTCAATTTATTTTCTTCATGCCTGAGCCATGAGAGAACATATATAGAGAAAAAAAATCCTAACAGATGTTGGAAATGTGAGAAACCTCAGATTTAATAAGAGGATTTGCAGATTTTGTTTTTATTTTGGGCCTGGATCATCTTTCAGTTCTCGCCACCAGTAATCAGGAGTCTCAGAACCTTCGAGTACTTCTCCAATCCAAAATGGTGTATGGCACTTCAGCTTGTCTGTCTTTGGTTATTAGTTGCTCATGCATGACCCCAAGATTGCTTTTCGGTTCAGACAGTCTGCATTCCTGCACACTCCAGGAAGTCGAGTTGTAAATACTGAGCATGTTTTATACTGATGCTAATTTGAAGGATGGAATGCAGGATTTGGACAAGGTTGCAAAGATCTAATTATCAATTAGCAATGATGTTCATGATGCAAGATTTAAAACTCTTGTAGGCAGGGCATGACATTATACGAATCATACCATCAAAGATGGCGTGGCCTCATGACGTAGGCCCGTAACAGCATGACCTGGAGTGTTTTCCACTTATACCACAGTGATTTAACAATGATTACTAATTATAATGTGTGAATGAATGACACATCATACATTTTAACCCTCTGGGGTCTGAGGGTATTTTCTGGCACTCTAATGATTTTGGCGTGCTCTGATTTTGTCAGTTTCAACAAATCTAAACAGTAATTTCAAAGTCATATGACTTTTTTGTATTCAGCACAAGTTCAACTACAATAATATCTCTGTAGTATGTATGTATTGTGCTTTTAAAAAAACATAACAGATAAATGAAGATGTTGTAAAAAGCAGTTTTAGACCTGTGTTGGAATGTGTGAAAAAAACATAATCTTATCTATTATGACAAACCGTTTTGGTTACTTGATGTGATTCTGTTCACTTTTAGGAATGGATCAAGCACAAAAACTTAAATCTGGACAATTAACTGGCCATCAAAATATGTATGTCCTATTGTTTTGGGATAAAGGGTTGGCAGTGGGAGGGGTATTCAATGAGAAGGGTAAAAATTTCCATTCCATTCAATGAGAAGAGGGAAAACCACTCCCACTGCCAACTCTTAATCTCATCAGGTCAAGTCCCAATGGGTAAGGTCATGTTTTTCATACATTCCAACATAGTTCTAAAACTGTTTTTTACAACATCTTCATTTATCTGGTATTTGACTTTATTTTGGTATTTGACTCTATTCAGTGTGTCTTGAAATTAACGCTTGTACTATTTTACTCAGTTCAGAGCCACAACCAACTCTTGTTACTCTGTTACACAATTAGTCTAATTTTGCTCCCATTCCAACTCCAAATTTTACCCTCTAAACTCAAAATAGAGCACAATTAACTATTTTTGAGGAAAATACTTTTAACTCTGGAAAAACTGCTCAGTCATTTTTTCTGTATATGCACTACTGTGCATGCATATCAACCGATATGCTCATCAGAAAGAGAAGAAATATTTACACTCGCTCGAGTTGATCTTCAGCTGCATCGAGTTGAAGTAAAACATTTTAAAAAATAAATTAAAAAAGGCACCGCTCATCATCAGTGTCGCAGTTCTCAAAATTGAACTGAATCGCTGTCCTGAATCAGGAAATGAATCATGAATTGAATCGCTGTCCTGAATCATCTGAAGCGCATAAAATCCATCATGCCATCTTGTAACAAGTTTTACCTCCAAATAGCCTGAACTACATCTCATCTCATTATCTTTAGCTGCTTTATCCTGTTCTACAGGGTCGCAGGCAAGCTGGAGCCTATCCCAGCTGACTACGGGCGAAAGGTGGGGTACACCCTGGACAAGTCGCCAGGTCATCACAGGGCTGACACATAGACACAGACAACCATTCACACTCACATACACACCTACGGTCAATTTAGAGTCACCAGTTAACCTAACCTGCATGTCTTTGGACTGTGGGGGAAACCGGAGCACCCGGAGGAAACCCACGCGGACACGGGGAGAACATGCAAACTCCACACAGAAAGGCCCTTGCCAGCCATGGGGCTCAAACCCGGACCTTCTTGCTGTGAGGCAACAGCGCTAACCACTACACCACCGTGCCGCCCCTGAACTACATCTGACAGATTTTATCCTGTTTATGGTGGACGTTCCCACTGTGAAAGAGAAACCAATCGAAACCGTAAGCCCATGTTTACATTAGACCGTATCAGCGGATCATCAGATTAACGTTTTTAAAACGATTAGTGTGCACACAGCAACACTAATACACGATTCGCGTGCACATAGCAACGCCAATACACGGATACGCTCGGCTCCGCAGGCATCCTGCGCTCCAAATCACTCCGCCCTGAACAGCGAGTGCCCTCTGGAGGGTGCGCACTCCGGCCCTGCGCAGCTCACAGAGCACGCGAGTGAAGTGCACAACCTGTGATTCGGGACTGAGCCGCTGTGTGTGTGATCCCAGCGCATTTCACTTAGTACTTGCAAGTGGAAGGATGGCAAGCCTAAAGACAATCATAACTACACAATGGGCAGTATTTGCATCAGTATTTGCAGTATTTTCATACTTTTATACTCTTTAATGAAAGGTGATACAAGGCGGAAGTCCGCGCCGTTTTTCAGCAGTCGCGTCACATGACCAACGCCAGCGAATCAGGAAGGTGGATATCACAGTGACGTTGTCCAATGACGACGCCAGCTAGAGCTCAGCACAGCGTATTCGCGTATCTCAATGTTTACACAGCACCGGAGCTGACACGATCTGGATTGAATACGTGGACCCTGGCGGATTCCCGTTTCTCGGCGTTTCCAGGCGGTTTAATGTAAACGGACAGTGCATCCGCGAAGAAAATGAGACAGATACGGTCTAATGTAAACTTGGCCTAAGAGTGAAAGTGATTATTATGCCATTACCATATGAACAGTCTTCTATGAATGTGTATTGGCTCATGTTCGACCAATCAACATACACTTACATCTGGACCAATCGCAGTACACTTACAGCACTCATGGTTCCTCTTCTGCTAGGAAAGGACCTACCCTGAAGTAGGAGCTTAAAAAGTCCCATAAAATGGTGTTCTAAGAACTACAATCGTTCTTGGGTCCTGCAGTGCAGACAAACAAAAAAGGGGAAACTTCCTTAAACAGTTCCTCCGGTCTGAAAGCGCCTAATAGGAACTACATAGTTCCTGTTTTGTGATTTCACCACATTACAGGAGTGGGAACTGTTAACATAAAATACCAAAGTAACAACAAACTGTGAGACGGGTCTGACATTAAGTACAAATAAACTGGGACACGTGAGAGATAATGGACAAAAAACATACAAAAGAAGAAGAAGAAGCCTATATTCGTCACATATACAAAGAGCACAGTGAAACTTAACCCATCTGAAGCAGTGAACACACACATACCCAGAGCAGTGGGCAGCTGTGGTGCAGCACTTGGGGTTAGGTGCCTTGCTCCAGGGCACTTCAGCTATGGATGTAGAGGGGTGGGGAGAGTGCTGCTTATTCACTCCCCCCACTCACCCACCCATTTTTGCCTGCTGAATCAAACTAGCAATGTTTTGATTCCAAGGCTGCTTCTCAAACCTTTAGGCGTAAAGGTTCATGGCCTTTCTGACTTAACATTTGTTCTTTATCATAGTCATGGTCACAATGGATCCAGAGCCTATCCTAGGAACACTCTTTGGGGAAGCCATGGCCTCAAGGTTAGAGAAGGATCTTTGGGACCAGAAGGTTGCCGATTCAATTCCCTGGACCAGCAGAAATGGTTGAAGTGCCCTTGAGCAAGGCACCTAACCCCCTGCTCTGAGTGTGTTGTACATCACTCTGGATAAGAGCATCTGCTAAATGTCATTAATGTAATGTAACACTGGGTGCAAGATGGAAAGACATTCGGAAAGGTCCTACACAGGACACCAGATTAACATCTAGCAAAAATTCTCAGCCAATCCATGACATGGACTTGAGTCAAATATGTACTGGGAGTAACCAAAACTCAGGATCACGTTTTAGCCACGTCAACTTACAAGTAAGAGCGTACACACCAATCTATTGAAGGTTAAGGGTCTTCCTGAAGGATTTCTAGCAGTCCGCTTATCACTAACTACTGAACCCACAGCTGTCTGTGTTGTGGATCTGATCTCATCTCATCTCATTATCTCTAGCCGCTTTATCCTGTTCTACAGGGTCGCAGGCAAGCTGGAGCCTATCTCAGCTGACTACAGCCGAAAGGCGGGGTACACCCTGGACAAGTCGCCAGGTCATCACAGGGCTGACACATAGACACAGACAACCATTCACACTCACATTCACACCTACGGTCAATTTAGAGTCACCAGTTAACCTAACCTGCATGTCTTTGGACTGTAGGGGAAACCGGAGCACCTGGAGGAAACCCACACGGACACGGGGAGAACATGCAAACTCCGCACAGAAAGGCCCTCGCCGGCCACGGGGCTCGAACCCGGACCTTCTTGCTGTGAGGTGATGGTGCTAACCACTACACCACCGTGCCGCCGTGGATCTGATCAATAAACAGAAAACTTGTATAAACTGATTTTTCCCTCTTTAACACTAATCTGTATTTCTCACCTTTTCTGAAGTACATTAGCTGTCATCCATGAACAACGTTTGGATCATTAATGTGTGCCTTGTTCTGTGATTTCATATACTGGAGCCTTGCCACAGGGGTAACTTTTGTGACTATGTTTTGATAGTTCAAGCAGCAACTGTACAAAAACAGTTGAATGTGGTTTTTTTTCTTTCAATTTAAAATTTCTAGCTGTGCCTTGAAAACGTCCTTCAATTTAATGTGAAGCAGCTTTTCATTAATCTTTGAGGTTTTGAATAAAAATGACCTTCTTCTAAAACATAAAATGGAGTACAGAAACGAGCAAGGACTAATACTTTTAGACAGAGAACTACAGCATTCATTTGCAAAATGGGATTATGAAGAGCATATTTAGTCGTGTCTTTTTGGAATTGAACAAACCTGTAATAACAAGTGTTGCGAGGCGAAACAAACCTCACCCAGTAGCACTTATGATGAATATGAAGGAAGATATCACGAAGAAAAAAATAGGTACCCTATGGGTCCATGTGGCTGCTGCTTATAAATAAAATTGTTTTCTGATACCATGTCCATACAGTAAATATAGCATATATGTACCCACAAAAATGAAGCGTTATCCAAAAATAAACAATTTAAAAATCACAGAAGTAAAATATACCAAGTGTCTGTACTTTATATTATTCTACTCTTACCTCTTACAGTTTTTGAAACTTAAGCCTCCGAACCGAGGCTCACATACACACGCTGTCGCCATGACCCAAACTCTTATTTCCTGGAAATGGCCCGGCGCTAGAGCTCAGTGGAACGCACTTTCCCTCTTTAACAGCGGTCTCAAAGTTTAGGGGAATAAAAGGGTACGAGGCAGAGAACAGGAGGGTACACTGCAAAAAATAAAAATCTTAGGAAGTTTATTTGTCTATTTTCAAGTCAAAACATCTAGCCACCCTTATTATAAGACATAATTGCCCAACAAGCAAAACCTCATTTAGCTAGAAAGGCTAGTTTTTAGACAGTCCATCTTGAAAATCTTGTATAGACAAAATATCTTGAAGAAGTCTTATTTGGAGCACCTTTGAAAATAAAACAAGGTTTTTTAAACCAAGTAAGTACATTTTGGACATTTGTCAAATGCGGTTCATCTTGTTTCAAGAAAAAAAAAAAGTATGCTTGTTTTGGGAATAAATGAACTTTACTGAAATCTTTGAATCTTTCATTACTCGAGACCAGACAAGTGCCTTCAAAAAGGCTATGAGTGAGTGGAGGACAAGTTCAGTGGTTTGTTTTTTCCCACCCACTCGTGAGGTTTTTGTTTATGTGTATGAGGGGTTTACAAGATCAGGCACCAAACAAACAAACAAAACAAACAAATAGTCAGTGCCCCCAAAATGCATTGCTGCTTTGGCGTTGTGTAAGCACTGTAAGTCAAAATGCGTAGACGTTTGGTCACCTTGCATATCTTTAGTTTACTGCGACTGTTTACTCAGTCATTCAGATTGAGCTCCTTCTAGATGCTGTACATACTCTAGACCAGACAAGTGCCTTCAAAAAGGCTATGAGTGAGTGGAGGGCGGTTTAGTGAGGTCTTTTTGGAATGCTGTGAGTTAAAGGACATGGGACATGAAACATAAATGCACGCTATATCAGTTTCTTTCCATTAAAAATATGAAATAATTGCATCAACAAATACAAAATTATCTATTAAATTCAGCAAAATCGTTATATTCGTGATGATTATATGGCATTTCTGTTCGAGCTCCGATATGCATATTTTACAACCGGAAGAGCCGCTGTCACGTGATCATACATCACAAAAACTTTCGGGTACAGCACAAGCGGGTAGATGAATATGGAGAAGTGTGAATCGTGATGATGACGAATGCGACAAAATAGTTTTTGTGTCTTGGATGACAAGAAAATTGTTTCGTTTTTAGAGTGTTTAACGTACATTGAACATCATGGTGTATTGCGACCTCCCAGTCAGTCAGACGCGCTGTTACTCCTGTTAGCAATGTAGCTAGGCTCAGTATGGCTAACGGTATTTTTTGGGGCTGTAGTTAGATGCGACCAAACTCTTCCACGTTTTTCCTGTTTACATAGGTTTATATGACCAGTGACATGAAACAAAGTTCAGTTACACAAATTGAAACGTAGCGATTTTCTATGCTATGGAAAGTCCGCACTATAATGACAGGCGTACTAACACCTTCTGCGCGCTTCGACAGCGCATTGATACCTTCACTCAGAGTTGTACCATTATTTTTTAGACAGGGCGGACGGACCAGGGCATTCGCCCGCCTGGCCGTGCCCGATGAGGGGCGCTCTCGGCCGGCTTGGGAGGCAGACGGCAGCCCCTCCTGGAAGTGTGGTTTTACCATGGGCCTCATGCGGTAAGGATTAGTATTATAATTTTGGGTGTATCAATTATTGATTATCATAATTCTGACTCGTTTCGCCATTTTGAATGTTTTCATCTCGGACTCTGGAAGCATTGTATCTCAATCAATCTCGAAAAATATCAGCAAAAAAAAACTAGCTTGCAACGGACTTTAGCTAGATCTATGATGAACTTTCAATGTATGATACAAAAATAATACTTCTTTCAACAGATCATTAGCCTTTGAGCAGAATTGTTTTTAACTTACCAGGAAGTGTTATCCAGCCGACCGCTTTCAATTTCATGGGGACTGAATGAACTCTCACTCTCAGAATCATCTGACCCGTCAGAGTAAAGACAAGATCCATGTTCATGTGAATTTCCAGCTATCGGTTCGAATTGATAGGGTCTAACTTCACATCTCTGTGAAACATCGGGAATGTCACTGTCGATGGTGTCCATTTCGGTAACCTGTTTACATTAGATACCCAAGCGCTGGCTCCTTGGAAAGTTTTTGTGACATCACGGGTCACGTGACCACCTAGCTCATTAACGAATCCTTGTTTTACGCTGATGTATAAAAAAGTTGAATAATGTGATGATTTTCACATTTTTGACGCCCTGCAGTGATTTAGATGGCATTTCTTATGTCCTTTATACATAATTATGCCCAGAAAAAAATCCATGTCCCATATCCTTTAAGTTGAGTGGTTTTTCTTTTTGTTTGTTTGTTTGTTTTTTGTGCCTGATCTTGTAAACCCCTCGTACACATGAATAGTCAGTGCCCCCAAAATGCACTGCTGCTTTGGTGTTGTGTAAGCACTGTAAGTCAAAATGCGTAGACTTTTTTTTATTATTATTATTATTTTTTTTTGGTGCCTGAGGTCCTGGGGAAGTGGAATCTTAAGAGATGTTTGAATGTTGAAATGGGTGGGCGGCACGGTGGTGTAGTGGTTAGCGCTGTCGCCTCACAGCAAGAAGGTCTGGGTTCGAGCCCCGTGGCCGGCGAGGGCCTTTCTGTGTGGAGTTTGCATGTTCTCCCCGTGTCCGGGTGGGTTTCCTCCGGGTGCTCCGGTTTCCCCCACAGTCCAAAGACATGCAGGTTAGGTTAACTGGTGACTCTAAATTGACCGTAGGTGTGAATGCGAGTGTGAATGGTTGTCTGTGTCTATGTGTCAGCCCTGTGATGACCTGGCGACTTGTCCAGGGTGTACCCCGCCTTTCGCCCGTAGTCAGCTGGGATAGGCTCCAGCTTGCCTGCGACCCTGTAGAACAGGATAAAGCGGCTAGAGATAATGAGATGAGATGAGATGTTGAAATGGGAAAAAAAAATAAACTTGTTGCAATGCTACACGTGTCGTCAACTTGATTCAAGATAGTCTCTGGTCTCATATCTAGAGTATTTTACTAATTACAGGTCACAAAAGGAGAATCTTTTAAGCTAGCAATGCTTAGTTGTAGAATTTAACAATCCTAATATTAGTATATTTATCTTAAATTCAGTTTTTACTGCTAAGACTTTGTCATGAATTTAAGTGAAATACCCTTAAAATGAAATAAATAAAAATGACTTGAATGGCTAAATGTAAGAAGTACGATTTTGTTATAAGAACTATTTTTGATTATTTTGAGTTAATCAGATCTCGTATAATAAGTTCCCCAATCTTATTTTGGAATTATTTCATCTAAAAACAGGTTAGATTTTTCATCTTACTTTGAGAAATCTTACCAAGTCAAATTTGACTAGTTCCACTGGCAGATTTTTTTTCACCTGATTCAAGCAAATATGCTTTGTTTTAATCTTTTATTTCTTATTTTTGAAAGGCCATTTTTTGCAGTGTACAAATAAAAAGACTGTTCACCGTGAACCACAGGCGAGAAAAATGGAAAACTGGGTTTATCTGAGACACAGTTTCAAGGCTTTTGGGGAGGAATTTCCAATTTATTATAAACAGCAAAATAGAGTCCGTTTCTATTCGAGCTATTGAACAGACCGGGGGCTCAGTCCAGTTTTCCTGAGGCTTGTATTTTTTTAAGGGTGATTGACATACAGTAGATAGATTGGCGAGATTAAATCTAAAGCCTCACTCAACCCGCCGTAAGTGTTTTGGACACGCACGGGTTGCAGGGTTTGGTAGCTCGCAGCCGTGCCACAGGGTCGCGGTGAACCCAGGGGAAAGTTTAGGGGAGGAGTACAGACAAAGTACTTGTCAAGTACAGGTTGCACACCTGACTTCCTCGAGGCATGGGAAAAATTGCACCATTAGCCCGTGGAAAGCATATATCTGACTAACGTGATGAGTGTGTGTTTAGTGAGTGTGGAGTGTGTGAGACTTGCATTTTATCAGTTTCCAGAGTGGGTATAAAACCAGCATGTCTGCAGCATTCTGCATCTGTCTTTCGGCTGAAGAACATTGGATATTTTGTGGGAAAAATTTTCAGTTTAAAGTTTAAAAAAATGGAACCCAAGAAGAAGCAAGCTAAAGTGAAGTAACCCAGCCTGAAACAGCAGAGCGGGAGAAGGAGGAAGAATTTGATGATGATGGTAGCAGCACCGGCGAGCCCTGCACGGACAGGGAGAAGTTTGCCTTCAAGCTGGCAGAAGGCACAGCACCCTGCCAGAGGAATTTTCACAGGTAAATACACATGCTTTAAATGTTCATTTCGGTATCTATATGCTTATGTAATTAATATTATATATGCTGATTTTGGCAGCACGGTAGTGTAGTGGTTAGCACTGTCGCCTCACAGCAAGAAGGTCCGGGTTCGAGCCCCGTGGCCAACGAGGGCCTTTCTGTGTGGAGTTTTCATGTTCTCCCCGTGTCCGCGTGGGTTTCCTCCGGGTGCTCCGGTTTCCCCCACAGTCCAAAGACATGCAGGTTAGGTTAACTGGTGACTCTAAATTGAGCGTAGTTGTGAATGTGAGTGTGAATGGTTGTCTGTGTCTATGTGTCAGCCCTGTGATGACCTGGCGACTTGTCCAGGGTGTACCCCGCCTTTCGCCCGTAGTCAGCTGGGATAGGCTCCAGCTTGCCTGCGACTCTGTAGAACAGGATAAAGCGGCTAGAGATAATGAGATGAGATGAGATGAGATGAGATGAGATGAGATTTTCATGTATGTTTCAGCTAACGATCCCCAGAAGTGAGGACATTGCAATCCCATCATCGCTGTCAGGCCATTGCGCCATGCTCAGTGATAAGGACAAGGACATCCCGACACCCCATCCCACCACTCAACAGGAGTAGGAGCAGGACAGTAGGTCAGAGTCAAAGTGTGCTTCAGTGCCCAAACTGTTGGGCTATTTAGTTGGGATTTTTTACAATGTAATAAAATGCATTATTCCCTTATACTCATGTTTTATTATTTGATGTTTGCATGGTAAATTAACATATACTCAAATAAAAACAGCAAATGAGGTGGTCTTCTTCCTTTCTACAATACTACACGCTACATGATCAGTTCCTTGGTTCCTCCCCAAGATATATACCCAGAGTCTTGCCCCTCGTGTCGAGTGCAGGTCGCATGCACTGTGTGCAGGTCGCGTGCGCTGCATGCACACCACACATGGGGTAGAAAGTGAGATGCACTTCTGTCTTGCGCGCCGCACAAATAGCAAGTGTGGAATACTTACCGGTATGTAGTACTTCTGAGGCACGTCACTCATACAATGACCTTGCGTCACTCATTCTGTCATTGCAAAAAGCCCCTACTAGCCACGCCGCTGACTTGGTTCAGGTGTACACTACCGTTCAAAAGTTTGGGGTCACCCAGACAATTTTGTGTTTTCCATGAAAAGTCACACTTTTATTTCCCACCATAAGTTGTAAAATGAATAGAAAATATAGTCGAGACATTTTTCTGGCCATTTTGAGCATTTAATCGACCCCACAAATGTGATGCTCCAGAAACTCAATCTGCTCAAAGGAAGGTCAGTTTTATAGCTTCTCTAAAGAGCTCAACTGTTTTCAGCTGTGCTAACATGATTGTACAAGGGTTTTCTAATCATCCATTAGCCTTCTGAGGCAATGAGCAAACACATTGTACCATTAGAACACTGGAGTGAGAGTTGCTGGAAATGGGCCTCTATACACCTATGGAGATATTGCACCAAAAACCAGACATTTGCAGCTAGAATAGTCATTTACCACATTAGCAATGTATAGAGTGCATTTCTGATTAGTTTAAAGTGATCTTCATTGAAAAGAACAGTGCTTTTCTTTCAAAAATAAGGACATTTCAAAGTGACCCCAAACTTTTGAACGGTAGTGTACAAAAGGAGTACGGGTCCCGTATGTAGTGTATGCATTCTTGATTTGTCGTAAGGCCCGTAGAATTTGCATGTGCAGGACCAAAAGTCTCCATGGGCAGTCTGCGACCTTCTATGGCGCTGAATACACGCAAGTGTCGCGCAAGTCTCAAGCACGGTTTTGCCAATTTTTTTTTTACCATAGACCACCCGTAGCAGCCCATATGGTGGGTTGTGAGTGAGGCTTTACTTTACAAGAAATATCATATCATCACCCACACACATTCACAGATTATGAGATCTTCATCACGGATTTCTGCACTGCTCTTTTTAAATTTGTCATTCACTTCAGTTTCTGACTCTTTATTATTATCATCATCAACACCCATAATGTCTGAGGAAACTGTGTCCACTTGATGTCTGTAGTAAAATTAATCGTCAGTTTAATAAAAATATCATTTCTCACTCACATCTCTCTCCTTTAGGATCACAAAGACACACATTCTAAGATACATTATTATATAACAACATTCAAAATCCCAGATGACATCCAAGTCAATTGTTTTCTATTCATCTTTTACGTTTTTCTGAGGGTGAAAATACCCCGGGGCTATCGCCCTGAAATGGAGCTCCCTTAGTGCAGAATGATCAACCTGTACATACACATATCCACTGGATAAAAGAGAATCAAATCACATAATGACTGAAATGATTCACTGATCCATTAAATCAGAGAAGATGCAATTTTCGTTATGACAGAAAAGATTCACTGAGTCAAATACAAATATGCTGAACAAAAGCTGAGCAGAGAATGATTGACCTGGACGTACACATATGCACTGGATAAGAGAGAATCAAATCACATCATGACTGAAATTATTCCCTGACTCAAACGCTGCAATGCAATTTTGGTTGTGACAGAAATGATTCACTGATTCAAACGCTGACATGCTCATCTCATTATCTCTAGCTGCTTTATCCTTCTACAGGGTCGCAGGCAAGCTGGAGCCTATCCCAGCTGACTACGGGCGAAAGGCGGGGTACACCCTGGACAAGTCGCCAGGTCATCACAGGGCTGACACATAGACAACCATTCACACCTATGGTCAATTTAGAGTCACCAGTTAACCTAACCTTTGGACTGTGGGGGAAACGAGAGCAAACCCACGTGGACACGGGGAGAACATGCAAACTCCACACAGAAAGGCCCTCGCCGGCCCCGGGGCTCGAACCCAGGACCTTCTTGCTGTGAGGAGACAGCGCTAACCACTACACCACCATGCCGCCCACGCTGACATGCTGAATGTGAAAAAAAAAAAAAAAGATTCATGGTCATGATTGAAATGATCAATCGACTCAAACCCTGATTTGTTGAATGAGAAACAACCAGGTCATGACTGAAATGATTCAGGGATCCAATTTGGCACACGAGCAGTCACAAATATGACTTACAGCATTTCTGTTGAAAGACGTTAGCGGATAAACATAAAACAGAAACCTCTGTTTAATAATCATGAACTGCAGACGTATGGTATGGAAATGTAGTGCTTTGATTTGCACAGTTTAAATTTTGTGGTTTGCTGTTTGGAAGCCTGTCATCAGAAACAGAAAGAAAATGGGAGCAACTGAGATTAAATAATTGACCTTCGTGACTTGTTCAAATGGATGGAATCGTCCGTTAACGAATCACGTTTAATCATGAGTTAACACTGATGATTTGCAGTGTGTTTTATGACTGACTACAAACACGACAAATACTCGTCTCTCTCACAGGATGTCGAAGGCATACTATGGCTTTATTACTCACTTTTTTGCTAAGCTACAAAATCTCCTCTTATTGTGGTCCTGGAGACAAAAAAATAAAAAAAAAATCAGCGCATGAAAGGCTCATGCTGTGACTCGGTTTACCATCTGGATTTCCCCTGGTTCGCGTGTTGTTTTTGCGGCCAGGCCTAGCTCTGGGAATGTGCTGGATTACAGAAAGCACACAAACAAGGAGAGCTAACAGGCAGACCACAAGTTCTGGGCACGGAACCCATATGCGTTTGTTCTCATGATTTATAGGAGAGATGAGAAAACATAAATGAATGATTTATCACTGGGAGAAGTGTTACTGGCAGTGAGATACATTTCATTAATGCACTGGAAGCATGTTCTACGAGCTGTATGACTGTAGACGATTGTCTTTGCGTGTGCTGACGCATTATATTTCTCTTTGGTAAACATACAAGCACTCGTTCTTTTATTTACTTCACATATCTGGGCGGGTCTAAAGCAATTACACAAAAAGTTCAAGAAAGCAAGGGCGGTTCATCATCCCATAAAATGAAAGAGGGTGTGTATTAGGATGGCATTACATGGCCTTCTTTGATCATTACGTATAATCATGATGAATGTGACTCACTGATCCAGATGAAGACCTTCAGGAAGGAAAATTTTGGAAATCCATTCAGTCTCCCATCACCGCTTGGAACAATATATAGTCTCGCAATCCAGACTTTGAATATTTACAAGAGAGTCTGGAACGTTTCTTTAATAAACGTGGCCAAGAATGAGCTATTTTTTACAGGAAGAGGCAATTTGACTGACATGACCAACCACAGATCTTTTCCCGCTGCCCAACAGCAAATAAATAAATAAATAAATAAGATCTCATTCAGGCGGCACGGTGGTGTAGTGGTTAGCGCTGTCGCTTCACAGCAAGAAGGTCCTGGGTTCGAGCCCCGGGGCCTACGAGGGCCTTTCTGTGCGGAGTTTGCATGTTCTCCCCGTGTCCGCGTGGGTTTCCTCCGGGTGCTCCGGTTTCCCCCACAGTCCAAAGACATGCAGGTTAGGTTAACTGGTGACTCTAAATTGACCGTAGGTGTGAATGTGAGTGTGAATGGTTGTCTGTGTCTATGTGTCAGCCCTGTGATGACCTGGCGACTTGTCCAGGGTGTACCCCGCCTTTCACCCGTAGTCAGCTGGGATAGGCTACAGCTTGCCTGCGACCCTGTAGAAGGATAAAGAGGCTAGAGATAATGAGATGAGAATGAGATCTCATTCACTCACTTCTTACTGCTACAAAACTCTTCTGAGAACTTTTCAGTCCATGGATTATGATGAATTAATATGAGTTCTCACTTTCTTACAAGCTAATCTTTGTTCATGATAACATTAGTGAGGAAATAATCACAGATTCGTTAAGTTACTTATACGCTCCTGGATTAATTTCTTATTAGTTCATCTGGCCGACAGGTAATGAGTTTATGCCATCATGTGTTGTCCGTCGTTCGTTCGTCCATCCGGCGTCGTTCACATTTCACGAAAATCGCTTCTTCTCTCTCAGTTCTTTACCAATTTTTATTCTTTTTGGCAGGAAGGTTGGTCTGCCTGGGGTGCATATACATAGCTTCTACCCAAGTTTGCAAAATTGCAATTAATAATGAAGATATAGAGTAATTAATCAATCCCTAACAAGCAGGTTCCACACAAATCGCTTCTTCTCCCTCAATTCTTCACTGATTTTGATTCTTTCTGGCATGAAGGTAGGGGGATCTAGGGTGCATATACGGTAACTTCTACCCAGATTTGCTTAATTACAATTATTAATGAAGTTATGGATTAATTAAGTCTTAATGAGTGAGCAGTTCAACAAAAATCGCTTCTTCTCAGTCAATTCCTCGCTGTTTTGGATTCTTTCTGGCAAATAGGTCGGTATTCCTAGGGTGTATATAGCTTCTATATATAGCTTGTATACGTATAGTGTATTTAGCTTGCAACAATTATTGTGCAATACATTGTTGTCTGTATAGACTGTCAAAGCCCTGTTCTCTATTCTGATGACACAATAAGCATGGCGGCGGAGGAGCATGGCGGTCATTTTGAGCATGGGTATCTGAATATAAACTGATTATGCTTAGTATGTCCATTTTTGTTACAGCATCTAATGATCCAACAACTTGTATCTAAGTGTGAGGATAATCATACCACACTTTCTTGGCTATCAAGAAAGCATTGTTTTTAGATGTTTCTACTACTGCATTTTTTTTTTTTGGACAACATGTTTTGGTTTGGCGAAATAAATTTATCTTTGCTGAGTAGAGGTGTCAAAGGAGCATCATTTAGCCACAGTAACATGTAATGTTTTCCCAGAGTATGACAAATATTTAACAGTTATTCCATGAAATTGAGTCGTACATGAGCTGATAGCCGATGACGCGTGTAGCATCAAGTTGGCTATAAGCCATGTATGACGAGATTGAGTGGAATAACTTTTATTCTATCTGCATTAACTGGATTTTGAGAAACAGGGCATTTTTATTTTTTGCAAATTTGATCAAAATTTGATCAAAACTTAATACAAAACATCTGACAAAATCATTTCTCCTTAGAATGTAAACAAACCGGCAAAATGACAGTAGCAGTTTGTGAAAAATGTGATAATAATAATTCTTGAAAAATAAAAAAAGATACATTCTTTCCAGGGGGTGGCACGGTGGTGTAGTGGTTAGCACTGTCGCCTCACAGCAAGAAGGTCCGGGTTCGAGCCTCGTGGCTGGCCGCCTTGCTGTGCGGAGTTTGCATGTTCTCCCCGTGTCCGCGTGGGTTTCCTCCGGGTGCTCCGGTTTCCCCCACAGTCCAAAGACATGCAGGTTAGGTTAACTGGTGACTCTAAATTGACCGTAGGTGTGAATGTGAGCGTGAATAGTTGTCTGTGTCTATGTGTCAGCCCTGTGATGACCTGGCGACTTGTCCAGGGTGTACCCCGCCTTTCAGCTGTAGTCAGCTGGGATAGGCTCCAGCTTGCCTGCGACCCTGTAGAACAGGATAAAGCGGCTACAGATAATGAGATGAGATGAGACATTCTTTCCTTGAAATACTTTTATTCCATATTTTGTTGCTTTTTTTGTATTTTTGGGGGGTTTTGTTATCGAGTAGAGTTTTTATTTTGTCCTTGGTTGGTTCAGCAACACGCTCTGCCATTTTGCTTTTCTCTACTCATGGTATATGAGCTCGTAGCAGAGTAGCCAATCAAAGCTTGCAAGTGCTCATATCCAGCAACTGTGGATTGAACAAACGTATATATACCATTTGGGATTCTGAAGCTTGTAGCCAGAAGAGTGTCCACAAAGCACCTAAATTTGAGACAGGAAAATCTAGAGCATTATAATCTTAGTACAGTCTATCCAGAGCAAAGTACCCAGAGGAGCCTGGGAAGCAGGTGCCTTGATCAAGGGCACTTCAGCCATTCCTGCTGGTCCAGGGAATCAAACCAGCAACCTTTTGGTCCCAAAGCTACTTCTCAAACCATTAGGCCATGGCTTACCCCAGCTAGAATGTATTCCCACCTCACATCCAGTGTTCTCAGCAAAGTTTCATTGCATCTGAATTATTTTCTTTGATGTTTCAGAAAATCTGTTGGTGGTGGAGTCACTTCTTGTAGTTCAATCCCTAATTGTGGCTTTAAAAGACTCTTCACATCAGCAAGACACGTGAACCAGTGACCTTTCAATCCCAAAGCTGCTTGTCTAACGACGAGGCCGTGTCCTCCCCATGGCCTTGTAATGCTTAATATGGACCTAATTTTACATTTCTAGAGAGCTTGCTTTCATTTAGGGATCGTAAACAAAAGCTACACAGTCCTTGTTTGTGTATGAACAGTACTGTGAGGGAGCAAATTCACAGCAATGCTTTTTCATATTTGATGAAGTTAATGTAGCCATTTATTCACTCAAGGCCCCGCTGGTAAGGCACTTGCTGTTAGAGCGCCTACAAACACGAACCTTTGAACACCATTTCCTGATGAGACTGTTGTCATGGTGACTGATGTTTTTTTCTTCTTTTTTTTCCTCTCTCAAACTTGAATTGTAATTAATGTGCATTCACAGAGAATGAAAGCCACTGACCCTTCTGGTCACCTGCATCAACTGGAAAATAGGCAGCTCTCCTGAGTTTCTTAAAATAGGTAAGTGTGCAATTACTGGGGTCAAAGTGATTTGTTTAAGTTCGCTTCTGAGAAACAAATGTCATGCCTCATGCTGCTTCGCACTCAGCCGCCGCTGATCTGGGACAGTCTGGAATTTAAAAAAAAAGAACATTTGATCTATGGTTTCTTCACACTTAGGTTTGAGTGGTTTGAGTTTCATTATCATGTGGTGGAAGGATGGAGGGGTTCAAAGCCGACCTGTCGCTCCTTCTTCCCATCTGCTCATTCAGTATGATCGACTGTGGGAGATTTTTCCATCTGCATATTCACAGCAGCCTGTTTCATCTCATCCTGTTCACTCCATGACCTTCAGCCCTTCCAGGAAATTAAGACATGTCCTCTTTGATCTGCTCACTTCCATTTCAAGGAGCATTCATAAAGTGAAATGGAGTTACAGACAATGTTGAGTAGATTTGCAATCATGTGAAAACATGATGCTTCCTGATGGCTTTCATTTTATGCTAGTTTCTGCCTCTGCATGTTTTATGGAGTGATGTTTGGACCAGATTCCTTCACTAATACTTTATATTTTTATGTGCTGACATGAATGTTATGATGTGAATCTTATGGAACGTCCAAGAAACAAAATCACTTCGTATTACTGCTTAAAACATGATGACATGGTGAAAACATGGTGCCCTATAGGGTGCTCATTTGTGTGAGAAAACATGATGAAGTGCCCTCTAGGTCCTTGCTATGTATAAGCAAACATGATGATGTGCCCTCTAGGGTGTCCTTCTATTGAAGAATTCTTGATTCAGTACCCTTAGGGTTCTCTTACATGCAGGGAAACATGAACTGCCCTAATGGCTGCACTTCACATGGAAGAAAACATAATTAAGTGTCCTATAGGGTGCTCATATGTGTGAGAAAACATGATGAAGGCCCTAGTGGAGAACATGTGATGCAGTGCCCTATTGGGTTAACCTATATGTGAGGAAAAATGATGAAGTGCCCCCCTTCAAACGGAAAACAAAACAAAACATGATGACATGGTGAAAACGAGATGCAGTGCCCTACAGGCTTTCTTACAAGTGAGAAAAATGCCATGAAGTGCCCTATAGTTACTCCAGAACTGTAGCTATAAACATGGGAGGACAAAGCTATTTGAGGGGCAGAAAGAAAAAAGTCCTGGAGCACCTATCAGGCACTTCATCTCATTTTTCTCACATGTAGAAAAGCCTGTAGGGCACTCCATCTCATTTTCACCGTCATCATGTTTTGTTTTTTCATTTGAAGGAGGACACTTCATCATGTTTCCTCACATGTAGGTTAACCCTATAGGGCACTGCATCACATATTCTCCACTTGGGCACTTCATCATGTTTTCTTGCACATATAAGCACCCTATAGGGCATGTAATTACATTTTCTTCCATTTGAAGCACAGCCATTAGGGCAGTTCATGTTTCCCTGCATGTAAGAGAACCCTAAGGGCAGTGAATAATGACTTCTCCAACAGAAGGACACCCTAGAGGGCACATCATCATGTTTGCTTGTACATAGCAGGGCTCTAGAGGGCACTTCATCATGTTTCCTCACATATAGGTTAACCCTACAGGGCACTGCATCACATATTCTCCACTAGGGCATGTCATCATATTTTCTCACACACATGAGCACCCTATAGGACACTTAATTGTGTTTTCTTCCATTTGAAGCACAGCCATTAGGGCAGTTCATGTTTCCCTGCATGTAAGAGAACCATAAGGGTACTGAATAATGACTTCTCCAATAGAAGGACATCCGGGAGGGCACATCATCATGTTTTTTTTTTTTGCACATAGCAAGGCCCTAGAGGGCACTTCATCATGTTTCCTCACAGGCATGTATAGGGCACTGCATCACATATTCTGCAGTAGGGCACTTCATCATGTTTTATCACACACATGGACACCCTATAGGGTACTTAATTATGTTTTCTTCCATTTGAAGCACATCCATTAGGACAGTTCATGTTTCCCTGCATGTAAGAGGTTCTAAGGGTACTGAATCATGAATTCTCCAGTAGAAGAAGGACTCCCTAGAGGGCATTTCATAAATTTTTCCACTTGAAGGGCAGCCGTAAGGGCACTTTATTATGTTTTCTTGCACATACTCTGACAGCACCCTAGAGGGCACTGCATCACATATTCTCCACTAGAAGGGCATCTTAGGGGGCACATCATGTTCTCTTGCACATAGTGGCACCTTAGATTGATACACTTATTTAAAGAGCAGCCATTAGAGCATTTCATTACATTTTATCTCCCATACTGACCTCCTAGAGGGCACTTTCACTGCATTTTTTCAGGCAATGGACATGGGTGAGGGGTGGGGGGGTGCGGGGTGGCATTGGGGCAATTTAATAAGTTAATAAGACAGAAAAGGTATTGCAAACATCTCTGCTCTGAAGACTTTCCAATGTCTGAGAACTGACCCCTGGAGACTCCTTCCAAAAATACTAAATGAATATCTTCCTATAAAAAGCTTCTCAGTTTATTGTCCACCTTATGAGCCTTTGTGTACTGTGAGCACCTACTGTAGAAATGATAATGTATTGGAATAACACTGCACTACTCTCTGAGCTGCTGTTACGGAAAACTAATCAACCAATCAGAATGAAGGATTTAAAAGCTCTGTGTTCTAAAAATGAACATTGAAGGTTTGATTGGGTAGTGATACTGGAAATGGCAAACAAAGACATAAGCTGACCTTTTTCAGTTAACAAATAAAACTAATGAGGCAAAAATATCAGGCCATTAGGGTCTTAGTGTCTACAGTACAAGAATTGCTGATTACATTTGTTGCATTGTTTTCTAGTCCCAGTTGTCTACATGCAATTGTCCATTCAGAGAGCAGAACAAACACAATAAATCTGTTCAAATGCACGAGACGACTCTGCTCCAGCAACTGTTAATCAATGCACCAGTTTAATGTGAAAAGGTCAGTAAACATATTAGGAAAGCAAATAATGTTCCTTCAGCCAGATTATCTAAACGAAGCTTTTCTAATAATTACTTGATCCAGTCTAGACTTTAAATGTTCTGATTTACCAAAGGTTGACGTGTGCAAAATCACATGCAAGCTTGGTAACACCGTGAAGACATCCAAGCTGAATTACTAACAGGGTGTGCAAAGTATTGCATCATCCGCATGAGTAAAATGGCAGCCAGTTACATTAGAACAGTGTATCACAACCACTGGGGCGTGGCCCATTAGTGGGCCATGAAGCACCATCTAGTGGACCATGATTTTTTTTCAAGTTGAAGCTAATTTTTACTTATAGTAGGGTACAATTGCTGGGTTGTGTCCGATGTCAGCAGCTCAAGTAGCCGCGCACACTCATGGAGCACATTGTGCATACGCTTGGGACTCAGTTGTTATGGGAAACACCTGATACTGATTTGAGCCCAAATCAGCATGCACAGATACGGACGCTGTTTTCACAGAGGCTTTGCGAAGTATTATCATTATCAATGTCACATTTGTTTCTAGCCATGTTTATAACACTGTTTAAATACTCTGCTTTGTGTTTTGCTTTTGTTAAAAAAACACTTGGAAGATGGCGCTCAACACTTACAGTAATGCATTTATATCTGAAGACTAGAGTTAACTTGCTAACTTTAGGACTGCAGTTGTCATGAAAAGTTTTGCACTCAAGTTTCCATCAATGAACAGTTTATAACTTGAACAAAATAGACTTAATGTTAAAATGATAATGATTTTCCTGGTTACACAGTTGTACTTTGTGACTCTATAGGACACAGTTATAGAAGCGAGTTATTTATAATTATGTTATCTGTCATCACCCAAATGAGGATGGGTTCCCTTTTGAGTCTGGTTCTTCTCGAGGTTTCTTCCTCATGTCATCTGAGGGAGTTTTTCCTTGCCACCATCGCCACAGGCTTGCTCATTGGGGATAGATTAGGGATAAAATTAACTCATGTTTAAAGTCTTTAATTCTTTGTCAAGCTGCTTTGTGACAATGTCTATTGTTAAAAGCGCTATACAAATAAACTTGACTTAAATATCACGCCTGCTAATAAACACTCTTCCTGCACTTAGATCTGTCTACCGCTGTCTATCTTGTAGTGTCCTGATCCCTATATCTTTAACACAGCCACATATAAAAAGTTGTATGTCTCCATGCTCTTCCAGGTTTTCATCTGTGTGTCTGTGTAGAATGATGTCTGCAGCACCAAGTAGTTTGAGATGTCGGGGAACTCAACGGATGGATAATTTTCCAACTTGTAGGAAAAATCCTTCTTAGTCAGCATGTAAGGATCTAATCCCATTGAGTGGTTTCTATATCCACTTCTTGGTTTTCAGAACTTGCTTGTTTGCTGAACACAAACATGGCAGTAAGTTCTTGTGTTAACTGACCAGACTCCACTTTTGGATCATTAATCCCTTTTGCCTGAGAATGCCCTGCATGCATGGTTTTATGTTGGCTTATGGGACATCCAGACAGTTTTAAATACAATACCTACAATTAAAAACGGTGTATTATTATTGCACTTATTTAATTCCTGAGCTCCCCTCTGTAACAGGGAGTGATGTTGCATTCCATTAGTACACTTTACAATAAATTATTAGATTCGAATAGAATAGATGAGCCAAAATAATTGGGGATCTTTTTTAATGGGCCCCCGACTCGTTATAAGTATGAAAAAGTGGGACTCAAAGCAGAAAAGGTTGAGAACCCCTGCCTTAGAGCATATGCAATTTTGGTTAAAATAGGGTAGTGTCAAGGTAAATGTATTAATTTTGCACCCACTGTGGCATTTACATCACTTCTCGACAGATACGTCATGTATAAATATGACCAAAGGTCAGGTATTAAATTTGCAGGAGACAGATTCAGCTATTTGTCGACTAAATAAAGTCAAAGTTTTATTAAAGCTGCCTGTATTACAAAATAAAAAAGGACACAATTTCTTAAAAATGGGTGGCATTTTAATTTGAAGTTTGGTATTCAACTATTTATACATTTGTATTAATTAATATTATTCATAAAAGTCAATGATCAAGTACTGAATAATGACTGGAGAGATATTGAAAAAGGCTGCATTACTGCAACATGTAATATATACATATTTAATATCTAAAATAAATGTTTAACAATAAAACATAAGAAAAAATGTACTATTTAATAACAATTTATTTTTATTTATTGCTATTTAATTTTATTTATTAAATTCTCTGCCAGCCTTTGACATATTATTTTTAGTTTGATTTATGAGATTTTATTAGTCTTTAATATTATTTGCGAATAAATAATAACCAAAGTTTATATAAAGGTGTGATTAATGTCTTTCTGTCTTTTTTTGTCTTTTTTATAATCATTTTATGTTTTCTTGTGCAAAAAAAATGGATTGTAGTTGTTCATTTTTAAATAATGTGAGGTTTTTTTTGTTAGCTTTTCACTTCGACATTAAGTGTTGTGTGTAGATTCGCAAGTAAAAATAGATTTATTCCATTTTAATTCCAACTTAAAGTGGTGCTTGAAAGTTTGTGAACCCTTTAGAATTTTCTATATTTCTGCATAAATATGACCTAAAACATCATCAGATTTTCACACAAATCCTAAAAGTAGATAAAGAGAACCCAGGTAAACAAATGAGACAAAAATATTATACTTGGTCATTTATTTATTGAGGAAAATGATCCAATATTACATATCTGTGAGTGGCAAAAGTATGTGAACCTCTAGGATTAGCAGTTAATTTGAAGATGAAATTAGAGTCAGGTGTTTTCAATCAATGGGATGACAATCAGGTGTGAGTGGGCACCCTGTTTTATTTAAAGAACAGGGATCTATCAAACTCTGATCTTCACAACACATGTTTGTGGAAGTGTATCATGACATGACAAAGGAGATTTCTGGGGACCTCAGAAAAAGTGTTGTTGATGCTCATCAGGCTGGAAAAGGTTACAAAACCATCTCTAAAGAGTTTGGACTCCACCAATCCACAGTCAGACAGATTTTGTACAAATGGAGGAAATTCAAGACCATTGTTACCCTCCCCAGGAGTGGTCGACCAACAAAGATCACTCCAAGAGCAAGACGTGTAATCGTCGCCGAGGTCACAAAGGACCCCAGGGTAACTTCT